>NC_142709.1:64459357-64770191 GCF_055471065.1 Atractosteus spatula | reverse complement strand
ACCTAGAACACACCAATATTTACCAATCTCTCCACTAACATGCACAGTGAAGGGGGAAGCAAGCTAGGGCATGTACAGTACTGCGTCTGGCAACCTGGGAAACTGTCTCTCCCTCTGAGAAAGCAGCCACCTGCTGCCTGGGTGATGTGAAGGCATCACGCAGAGGCAAACAGCAAACAGAGGCAGGAGGACAGGCGTGCTGCTGCAGACGCTCTCTAATCCGACATCAAAGCCCCAGTGAGCCCGGAACACATTGCCACCTTGTGCAGGAAGGCTGCAAGGCCAGGCAAGCCCAGGAATTCCTCTGCTTTGAAGAAGACCCAAGGAAACGTTAGCGCTTGTTGGTTTTTTTTAAGCTCTGTTGCTTTTTTTTATTAGAATACTATGAAAACCTAAAAAATGGAGGAAGTTAAATAAGCTTTTCAAACATCAGTTGACAGCTGATATGCCTTTGTTTGCTTTGGCAGTGTCTGAGGTGCCAAGAAGCCCTTTTGACTGCAGGAAGGACACAGTCTGCTTTTATGTCAGGTAATATACAGACAGGATTGCCGCACTGCACACACAGAATGACTGAGGAGACTGAGCAGTGTGTTCCCTTCCCATATATGGCATTGTACCGAAAAAATATTACTGATGCAGGTAAATGGTTAAACCAGGGTGCAGTATCTGTGTTCAACAGAGAAATACCACTGCTGTCAAATTAAATTACCTCAAATGAACTGAGAAATATGGAACTTAATACTTACATTTCAGCAATACACAAGCAGAAAAGAGCTTCAACAAGGCTTATTCTTCAGTTTTAAAACAAATTCATTACTTTTTTAAAACAATCACCTCCTCCGAACAAAAACATCTGAAAAGCTGGGCTTTAGAAATGTCATGGTCATGGCTTGCACTCACAAAAAAAAGGCCAATCACCACTTCTCACAAATTACACACTTACGTCTAACATCTAATCTAATTACATCTGGTGCATCCTCATCAGTGTTTTATTAAGGTTGCTTTAACAGGTCACACTAGAAAGAAACAAGAATAAAATTCCTTCCGAGAGTTAAATGCCACCCGCTCTTCCCGTTATAAAGTTTTTCACAGTTCAAAGACAACGTTTTCGACATTGGGAAAATTTGTTATTCTAAATACCCTGATTTTAAAAAGCCGTATCTGTAACAGCAAAAAAAAAAGTGTTGGCCCTGTCTCTTTCAAAGCTCCCTTTCTGAAACTGACAGGAAGATGAACAACTTATCGTTGAGAACAGGCCAAACAACGCTTTCTAATGCCACAGTTGCTCATGCTTCCCCCTTCTTTATTTTTCTCTCTACTTTCTCAGCTCTGATGCTGCTGTTTGCAAAGCCTCCGTAAAGGGAGAATAAGCCATGCAACTGCAGTGTCTTTTCTAGCAGCACATCGCCTCTCGGAGAACATGTGGAGGAAACACGGTTTCTCAACAACATGAAGGGCAGCCACCGGACAACTGGGATTTCTTATTTTACAACAACAAATCACACCAGGGCAGCAGCGCTCCCCAAGCTACTGATTATTATTTACAGCTAAGCACTTAGCAGTGCTCAGATTCAATATCATGGCTCCTCTCAAAATGCTTCATTTATTCCTTCAAGCCACGTTCGCAGTGTCACTTGTTTTTCTAACACCAATTATCAGGTGCACAGTATTTGTATGGGTCGTGCGTGTTAAAGGCCTGTATACTGTATCCCGTTAAAATCAAATCAACGCAAAGAAGGGAAAAACCTTCTGGATGTTTTTTTGGTTCTGGAGGACATTTTTAAACTTCAAATTAGTAACACCACTAACAAAGGAATCCTTGTGAAAGGATCTTCATTACCACTCATTCCGTCTGGACAGCAAGTGTACACAACAGCGAGCTGATTTAATATCTGTGAGTCACCCGACTGTCCTCCTCCTTCATCAGAGGAAATTCCGTCTTTCAACAAGACTATATCCTACGCACTTTCCCGAAATAAATCATTCCAAGTGTTGTGTCCCCTTTTTTGTACTTTGCACGTGATTTATTAATTAAAGCAAAAGGTGTGTGCAAGTAACAAAAAGCACCCCATCTAGGGAGGGCTATTCTCATTTAAAACAATTTTGCAAACTGTAGCATTGCTTTTCTTACTGGTTTTATGGCCTCTGACACCAAAGAGATGTTAAACATGAAACATCCTGGTTCCTCAATTAAAGGAATGAGTTAATATCTCACTTTCTTGCCCTGAGCAAAACCCTGACAGCAATTTAGCGTCTCAAAGTGCTGCAACACAACATTCATGAAAACCTAGATCATGATATTTGCCTTTGGCGTGTGTTTGTTTTTTTAACAACAGCAGTGCCAGTGTGTACGTTTCATGTTTCACAGGCAATTCCTTCTGCAACAGTTAAATTTCGACAGTTGCAAAATTACGTTAGAAGTTAACAATGGTCAGACAATACTTGATGGCCTTGATGCAAAGGAAGGCCAGTTGTGATTTTTTTACATGACCTACTGTGTTGCTAGCAAGACAAAAAGAATTTTTAGCTCTCAATAGACACATTTCAACTTAGGCCAAGTTCACAGAACTTCATGTCTAAGGAAAGGAAGGCAATAGGGAGTCTTCATCTGAAAGAATACTCCAATTTAGGTGGCAGTTGTGCACAGTGAACTACTGTTATCAGTTTACTGAAGAACAGCAGAGGCACAAGTCTAGACTTGTCTACCACACTCACTTAATTTATGGCCCGTTTAACACAATATACAGGGATCCTGATGTGACATGCAGCACAATTCTAAAGACTGCTCTTCTTTCACATTAATTGTAAATTAAAATTAAATCCAGACAGGAGAGAAGAAACTTTGCAGAGAGGAAAATGCATTTGTTCTGTTCCTTGATACAATATACAATAAAAAGGCAATAATTCACTGCCACAATATGACTGACTCACTGTACCAAATGGATCCCATGTTTTTTAAAGATTCCCCCTGAAATTTACTTTTTTACTGTCATTGTAATATTTCATATTGCTGAACTTTTCCTTGTTACCTCCTCTTTTTCACAGTAGGATTACGTCTCTAAAATCTTGGGTTAAACCTGATTCTAGTATTCAAAGTATTGTTAAGTCAAAAGCCTCTAATTTTAGCTATAAATTTAAATTTGACAGAAAGAAAACAATATTAAAATCTGCAGTATATTGTAAGACATTTTTCAAACACAAATATATGAAAGTCAGTCTTACATAATTATTTCTAAAGTATTTTTCTGTATTAACTGTATTAAAAAATGAACAATGCCGTATCTACTGCAAACTTGCAAACTCTATTCATCTTCAGATATATTAGATCAGAGTACGCTAATACCCTAAAAATAATAAAGCTTTGGCTTCTCTAAACAAAAATACTACAATGGTTACAGATTTTATGTTTATAGTGACTGACAGCGCTCCCTTCTGGCCAAAAAACAATGCAGCACCTTATGCCAGAGAGGAGCACCTTGTGAGCAGGAAGAGGTTTAAGATTATTTTTTTAGATGGTTTGGTTCAACACCAGTGAAAAGGAGTGCCACCCATAACCTAAAAAGGACATGTTTCTAGAGTGTAGGGTGTATATGTGCAGAGGTCCAAGCATGTGAAACCAAAAAACCTTCTGTGAAGCACATTCAAAACATACCAGCCAATGGATCCTCAGTTAGACTTTGTGACGCGATGACGCAACAAGCAGTGTTACACCTAATAACAGAACCTCATTTTTTCTGTGCATGTTAGAGCTTTCAACACGTTGCTTGGCTGCCAAAATCAGTTTGTCTCAACACAGTCAGTTGCCAGGTCACAGGCAGCCTCGGGTCATAAAGCAGAAGGCTTGTTTACCTGTTTACCAGCCAAGCGCTTCCTGACGATTCCTGACACCAGCTCCTCCAGAAGGCCACCCCCAAGGTAACAGAGGAAAGCAATGTGTACTCACTGAGGTCCTCTGCTAGCTGCACCCTCCTGCCTGTTATCAGCTGAACCTTCTTCTCATTGTTCTCCCCCAAGTCCTCCAGCACCTCCTTCACGTTCTTCTCCAGACGGCGGACTGAGGAAACAGAAGAGTGGCAGCTGAGCAGAGACATGTTTGTCACCCAGAGGTGCTGAGAACTCAAGAGAGGGCTGCTTTGGTCTTAGGGCCACATTTTGGTGTGAAAGGGTAAGACACCACAAGCATCAGAACAAGAAGGAAGAAGCCAATCATTGTGATACACTGTTAAGAACAGGAGTCTCTTCAGCTTCATAAAGAACAAAAATAGCATAAATATCAATCAGTGCATCCGTGTTAAACGGACTTGAGTGTAATATGTACTTAATCACCAGGTGTCGGGCTTTCTGAGGTTTCTACTCATGATAAAACCTGTGGGAGAATTAAATGAACAATAAACAAAAAGCTCGCTGTACTTGAAAACTGTTTTAAGAACATATCCAGACATTGAGCACGAAAAAAGAAAAATTTAAAATGTCTTCCTCCTTAACTTATTGTATTTGTACTATCCACAGAACGCAATGTAACTTTTTTATTTAATATCCATTTTCCAAATAATCTTCAGCCCACTGACTGGATTAAAATAAAGTGGATATGTCCGAGAGTTTATAATTGGCCATTTGGCACAGCTGGCCTTGGCACAAAACCTCCAGCTCCTGGAAAAAAGGCACAGGAACAATTCAGATGAGCAAATCTTTCAGAGACACGGTTATGTTTTTTTTTACCCTAACTAAAACACTGTTAAAATGCAAGTGCACTCCACCTTTCAGTGCTTCATAATAACACTTGAAAAATACTTTACAAAGAGTATAGATGTGTTAGGCTATGCATGTGCAAACCTGAGCACATCTCATTTCTGACAGCGCGCTACCTCAGTTTAACCCAGCTTTCATTAAGCAAGGATGAAGTCGTCTCAGTGTACCTTCAGTGTTTGTAAGCTGCTGTCTGAGTGTGTTTGCTGTAATTCCAAGCATTCTCTGGATCCGCCAGAACAGGACCACATCATTGCACTCCAGCTGCAACAAACATAGGAAAGATTTATTGTTTTGGGTTGGCAGGGGTTTCAGCTGTTTTTCCCCCCCCCCCATCGTCTTGTTGGGGCAAAAGTGCTTTTCTCTCTTCCTGCAAAGAGAATTAGTTGTGTAAATAAAAGCCCTACCAGCAGAAACAATCCACAAACAGGTTTGTGGCTTTTATTTTTTTCTTCTCCTATTTTTTATTTTATATTTTCACCTTTTATAATTGGAATTCTTTTGTGCTACGTATGGAAACAAAGGTGTACATATCCAATTTAAAATAGACATTTTGCAGATTCACTTAAAAGTAATCTGAATATTTATCCCAACTGTATAATATCTTTAAGAACATTTCACAGGTTTACCAGTTCTCTTCTAATTAATTTCAGGATTTAAAATAGCATTATATTGGCAAAACTGAGTGTGAAATTCCTCACACGTGTGAAAGCTGATAAGCAACTCTGAAACTGTCCACACTTTCCTAAGAGCATATCCTTGTATTTTATAAAATAGTAATAAAACAAAGCATGAGACACTGAGACCAGATTATAAAGCTTTCCTTGACCATTCAAATCTAGCACATGCAGCACAAAAGTAAGCATAAAGTGCATACTAAATACGGCGCGCTTGGTTCTTCTATCTTTTACATATTTTGTTTAGTCTTATCTTTTATTCCACTTCATGAATATGGCTTCGAACAGTTTTTAAAAAAAATAATAACTTTTACAATGTTTTAATGCAGAAATATACAGTAATATGCACGTGTCTTTGAGTTGAATTTTAATAATTTAATAGAATGGTTGAGAAAAATAGATTAAATTTAAAGATCATAACCACCAGCTGCATCTGGTTTAATTGTTCTAAAAGTCTATCCACCTGAAGTCCCATAAGGCTAACACGAACACAGCAATTAAAGCACTGAAATGACCAAGAGACTTAAAAAATAAAATATAACTGGACAGAAAAAATGGATCAATTATTGACTTCCAAACCTCAGAGTCCTCAAAGTGGCGCTGATAGTAGTAGAATCCTCTTCGACAGAGGTTGCAGTGAGACAGTGCTTTGTGCAGGAAGTGGCGTCGATACAGCTGGTGCCATGTGTCCTTTATCTGGAGAAAACAAGACAAAGAGATGACATAAAACTCTAGGAGAGGAAAAACGACAAAATACCAAAGTATAAAGTACAAAAAATGTATTTCATGTACATACAACTATGAAAAGGTATTAATGGATTTTCTAACAGATTAATTAACTGAAAGCCTTTTGGAAATAAGCCATAATTCTAACAAGTTCATAAGTGCTTGATTTTACTTGATTAGCGTGGTCAATGGATTTTGATCTATTATTATCTCACTTGCAATGACAATCTGCAACTATCTGAACAGTAAATACATATTTATATCTCTTCATAATTTCAGATTACAAACAGACAATACTAACACATACATCTGCAAAACAATATTAAAACAATGAATTTGTTTAAGTTGGCAAATAATGTGTGTTCACGCTTCTGGTAAATCAGAAACCATAAGTACGTATCTAGAGGCATTATAAATCCAATAAACAATACTCATTTGAAGAATTTAAATGCCTCCCAGTATAAATTGCAAAACGCTATAGGAAGTGTTTTGGAGACAAACAACAAGATCTAAAACATACAAGAAATAAGATGACAAGAATGATACTACATACAACCAGCAAATTCTTGAACTCAGTAACATTTGAAACTGCCCAACAACACTTATACAGTATGTCAGTGGCTGGTTGGTCTAAGTATTGATACTCACCAAAATGGGGTCCACCTCCACCCCTCTGGCTTCCAGGTTTTTCCGCACTGTAGTGACCTCATCGTTGGCCAGATACGCTGTATGGTCCTCATTCACCTTCAGTAGCCTCTCCAGCTCATTTCTGGTTTCACTGCGAATGTGCTGCAAGTGGATCCAACAAAAACATTTTTAAGTCGTAGTCTGGCAATGGATTCGACCTAGTCCGATGAACCCTGAGCCACGATGGCACAGGTGAGAAGTCTGAACACCTTACTATGAAACCTTCACTGTGACACCAACAACAAGAGAGTGATGGGCCTCTTGCTAATAATACGGCCAGGTCACAGGTGGTCAAGCCAACTCAAGCCCAGTGAATGCTGGGAGTACCCAGCTATTTGTGACCACAGGGGAAATCCTGGTCATAGCTGGCGAAAGACATAGCCCAGAAATGAAGCACAGATATATAGACTATTCATCTCAACATGTACTTTCAGCTATTGAGGAGCTGAAATAGTATTCAGAGTAAAAGTTGACTCACTTGTACTTTGAATTCTGAATAATTTACTGCCAAAAAGTAAATGCCTTTACCGAGATTTGTATCACCATTTTTATCACCATACCGTCAAATATTTTCAAGAAGTTAAAAGTAAAGAGGGATGCAAAATATACATAACTGAATTGCAGGCAAGTTAAGTTTCTATTGCCATGATTTGGAAAGAGTTTTACAAGATCCAACAGATAAAAGGCAATGCTCCTACATGTTAACTGTATATAGCGGTTAAAATTATACAGATTAAATTTAAAAAATGGAAGTCTGCACCCATCAGAAAGTGCAAAAAATGTTTACCTTCAAAAATGGAAAAGAGATGTTCTGTTGAATGTATTACAACAAGGCAAACATTCAAATTGATGTCCTGTAGTTTGCAATTTTGCTGAAGCAAAAACCCTGGCTTTTTTCATGAAACAGCTGGATAAGATCCTTGAATCAATTAGCTACTGAACACCAACCAAGCTAGATGGATAAGATAGATCTTATATTCTTCTGTCCAGAATTCCACAAGAATGATCTTACTGTGGCTCTGATAACTCAGGTGGTTCATATCAATGGAAAACTAGAACTTGACTTAACTAACAAGGCATAGGCATCTTAGCATTTCAATTTCAGAAAGAACACGCGATTTAATACTGATCAAAAATCATGGGACCTGGCAAAAAAGGATATAAGATGTTCAGGTAAGTAGCTGCATTAGCGTATGCAGGCTGCAAAGGAACAAGTAAAGGTTTATTAAATGCTGAATCTGAAGAAGGCTCACACACCTGAAGAAGGCTCCACAGCCGAAATGTTGTGTTTCTTTTCTTATCTTTTCAGCACGGAATAAACCTTTACTAGTTCCAAAATAGGATTTAGGTACTGACCTGTTCTGGTGTACGATTCTGCCAGTACAGCCATCTCTGCTTCCAGTCTGGACCCACCATATCTTTGATTACAGATTCAGCTACAAGACAAAAAGAAAATAACAAATAAAACACATTTTAATTCACAATGAAAGCTGAAGAACCCCCAATTAAATCTGCTGACAATGAGATCTACAATAGCCGACTGTGTGTCTTTTATGTCTTGCAGCACAGCTGACCTCACACAGAGGAGGATGAGGCAGTGTAGCAGACTCCTCCAAACCGCCCTCCTTCAAGCCACTCGTCTTTTAACTCACCATAGCCTATGCAGCCCAGTGTAAGACATGCAGGGCCCTCACTGACTGCACTGCAAGCTCGCCAAGCCCTGACCGATGGATCCCAACCCATTCATGCCTGGGGAATCCCAGTCACAGTCAGATGGTGGCTTTTCACAGGTTCAAACCCCTGGAATCTTGATCATAGCTCTCAGCCTGAGCTCAGGTAAGCGTCTTTAATGATAACGTCTCTCTTTAATAGTTAGCAGTAAATTGCAAGTGTATTAGCAAGTCATTACTTCCATACGTAAATGTTATATTTACACGTGTTTTAGTGTTAACTTGTTTTTTTAATCCCTTATAAAGTCTGATAGGAAACCCTGAACTAAAGTGCTACTGTCTTTATTAAAACATACTATCTTTAAGACGAGACTGAAGAGTCTCTTCCATGAACTGTATTGCTGCATCCCACTGTGGTTTGTCAGTTATGGACCGGTCTTCCAAAGCGTTGTGTTGGATAACTCTCTGCAAGGCACAAAGCACAGTCACATTTATTTTTTAATGAATAGGAAATCACAACAAAGAGAACTACAAGGTTCACCTCAGCAAGCTGAAAACATAAAACTAGAATTAATTCCAGTCCAGCAGCTCACTAGTCTTACACACATGACACAACACGTGTCGGAAGACAGGCGTTATTTTACCAGACTATCCTCGGCTCGCTCATTCCACTTGTGCCGCTTAATGCTCTCGTCTTTGACAGCCTCCTTGAGCTTGTCGAAAATGTCATCCTGATCTTTGCCTTTGTACTCGCTCATGAAGCGGGCAAACTCTTCCTGAAGGGTCTCCCAGGCCACCTGCAGAAACAACAGAGAAAGTCATGGAACTAGATATTGACACAGTGCTTACGCTGCCAAACCCGAAGCCACAGATAGATACAGGAGCTGCCTTTCCTTTAAAATAAGATTCTGAGATTCTAAATTAAACAAAATATGTATTCTGAAATAACTGTACAAGACAGAGCAAACAAACTAACGGGAAACTGTATAATGCAGTAACTTGTACTTGAATTTAGTTTTAGTTTGGTTAGTTTATCATACACTGATACTTTGGAAACTAGGATCCTTTTTATGTGTGTCAATCCTAACAGTTTTTTAACACAAGGCCATGATTGCATGAAGAACTGTGGAAGGTACAAGGTTATCGCTTTCTACTGCTGAGAAAAAAATAAGAAGTCAGCTAGCCAGTCAGTAGTTTGGGAGGAGCAATGTTTTTCAAAATATTTACTTTCAATTGGCTCTTTTCCATCTAAGAAGCATCTGAATTCCAGAGAGGTATCATATTTAGCTTTTGCTCAGCAATTAACCTAGAATGACCCTTGTCCACAAAAAACAAGTGCCACAAAATCTGACCAAGCCAAGAGTAATTCTGGGAGTGCAAAGCTTAGTCACCCGTCGAATGTTGAGAAAGAATGCCACTGTAAACCCTAATCTTAACATAGTACACAGCACAACCTTTGTTTTTTAAATTGCCACATCTTATTTTAACTAATCACTATGTCTCATTCTCCATTTTCTACCCATCTCTAAGAGTCTGGGACTGTCTTCTATGAAAGTGCAGTTACCTCCAACGCCTTATGTGGCAGCTGCTTGTCAGTCCACTGCTTGAGTTTGATGTCAACAGTGGTGTTGAAGGTGCCAGAGTTCACGGTCTGGGCAGCTGGTAGGTAGATGTTCTCAATGACGTGAGTGGACACCCTTTCCCACAACTTCTTCTGAAGAATAGCTTCCCTAGAGTTAAAAATAAAACAGGGTTGCTCATTTATCATGGGATGATGCTCATATTTCATTGTTTCAAAGGGCCTTGTTCTGCTCCTTCTTATCAATATACACATCTCCGATACAGCCAACTAAAAACAGCACTCAGAGCTGGCACACAATAGCTCACAACAAGCAATTTATCATCTTATTGATCAGGTTACATTGATAAATCTCATGCAAGCTCACTTAACCACCAGGCAGCTTTGTTTGGTTATGATAATTATTTTTTTATTACACAATTCTTTCAAATACTAAACTCTACTGTTCTACATATTTTATTTCACATTCTAAATTAGATAAATACATATTCAACATCATACATCAAAAATTGATCTCAGTTAAAGTACTCTGAAATGATGCGTATAAAACTGGCTGAACAAGTTGAAAACATACTTGGACTACACTGTTTGCATTACACAATCAATCAAAACAACACACTTGTAAGAAGAGAACATGCTGAAGATCACAACCTGGATTAACAGCCAATCCTGGCAATTTTTAAATATTTGTTGTCCATTGTAAACAAGTTTTTTTCTCTTAAAGTAGATTTTGTGCCAACATTTTAACACACTATTCAGAAAACAAAATTACTTGCCAATGTTTTGGTGTAACTTGACTCAGGCTGATCACTTCATCCAAGATTTCATTTTTGGCCTTTTCAAAGAGTTCATTCTAGGGTGAAAAAAACAGAGAAGTGAACAGGTCTGCAATACAACATGACTCACACAGCTGCAAGAGCTTATAGTAGCCTTTCAACTCCTTGAGACAAAACGTGTGTTTAATATAGATTACAAAAACACCTAACAGCAAAATACATGTACTTTTCATAGTCTCACACTGTATGAAATACATAAAACAAATCGTAGACCTTTTATGACATCATCAAATCTTGATCTATATTCTCTTCTCTTTTGAAAGAACCAATAATTAGGCCTTCCATATTATAACCCAATTCTCATTGCCAGACTCCGGCACTGACCAACATAAATGAGTAACACCCATCACGTCTCTCAAAGGCAAGAGCTGGCAAATTCAAGAGATTCTCTTGTGTTTTTGAGCCACTCGGATACAGACATTTAATAATTCATGAACTTCGGTTACTAAAATCACCCATGTCTTACTAACTGTGAACACCGACTCTGTAAGACATTCTGGGGTTTACCCTGTCAAGCTCCCGCAGTCGAGGGTAATTGTTCTTCCACTCTGTCTCCAGGTTGAAGCGTGATGCTAAGAAAAAACACATCATGAGCGCATGGATCAATACTTCGTCTCCCGGCAAAATCATAAATAGTTAAGACTCAATGACATCAGATGCTCTGGCACAATAAAGAGCAGACTTTGTGTCTTCCTCATTACCAAGCTGAAAAGGTGAAAATAACCTCCCAAAGGAAGCACTGCACTTTTTAACAATTCAAACTTCATTTCTGTGACTTGACATTTCAATAAAACAAAACGCAAAAGCATTCCGATGTCAAATATAACCTTCATGACACTTAGGTTTTCACAGATGCTAGTACTGTAGTTAAAGTGTACTGGGATTATAAAAGTTTTAGCATCTTAGAGGAATTTCTGTACAGATTTCAGTGAGATTTCTTCAATTTATTCTGAAATAAAGGGCTGTAAAGCGTCTGAAGATTCAGCAGCAATACGGGCTTTCTAAAGAAATGGACTAAGGCTTCACATACCATGCTTCAGATTAGCTAAAACTATAATGCAGCACCACGGACACCTGCTAAGGACAATATGCTATTATTACCATTGTGTGATTGTTGTCTGCCCCCGAATGCAAAACATAAAAGCCTCGTTCGCATCACAGAAAAGAATGTACAAACTGAAGACAAATTCTAGGACCACTATTTCTCTGACAGGAAGTGAGGGACAATCACTTTCACTCTTTATTACAGGACAGCCTCCTTGCTAAATGTCAAAACAATATCCCCCTTACTTCTACTGGAGATGTCACACTCTATTAGAACCATGTATGCAATTGCAGCCTCTTCAGGGGTGCTGGTGACTTACTTTATTTCATGCCGCCTGTGAAAGTGTGACCCAGTCCTGTGACTGACCCTGCTGAGACTCTTTCTCATGAGAATTACTGTAGCACCGAGGTTTCACACAGCTTTATACGAGAAGACGTGAGGTGAGAAGCTATGGCAGCATGCCAAAGCCTTAATCAATACAAGCTGAAAAGCTCCCTCAAACAGTGCTCTGCCTTTGCCAGCGAGCTCCGCTAATAAGTATAAACTGTTGATTTCTCCCACACGGCTCGACACAGTGGGATCCATTACCAGTCTTGCGCTACGGTTCTCTCATTTTTCATCCACAATGGATATTATATTAATTGCTTCGTTATTTGTGTCCCCTGCAGGTTTTCATTCAACTTTTGATGTGCAAAACAATCAATAGGGAACACAATGGAAAACGGAGGCAGCAGTGGCGAATCATAAATCTACCCCCTGTCTGCTGTCTATAGTTTAGCAGCCCTTTAATTGTTAAAGAGGAACAGGAAACCAGGAGCAGAAAACACAAAAGTTCCACTTTCAAGCTGCAGGCCAGCTGTATTCCTTATTTCTAATCAGCCATGACACATCTTCACCACTAAAGATGGCCAGTTCTCTGAAGTAAAGAAAAATGGGGGGGGGAAAACTACTTTCTGAAGCTGCAAATAAAAACGTAAAAAAAAAACTTTACGTTTTTTTTCTTTTTTCGAGATGTGATCAATAAGCCTTCACTTCGTGACATGACAGTATGACTTACAAGAAAGACTTATGACTTATGATCTTGATTTAACAGCCAGCTTGCCAGCTTTGCCTTTCATAAACTTTCCTGTGCCTTGTTCCCTGTATTCTTACGCTAGTGAGATTACTTCTCAGTACCTTTAAATGCATCTGCCTGTTGCTCGACTGACTCACGGACCATCTTCCAGAAGCAGTCAGACACAGCCAGGCTCAAGTTCTTTGTAGTCACTTGATGAGCTTTCAGCATGCCTGTCCTTTTAGGAAAAAACAACATTTAGACACTGCTACAGGTACTGCAGGTACTAGACTGGTATGAATTGGAAATAATATTTAAATATATAAAACCTACTTTAATAATCTGGAATTCTGGAAAAAGTCTTCTTCATAATCTTTAATGGAGTCAATACTTTCACTGCTACTACCTGTTCAAAAGAGGTAACAATTAAGTACCCTAGTGATTTTGCAACCAGAAAACAATGTATCATGGACACATCAAGGTTATAATCTTAAGGATTGTGGCAGTTGCCTACCTTTCCCAGTCACAACAGCAAAATAGCCCAAAGCTTTCATAGGAAATAGTTTTCCTTCAATGATTTGTTGAATCTGAAAATGAATTTTCATAATATTGTATTTAATTACATCAATTAACTGATCTTCCATTTAAAGAGGTGCATCACACCCACATAGCAACTTTTTATCCCTTCCCTGAAAACGATTCGATTCACCATCCTGAGATTGATTCATCATTGCACACACATCTACATAAGTAATGTACGAAAATTTCAAAGCAAATGATTCTGGTTCTTGGCAATCAGTCAATCTGCATGACCCTCTGCTTCCTACACTCAGAGATATAACCTCATTTTAGACCTCACTCTTCTGAAGGCCTTCACTTTCCTTCACTAAGATAAATTCACGTTTTTTTAAAATAATAAACTAAATGCTAAAATTTTCATGACAGTTTACATGATTGTGCTATTTAATTAGAAAACACAAACATGGATAACCTTCCCTGGTGTTGTTAGATGATTCACGAATACAGCTGTTGGTTTCTACATTATATAAATGCATCTATAGGTTCCCCCTACTTAAGATATAAATGATGTTGTAGAAAATAAAGGAAAAACACAGTGGCCTATAATATTAGTTGAAAATGTTTTTTTCCCCACAGAATCTTTTATAATTTATTCTGATACAATCCTTGCAAAATACCTAAAAAGGTGTAAGTACAGGCACGGTAACTGCAGGCATTTGACCAACACTATACAATAGTAGATATTTAATGAAACAGTACCCTCTACAGGTAAGACAGGGTTCGGAATAAATACTGAATTTAACCACACGACTCAGATTTGCACGGCCACCTAAAACTACTTGAAAGAACCTGAGAGCCTCACCCTGCTGGGACTGGCCAGGTTCTTCTCCGCCAGGTCCACTTTAGTCAGCACAAATATAGTTCTCTTCCCCTGAGGGTCCATTTGACTGACCAGGTCCGTCACAATGCTGCGCTCCGCATCCACAGAACCATCTTAAAGGTCAGAGTAACAGAAACGCTTGCAAGAATAATCCCATGTTCATATGTCAAAAAAGTACTTTTTCTGTGTTCTAACTGGAAACAAAGGAACTTCTTGGCGGCAATGAGGAGCAGAACATTGTACACTAGTATCATGAAAGTTGTTTGTTCCATTATTTATTGGGTCTCCCCAAGACAAACAAGACATGTACTGATATTACTTCAGTATAATGCCCAGTGGTATACTGTAAATGGGTACAAATGCAAGTCATTTATGATTAATATGTCAGATAAGTAAATTAATAACACCTATACCCAAAACCAAAAGTACAGTGCTTCTTCTAAATCCATCTGAAGCAATATGAAAGCCTACCTATGTATTAATTCAATAAATGTATATTAATTAGATAACAGTGTACTGGATAATGTTCCTGGCAAAGAAAATCTCACTCTGCTCACATTTGTTTTGAAAAAGGTGCTTAATTTCAAAGTAATCTTTTTCTGTGCATGTTTTACACATGGGTAGTGCAATTTAAGCGAAACACAAGCACATCTTACCTTGAATACAGAGAATGATGGCATTTGGATTCTGCATGTAAGCCTTGCTTATGCTAAAAATGGTTTCTTTTGTGTCAGCTGCCATGCCAGAGGTCACGGTCTAAAATAAAATGAGAAGTTCTCAGGTTTAAAACAGGGGCAAAGTTAACTAACCTGTTGCAATATCTTTCACTTCCCTTCAGTTCCTTTGCTTTAAAAGTTAAATAAGTTAATTTACTATTTTCATACTTATCGTTTAGAGAATTAGCTCTCTAAAATTTAAAATTCAAAAATGTAATCATATTCATGTGACCACAACAAAAATAATTTCCTTTTAAACAGCTGAACTTAAACCAATGCTCAAATTTAAGAAATTTAAGAAATGGAGTGCATTTAAGAAATGCAGTACACAAATGCATTAAGGGATTGAAATGCTTAATGAAGCAGACTGGACCCAATGGTACAAAAAAGCACTTACACTAATGACACCAGGCAGGTCCACCAGTACCATTCTCTGTATGCCAGGCCCCTTCACACTCAAAGATATGGTCTACAAAATAGAAATGGGTAAGACATTCTCTTTTATTTCTTACATTTTATAAAGGAACTAAGATATACAGTACAATATGTGTTTTCCATATACTTTAGATAGTTGACAATAGAACAATGCAAAGCAGGTGTTTTCAAATTTGACTATAAATATTTATGATAAATGTCAATTTCTCTGTTTCTTTAATGAGCTTAGAAGAAAGTGCAGCAATAACTTATAGAAAAGTGCATTTTAGTAAAATCTCAAGTAATCGTTTAGGATATCCAGTCTAAAAATCTTAATCACAAATATATAAAATAATAATTTACTAATAATTTTTATTAGTAGAAACTGTTTTTAATCTTTGAGAAAGCATGCATGGTTTTACAGTCCATTTAATTCCATCTATTGCACATTCATTGGTTTCTAGTATTATATATTATATAAGAGAAGATTTTAAAAGTGAATGAGCCACGGTATTTTATCTGGTCCTCTACAGTAAATGTAGAAACCTGATGCACTCTCTGGTCTTACCTCTGGACTGACTGTTTGTCCTTCTTTGACACTCTTCCGCATTCTGATTTCAATTTCATGTCTTAAGGCCGCAAGCTGAGGGTGGAAGAAACAGAAAGTAAAACGCACCTTTTAAAAGGAAGGGCATAAATCAAACATAAAACTTTGAGGCCATTGGAAGAAAGACGTTCTTCACAGAATTACATCTAATAAGGTCAACTGAAGCCACTTTCACAGCTCTTTATATTCTGAAACAGAAACTTTGTCATTTTCTTTATACATTTAAATTTCTGAAAGGTCTCCTTTGATGCTCTCTGATCCCAGTACAGATGCAAGTACAACGTATCACATAGGTTCCTTCTTTAACTTACATCCTCTTCTTTGCTGAGGTCAAACTCGCGGGTGCTGTCTTTAAACATGGCAACGTGGTGAGGGCCCTCACTCAGGGTCACCTGGGAAAACAGTCAACCACGATACAGGAGTAACTCAGTCCGCACCAAAGTCAGAGGAGGAGTTACAAAGTCAGCACCAAAGATGAAATAAGGTAAGAAAAATGGCAAACCCGCTCTTAAAAAAGTGGGATTAAAATTTTTTTGACATGTTAATTCCCTTAAACGTAAGAAAAAAGAAGCAAAGTATACAATAAATAAATTAGAGTACGTTTTTATATTAAGGTACATTAAAAACCTATTGCCCTGTAGCCGACGTTAGTACCCAGGAATGTCTTTACAAGTCTCCATCAGACATGGTCGAAATATAACAGAGTGGACAGTCACAGGCACTGAAAAACTACCCCAGTAATTGGCAACATCCATCCTCTTAGCTGGGGCACAGGACATTTTGCCTACCTTGACAGGGGCTCGAGTCATCATCTCCCCGGACCCTCGGGGGAAAATCCTGGCCTGGGCAATCATCTCTAGGACACTGGTCTTCCCAGCACTCTGATCCCCAACTACCACAACCTTCGGCATGAAAAACATAAGGAGCTCAGACATCACCGGAACTACTGTGGCTCTTATTTTATGTGTCGAAGCAGCCAGAAAAACAGAAAATGCCAGCCCCGTCATTGGAAAACTCATTCAAAAACTAGGACCCTACACACAAAGCATTTCCAAGCTTAAATTCTCATAAGAAGGAATGGTGATTTAAGTGCTTAATATAGGCACTTAGATTTAGCTCTCAATATAGGCTCCAGACATAAAAAAAACTGCAATGTGGCTTTTCGTAAAGGCTTATGCTGGAACTCTTCCAGGCCCTGACAGAAGAGCCTGGCGTGATGAGTCACTTGATCTTGCGAACACCAGCGCCTGCTGTTCTCACAGCTCCCCCATGATCTGCGAAGAAGCGCACTCACTCACGTCTTCGCACCTCGCCATAGCAAGCCTTACCCTTGGCAGGTGATCCTGGGTGTTATAGTTGGAGTCGTAGTCTGAAAGGACGTCCAAGACCTCAGAGTACATGTCAATCAAGGATTTCTACAACAAGAAGAGGAACAGATTTCTGGATACAGAAATTACTGGTGCAGAATTTAAACCTGTAACTGTGGACTTTTGGCACAGGGAATACATTTGGTTATGGGTGTTTTCTTTTGCTTTGGGAAGGGTACTTCAAATTTCATGCACCTGATTAATGTATCATACTCATGCAGGAAACACTGTGCAAGACCAAGGAAATATATGTGAGGGCATGTCCATGATTCTTTTAAAGAAAAGAAAAACACTTTCTCTTTTAAGAAAAGAAAAACTCTGAAACGGCACTAGCCAGACAAAATTCTGTTGCCTTATTTCTGGGTTACTGCTGTTTCTTTCACCTGCTACTTTAAAGCTTTGGTAATAGCCACCCGCCCAAGAACAGCGTTACCTTGACCTTCCTCTGGTGAATGCCCTTGTCGTCTTTCTGCAGCACCACTTTCCTCAGCTCCTTGTTTTCCTTCTCCAGGCGCTCGAGCATCCTCTGGTACTTCATCTGAAAACCACCATGGAAATGGTCTTTCAGCAGGAACTGCCTCACTGTCATATTCGTAGTTGGATGAAGCCTATATTTTAGTTTTATTCTGCTTCACAAATTAATCAGTTCTAATGCCTACAAAGAATTAAAACCACAGTGAGGCTCCTTAAAAGGAACTCAGTTATGTAAGCAACACAGTACAAGGATGAGGTACATTCCTACTGTGGTGTCTGTACAGTAACCTTCAATAAATGTATAAGAAAAGTTACAAACAAGAGAAGGCCAGTTGGCCCATTTAAGCTCATTTGGCAAGTACTGGCAAATTGATCCAAGGATCTCATCCAGCTGTTTCTTAAAGGAAGCCAGGGAAAGGTTGAACAATATGGCTAGGTAGCTTGTTTCATACTCCCACAGTATCACTCTTGGGGTGCCTTAGGAAATAATATTCCATATGCAGTGTTATGCTTAAATTATATTCCACTCTCTCATGTACTACTAAGACTTCAGTTGTTTTTTTATTAGTCTATACCTGAGTTCTGAGAAGCTCCTCTTGTAGTTGATCTGCTTTCTCTTTGTCAGATACCTAAAAAATAACAGACAAAAATGCTTCCTCTCAGATAAATGACTTTAAAAGAAATCTCCACAGCTGCCGACCCTGTTTTTGTTACCTACCCTTTGACCTATAAACCACTTTGGAAAGAAATGTTTTCATTACATGCAAGAAGCATATTAAGCAGTCTCAGGAAATTTAAAAGTAAGAGCAAATCACTTGCAGTGAGTGGCAATGACATAATGTTTTCTTTCCAGAAACAGAGATACCTGTAAAAGAGAGAGGCGTTATCATATTACAAACAAAAGGACAAAGATTGTAGAAAATCTTTATTTGCACTCCAAACCAGTATTGGTTGGATAAAGGTCGCACAGACGCCAAGAGAGACACAGGGCCTAGTGTAAAGAGGAAATAAAGACTTGACAAACAAATGAGAATGGCCAACAACATGGGAAAAGCAAATACTGTACTGTATATGGACATCTGGAGATACTACTGTATGCAACACCCTTCTCAACATTTAATTTGAAGAAAGATTTCTAAAAAACAGATTGAAAACTCACAATGTTTTTACAAAGTGAAAGGAAAAAGTAGTTCATTCAGCCACATCTCAAAGTTTCCTCTATGGGGTCATCATTTTATATTTTTGGTTTTAAAGTTAAGCGCGGTCCAGAATTAAAGGAGTGTCATTATTGAAATGTTTTGGTACTTCTTTGCAATTTTACGATCCATTCTGAAATCAAAAATAGACATCCCAATAGTTTTAAGTAGGCTTGAAAGATGTTTTTCAATGTAGAGAGAAGGAATTCCTCTAAATGAAATTCAAATATCCATATATCAGTTAATTGGTATGAAAGCATTGTTAGTTTTAATTTTCTGTTTAGAATACAGTAGTAAAGGAATTATTAAGCTGATTTCCAAGCATGTCAGTTAATCGATGGAAAGTCATGCTACTTGATTATTTCAAACATACAACTCAAGCAAACCATCACCAAGATTTTGGTTCCACCTATTGACTCATTCACACTAACAGTATTTTGGGGAAAGGGAGCCTTATAATGTGCAAAACCTCCACTTGGAACAAACAATTCTAATATCACTTGTAATTAAAAGAATTTTATTATTAGTACAGTAAATCATAGATATAAAAACTTCAAGAAATTATTGCCTAGAGGGAAATGTTAAGTTGCTGTGTATTGATACAGAAAATCGCAATAATTTACTGAAAAAATAAAAGCTGGCAGTATGACTTTCAGAATTTTCAACAATCTAAGATAATTACCTTTTTTCATTCAATTTAATATCACTGAATTCTTCAAAAACAATATAACAAATTTGAGATACCCATTGAAGGAACAAACAGAAGTATGAATTTCAATGTTAAAAGTTAATATATATTTAGTCCACCACCTGTATTGTACAGTCTCCATTTTCACAACAGACCTCCATATACATACGGCAAAGCTCATGTACTAGGACTCATATGGATGGACTAATGTTCAATCAATAATCAAGCTAGAATTGATCAGGCTAATCAATGATTCTGCAGTACCACTGTCCAATTTAGGAAGTCAGCTTTTCAGAGTGAACAGAGTGAAAAGGCGATGACAGGGATGAGCATTACTATGACGTAACTTCAAGACAACCCAGCAGAATATTCTGTTAGAACTCAATGCTGCATTCAGAACAATCGGCGCTAACAAAGGGTACTGGTCCTCACGTCCACTTGCTTCACAGAGACTTCACACACTGTGAAAAGTGGAGGGCATCCATGACACAAAACTCTTAAATTTGCTGTTTATGAAGATGTACCTTCATGTCAAATGTATTTTCCAGGGCTAAAATGCTCTGCTGCTTCTCGCATAGCACAAGGAGTGGCCCAGAAAATTTCTGTTAGTGTGAATTAATCGATTGTTTTCTGAGCTGTTTTTTTTAATGTATGGAACCTTCACCTTTCGCTTCTGCTGCGAGGAGCTCGTGTTATAGCCTGTGGCTCTGCGGGCCTCCTCCTCGTGCTCCTGGATTTGCTGCTGTATGAGAATGAGCTCCCCAAGCAGACCCTGCCGTGAGTTTACAAAAGGAGAGAAGGGAGGGAAGGGGTGAGGAAGAAGACAGTAAAATCAAAATAAAATTAAAAAAAAATGTGAGGGGGAAACAAGTCAAGGCTGGAACAAAACAAAAACCAGTGAAGAGAAGGAAAAGCAGAGGTCTATAAAAGGGTATGCAAAACTAAATTAAGTTTTCAATTCAGAACTGTGAATCTCAATATACGAAATAGGAATCATCAACCAAGCTCTGACTGAAAACTCACACTGACCCTAAGGAGCTGGGGGCTACAGAAAAAATAGAAAAAAACTAATTCTATGCAAAACAGTCCTTTTAAACCTCTCTTTAAAGGGACGATTTCTCCTTAGTATATTAAACATATTTTTAAACAAAAATCAAGCAAAGTAAATTTGTAATTACCCTGGACCAAATAAATATTTCATGTCCACTGCACTTACTGCGAAAATAATAAATGATCTAACAGGGTAATTGCTACAGCTTTCTACTATGGGAAGATCAACTGCTGAGCTTAAGTTAGAGGTTAAAAAAAAACACTGCCCGAGACATTTCAAAGCAGTCCAATTCTGCTGCTTTTGGAAGCATTCAATAAAGTTTTAGATTGAGCATGAAATAGGATTCAAATGACTTCTAATTTGGGCCAAACAGCATGTTTTCTTTCTAGGCTTTGTCTATTGGAAAAGGGGTGACCACAGAAACATCAGAAGAAAATGTAATGAATCATCATGGATATGAAACACATAATATGATATGAAGACGAACTACTCTGATCTGTTATTCAGAAAACAGTGAACATCAAACACTAACCTATAGCACCTCTGTAAAAGTATGTACCATTTGCACAACAAATATGAAGAAAAGCTTCAGTACCAATCTTTTAAAGGATAATTTCAATTTTAAAACCTCAGTTCCTTGACATATAAACTGACATATACCAATGGAAAGACTCATCAGGTATCTCGTAAGAACGAGGACTATATACAGTAAGTATGTATAACCCTTGTTCTTTGTAAACATACAGTATCCTGTACGATGAAAGACAATAAAGACACAACAAATGCTGCTGATGCCAACAATTATTTGTTGTGTTTTTAATGCCTCTCATTATAAATTTAATTTCTTATGAACTTGCCTTCTTATACTGCTTATCACCGCTGTCAAATCCTTGGTTTCCTGTGGTTTTGAATGTAGATTCCCCTGATGATTCTGTGTGTATAAAAAGATAATAAATGCAGTTATAAGGACAGCACCATGTTTTCTTTCAAACACGTACAGTATATTTAAAGTAATGCACATAGTTACATCACTTTACAAAGTAAAATACACAATTTATTGAAAAATTCTTGCTAATTTTTCCTGTATGTATATGTATGTTTCTAAAATAATTGTAGAATCAGTAATAGAAATTAGTGCTATTACACTGCAAAATATATTAAAAGCATATGAGGTATCCATATGTATCAATACCCAATTTCCATATACAATAATCCATATGTATTAGTACACATTATAAAGCAGCCACAACCCAATCATACTTAAAAGTTTGAAAAATTCAAGACAGAATATTGTTTTTGTTGATGTTTTTATTTAATTGGAAGAAACATTTTTGACTTTGTGGTTATTAGAGAGGTCGAAAATACCAGAGTCTATTCCTAATACTGATATTCTTTCTGGGTACAGATTCGAGGCATATTCACTACTACATAATTCAATCTAAAATATGTCAGCTGTAAGATGTCACTGCAAGAAATTTTACATTTAATCTACAGCACATAATAAATTTATTTCTCAAAGCTTATCTAATTCAACTAGGAACCATAGTTTTGGCAGGTATGTTTTTACATTTTATAATGTATTATGTTTTCCCCTACAGGGAGATATTAATGGTGTTCTTAGTTTAGATTTCTGTACTACAATACAGTACAGATATAGTACGGTACTATGTCATAATTCTGTCATACATAAAAGATGTCAGTGGAGGTCATTTAGGATTCACTGATACCAAAGGGCAAACTTACATAATATGCACTCTGAGTGCCTTCACCTCAACAAACAAAATGTCATTCATGTTCCCTAGAAGAGGCAGTGGCTGAGTAATCCTCAAAAGAATAAGGAATAAAAGAAAATTTAAGATTTTTTGCTTCTCATTATTTAGGGGAAAAAACCTGTTTCCCCTAAAACTTTTTAACCATTTAGAAACAACACAAGGCTGCTTTTCACACAACATTACCTTGGATTGCAAAAAGGGTATCATACACTGCACATATTGCATTTGACATATCAAAAAACTCATAAATCCACTGACTTTATTATTGCAAGCCAATTAAGGGTCATCTTTGTTAAAGAGATACATAACTGCATATACTCCTGCTACTGAATTATATTGAGACACTACCTAAAGCAGTTTCGGTGGGACATTTCTAAATTTGGTAAGTTTTTGCAAACTTTTGAGCAGTATTGCTATATTGCACAGTGAAAGTGAAGAGCCTAGTCCTCTCATTAGATGAGAAAAGATACAGAGCAAAGGTATGAAAAGAAAGTAAGGAAGTCAAAGGAGGCAAACAGCATCTAAGTTGAAAATAGAGGCATTGTGTCACCTTGGCAACACTGTACAAAGGTGAAACAAAAATGAACACAGCAAAACTATTCTTGTAAAAATATCTGTAAACAATACTTTTATCTGTTTTTAAGTGCACTTCAAAGCAAAAGTATAACTGGTCTGTTTCATGTATACTCCGATTAGAAGAGTGCAGCATTCTCAGCTCCAAATTGAAACATATAATGTTTTTCAATTACTTTTAGCCAAATTGTTTTTGGCTTTTCATCTTGCAAAGGTCCTTACTGGCCACTGACAGACTCAGACTCAAAATCTTGTTCATGAAGATAAACTGTATACGTTTTACATTTACAGCTATAAACCAGCTTAGGGTCATGTTGCTGTTTAAATCCTGAAATTATAAATCCACTTTAAGAGAAAATTAATGTAAATAAACTGTTTTTTCATCTAATTTAATACTAATGGATATAATTATTGGCTTAAATTACTCATTAGTGGGTTAAGCACATATGGCCAAAACTGGCACACAGGACTGTATTCTCAAAGTAGTTATGATACATACTGTATCTCTAGGACAATAAGATTTTATACTTTACAAACTGACAAGCAATTGCAGGTGTGTAAATTAACTTCAGAACTAAAAAGGCAACAAAGACACAACTGTTCAGGACTGCAGTAAATGAGAAACATTTTTTGGTCAACTTTCTACTGCTGAGAAGCTAAATTTGAAGATCAACAAGCAACTGACCAAGCGAAAAGAAAATGACAGGCTACTGATGATGTTCATGTTTTGAGATGTCCACCAAACCACTACTCTGATTCCACAGCCACATGTGGGAAAACAACAGTAGTATTTGCAAGTCTAAGCTCGTGAAATACAAGAACGAGCAAAATGTCAGTCAGACCACGTGACCTTCCAGACTGAATAAGGGAATGGGAGCAGACAGTGGAGTTTACACACCTAACAACAGATGCAGATCAGAAGCTCCTTTGACTTCACTAACCACACTCATACCTGTGAAAAATTAGCAAAAAGGAGGAAAAAAAATCAAAAGATACAAGCAAAAAATAATATAGACTCCATTCAAGTCCCCCATTTGCCAAATCTTTATAACAACATTTACACTATTTTTACTAGATAAAAGCCTTCTAGTATGTCATCAGAATTAAGTTCAGATGTGGAACATATATATATATGGAATACAGTAGACCTATTTAGTCCTAAATACACGTTACATTACCATCATGGGATTTTTTCATATTTGAAATACCTACTATGTCAATGGGGTAAAATTCTGCAAACCAGTAAAATCTTGCTTAAATACTGTACTTCTTTGAAGTCAGCTTTAAACAAAACTACTGCTCTAGCCTAGAATATTTAAAAATTAAACTTTTGGTGGGTTTCAAATGAAACCCATTTTACCTTGTGCATCTTTCTATCTTACACTAATTCCAGTGACTTTAAAGAAAATAAACAAATCCCTGCTAACAACGTAAACCCCTTTCAAGATTAAAACTAAACATTTACAGTATGAAGGGATTGTGAAAGAATAACCCATAATGAAAACCTACTTCAATTTAGAGGAATGTTTTTTAGTGGAAGAACTTTATTTCACAATTGCAGAGCAGTTACATCTGTCGCTGCTCAAGGAACTGGGAATCTTAAGAAAAGACTTATGAAGCCGATATTTATTTGGTGTCTGTTTATTTCAATAACATTACCTAGTGATAAGACTGCAAACATGCATTATTGTTCAAAAGCTTCAAAATAAATAACTGCAGAGCATTATATTGAAAGTTTGTAATACTTGTACCTTTGTTAATCAAGCAATGAAGTAATGAAATGAATACACCACCTATCTCTTATAACCGGCTGGCATATCCTATACCAGTTTAAAAATTTGAAAGCAAAGCATGGACATTGCCTTAAACAATCTGAACCATACCAAGAAACATTAAGCTAGAGACACCAACCTTTGGAAACTAGACCTTTCAGAAAACTGAAGTTCTCCCCAATCTTCTCAAAGTCAGGTAGCAGTTTGGCGAGTTCCTCTGCATCAGGTAGGGCACTGATGATTTTTTCTATAATTCAAAATATTATGTAAAGAAGTAAATTGACAAAAGAAAACTTATTTTTACCTTAAGACTTATCTTAAGATTACATTGTATGACGCTGATTTTCAGGGCTGAGAGTAGATGCGTTTATGATGCCATTAGGAATTTCGAAGAATGGCAAAGTAGCATAGAGCATTGAAAAAAGCTCCAAGTTGTGTTTATTCAGGCATATATATATAAATAAATTTATCTGTGTTCTTTTACACATTATTTTAAAGGAACACAAGCACACCTATTTAATTTCATTCTTTCATTCTGATTCTGAATTCTGCTCTCCTGGTGAATATTAGAGAATTTAAAAGAGTTTTTAATATATTTACCATATATTTATATATTTTTTTGTGATACCATATTTTTAACTTAAAGTATTAAAGTAAAATTTAGCCAAGATACCAGAGCTAACACATTTACTCATATAACACCACCAAGGGATTTTTCAAGCATGAGCTGTCGGCACATTGATTTAAAACCTCAGCATCTCCAACGGCACAGTATACCCTGCAACCAAACTGTGGCTTTGGTTTGAAAATTGTGCACCAGAAGGAAGTCCACTAACACCACAAACTGCAGAAACCTGGATTTCCTTAGAGGTTTCCTATCCCAGTACTTCCTAGGCCCAGCCTTGGTTAGCTTCATAGATACAACCAGATCAGGCTACATGGCGGTAATGCTCCTGTTATGTGTAGGAATGGAATAAGCAGTAGTATGAAGGAGAATGTCTGGCAACAATAATTACATGATTTTTATTAATTCTAAAGTATAGCTTTATGTTGCCATAGGTTTATGTTCCTAAACCTTATGGCAAAACAAGCAGGAATACAAACCTAAAAATATTAAACAATATACCTACCAAAATCGATATGCTCATCAAGTTCCCAAATGAAATCTGGTATTATCCATTTATATTCACTAAGATCAGGCACCATATCCTTCCACTGATCAAAAGTCTGAAAGACAACAAAAAATAACGATTTAACCTAATTGAAAAAGACGTACAGTAAAGCATGTCTTTATACAGACATGCACAAATATTTCACATTTGTCTTCCACACCTTATTGAAGGTGGCTGTCAAAACTTTTTGGTAGCAATGTCAATATCTGCTCACATGCCACAGATTTTCTGACTGAGTGTTTGCAGTGAGTGATGAGATAAGTGAAAATGAAAGAAACTAGTAGATCAGAGCCTTTCTCCTACCACATTCTGACACCTCCTCTGCTATGAAAAATCTCATCTGTGACTGAAACACCATCCCACAAAGCAAGATGTGCTTTGGTAGTTCATTACAAAAAAAAAAAACAAAAATGCATAGCGAGTTTAAAGACGAATGGACGAATAACTGCAACTATCTATCGGGGCCGGTGAGTCATGCAAAGTTGCATTTGTTCACAACTATAAAGATGTTATGGCTCAAAACCATTTTAAACAGATTTTTGTGAACTACAATATTTCAGAGAAAGCTTTTCATAGCTTTAAGACATCAAGTGATAGAAAACAATAACTGAGTGCACGAAAGAGCAACAGCGCCATCATGTTGGATGAATTAGGCACTTTCTGCAGAAGACAAGGCAAAATTGCATGATCATTTCTTTCAAGGTTTTAAATGAAGTTTTATATGGAACTAAAATAAAATGTTCACATTTACATTACACAGTTCAGTTTGAATGCTGAAATGTACATTCATATTGAAAGAGGGAAACATCCAAAAAGGTATAAAGAATATTTCTAAAAAACAGCAGATAATGAGAAGTATGGGCTGTATCGATATAATAAAATTAAATAAGGCACACAATTTAATTTATAATGTAAATTGCATAACAGGTACAGTACCTGCACTTACTGAATCATATATACACTAGTCCTGCCTCCTACCACACTTTTCTGTAACCCATTATTGCATTTTATGATGTTCATACAGGTATCACTACTTTATTATGAAAACTAAGCTGTGTTTAATTTGCTTTCATTTTCAGCATTCGAAACATTTGGTATTATAAGTCATCCAGTCTGACTGCATGCTTGTTATTTTTACACAACTAAACTGCTGCCAGCAGCAGTTCAATTCCTCACAGGAATAAGGCACTACAACTGTGAGCATGGCTGCAGTGGTCCCTCACTGACACCGTTCTTCAGCCAGGCTCACCCAGAAATGAGACCGGAGAAGAACATCCAAAATGACCCTGCTCAGGACGTTGACTGAAATTGAAACTGGACGATATTTATGACGTCCGGTTAGATGGTGGACTTTTTAACAATTTGTGTAGTTTTCATTTTATATCGAACCAGTTTTTTTAATTTTGTACTTTTTCTTATTGCTCACAACACCATCTCCTGAACTGCACACAGAATTTGAACATGCAGACATGACCACTCACAGGAGCTGTTCATCATTAGGCATGCTGCTGGCGCTACAGTGCCTTACAGGAACTCTGTCAGTTGGTGGCCATATGGAGAATCCCTGACGTGCAATGTCTAGGAGTGAGCACCTTTCCTGGATGTGCATTTTCTTATGGAAAGAGAAAAGCGGACCTTTTCTGTATTTTGATATTCCAGACATCTCTCTCTGTTCTCAGTCTGTTCTGGTTAGTAATACTAGTTCAGACACACAATGTGTTGTTAGTTATATTACTTGTCACAAACAAAAACACATTTGTTAAATGTTTTGTTTTCTATGATTAAAGATCTTTAATAAATTAGGCTTTGTTCCTCAATACCAGTAGGAGAAACGATCATGGTTCATACTTAGGGTTTGTACTACAATACCAATAGAGGAAATGATCAAAGATGAGCAATTTGTGGGCTGACACTGGAACATGAGCAAAAGAACAGGAGACCAACACACAAATGTGAGCAAGTAACCCGTGTGGTTTTCTTGTTCAGGAGAGAATCGGATGGTATACGTGGTTTCGGAGCCGCACCTTTTTGGCAGTGTAGCCTCCTCCAACCGCTGACCCCAGCAAAAGGTAGCGGAGCCGCAGCAGCCTGGTGGCAAGCCTGGCTACCCAGAAGCTGCGGCGCGGCTGGAACCCAGGGCCTCCGGGCAGGGGCCGTGCTGGCCGCAGGGGCGGGCGGGACAGGGAGTTGAAGTGCCGGGCTGCAGAACGCGGGGGGGCTCTGTGAAGGCTGGTGCCAGGGGAACTCCTGTGGTGGATGGCTCGGGACAGGGGGTTTAGTGTCTGCAAGGGGACCTTCACGCCCGGGCTGGTGGTGACCAGTTTCCTGCAGGCCAAGCTGCAAAACAAAAACGTATAAATACATGGGCTACATGCTCCTGCACAGATCGTTTCATCATATCCATTTCTGAATTTTCTGACAGGCTAAATGAGCTCATTTATCTCCAATCTTTATCACTTTTCCAGCAATCTCCTTTTGTCAAGAGCCAATTGCAGCAATCTGGTAAAGCACTCAGGATGCATGTTTGCATAACCTAATCAAACACAGTGAACATGAAAAGTGGTGGGATTCATGAAAAAACAGAGAGAATGTTGTAGAGAAAGGCCATGCATGTATATTTTAATAAATGCAATTCCATTCATTCAATGGGCATGAGATGTAATTAATATGTAATTTTAAATAAATCTGGACATTACTTAAGCAATTAGTCACACTCCTTTGACCAAAATTGTTACCCTTTCGCAAAACAACAGAGTACATACTGTACAACTTTGATAAGACGCTATCAATCATTCTGCCTATGTTACATTAATGCAGCCAAGTAGTGAGCTGCAGAATTCAGTAACATGGACTGCATAAAGCCAAGTATTGATCTGTAGTCCATGTTACTGAATTTGAATTGTATATTGGCATTGAACCTTCTGGATTTATGACATAAAATAACCCTCATAACCTTATACGGGTTCAAAGCCCAAATGTCTGATCACTTGCCAAGAAACAGTTCAATAATCACAAGTAAATTATCAAACAATTCAACGTCGTAATACAGCAGGACAAAGTTGCTTTACAGAGGACAAAGAATACACGAATGTCTACATTCTGATCACATTTCCAACAGTTACTTATTACTTAGTAAATAATATTTTAGAGTACATTTTTGCGTCCAGCGGTGCTAATATCTTCACCTTGGTCTCATACAGTACTGTATTGTACTTTTAAATAACCAAGCCACATAAGCACTACTCCAACGTACTATTTGTACCTTTCGCAGTTGTTGTACTACAGTGCTGATAGGTCTTCGTGTAAAAATTGTCCGCCATATCTTTTATGTTCAGTAGCCGCGTTACAATATGCGATGTAAATACTCCTTCCCGTGTTATTCAGTCGTATGGGAAAACATGAAAATGTCTTCGTTTTAACCTTTGTTAACGTACATTTAAACGCCGTGACGACAATGACAAAGCATGACAAAGCAAGGACTTAATCAATAAGCAAAGCCCCATATTTTCTAGTAAAGACTTAAAACTAATTCTTCGGAATCACATATAGAGGCACTGTGCCACACTCGTCTACAGGGTCTGAAGTTTCCTGTAAAGGCTAATGAGCTAATGAACTCAATTAACAATCCACGGCCTATGGCTGCATCAGTTCACATTCAAAATCGAGAGATCATTCCCGTCTAAAATTCAAGCGACGTGTCATTAAAGCAATGATAATATACACAATCACAAATAAGCTCCACGGATCCAGTCACTTCGAATTCCACTCTCAGAACAAGGATTAAGTGGTCTTTATAATGGTGTGCGATTAATCGCTTCTCTCCCTCAGTGCGGTTTATCAATACAGTGCATTATTATTTGTCATCACCTCGCCACCAGCCGTAAGTACCTCAATGAACACAGACACAACGTGCCACTTACTAGAACTCCAGAGACACCTTTATTTCATTTGTTAGTCACTATTTCCAAAAGTGCACCTTACGCCCTATTTCATAGTAAAACATTCATTATTAATGCACTTGAAGACTTACCATGTTACTGCCGTTCCGGCCCTTAACATTATGCTCTAGAATGGTTTCAGAAATAGTAGTTGTTTGAAATATATTAATTTTCGACAAAATTCAGTTCATTTTTTAACATTTGGTGCACACTAACAAGGACACTGCAAGAAACCAAATGACAGCAGCACTTCCTGGAAACTGGTCCGACCAAAGATTATGTTCCGAACGGCAACATAGGACTCGGAGAAAAGGACCACAAACTACCTGAAACACGAATAATAATAATAATAATAATAATAATAATAATAATAATAATAATAATAACGTACAAATGGAAATGGTTACATTTCTTCTCTTGTCTATTTGTGATGAAACACTAACCATAATTGTTTTAAACACACTTTTGCTTATATAGTTCATATATGATTTAATAAAATTCTGCACATAAATATTTGACCATTTAATTTTTTACCTACCTCAGACTTTGTTTCTGTAAAACAGAATATATTTCATTTATGGTGTAATTAATTATAAAATACATAAAACAGGATTAGAATATAAGAGTATTATCCTAAATTCCATGTGATTACAATAATATGTAGATGTAAGTAATTGTATACATCATAAGTATCAAATTAAAATACTTTCTATTTATAGTGTCTTGAAAAAGCCAAAGGCCAATGCATCTGTGACTTCACAAGAGTCAAAGAGTTCAGTGGTTAAGATGGGAGAAATGTTTGTTGATGCAAACCCAGCATCAGTGTAGTGCATCACTCAGTAAACACCATCACTACTGTCAAGCATGGTAGGGACAGTATTGTGTTATATTATAGTTCTGCTTCTCATCAGCAGGGACTGGAAAAATTGTCAAAATTCATGGGAAGATATTTAGAAGATAGCAAAACATTGACAAAACTCCTTTCCGCAAGACAGTGAACCAAAGCACCAAAGCACAAGGCCAAAGCTACACTAGAAAGTCTAAAGAATAAAAAAACAAATATCCTCAATTGGCCCGTCAAAGACCTGGCTCGAATCCTTTTGCGAATCTGTGGAAAGACTTGACTGAATAAACTGTAGTACATCTGCAATCCCCAAGCAACTGTAAGATAGCCCTATATGATAGCCTGAGCAAATTTGCTCACACACAGCACCATGCCAAAGTGCAAAGTTGGTGGATTTACTCAAAACATCTTGCAACTGCAACTGCTGCTTGAATTCTCAGGTCTGGATACTGAGGCATTCAATGTATTTCCGTTTTTTTTCTTTTTAGGTTTTACTGACATTTACTGTAACGTCTAACCTTAGAAGCCATCAGTTTGAGCATTCAGTTTTTGAATAAAATATTAAGTTTAAGAAATGCATCCATCCCTTTATCTACAGTATCCATTTTCTAACCACCTAATCCTAATCAGGGCGGAGCAGTGGCACTGTGGCTAAGGATCTGTGCCTGTGGCTGGAAGGTTGCCAGTTCAAATCCAGCAGCTGGCAGAGGAATCCTATTCCGTTGGGCCCCTGAGCAAGGCCCTTAACCCCAACTGCTCCAGGGGTGCTGTACAATAGCTGACCCTGTGCTCTGACCCCAAGCTTCTCTCCCTGTCTGTGTGTCTGTGTCTCATGGAGAGCAAGCTGGGGTATGCAAAAAAAGATGAATTCCTAATGCAAATAATTGTATATGGCTAATAAAGTGATCTTATCCATTGCAGGGGAGCTGGACCTTGTCCCAGCAAGCAATTGGTGCAAGGAGGGATACACCCTGCATGGCATGCCAGTCCATCACAGCATGTACAGTGTAAACATTATTTTGTAATTTCACATAATGGGACATAGAAAGGTTCGGAAAACTTTTTCAAGGCACTGTATGTAATATACATGTATTATTCTGATAAATCTTATTTCAGTTACACATTTGGATTGAAGAGAATAACAATTTCCATGTATTTTAATGATTTTCGTATCAATCTGGAGGTGGGTTTGTGCCAAACTGTCTGCCCTTCTACAGTAAGTACCCATGTGTTCAGATGGGTCTATTCCTAGTTAAGTAGGAGACTCTCTTCATTCAGATCAGTAATGCCTACTTTTAGAAAGGCCTCAAAAATAAAAATACACAAAGTGTTGTTTAGATGAAAAGGGAGTGCATTTTTGTTTTTACCACTATTTTCTGGGTACATTCAACATGAAGAATATGGAAAGCTCAAATCTGCCACATGGGGGAGACATTCACAACCTACAGGTTTATGGTCTTACCTTCCAAAAGAAGCATTCAGCTCTTTAAAATGAAGCACATAAGATTCATGTCAAAAGTGTGAACTACCATACCATATTTGTAATGAAACTGACAAACTATTGGTTGTGAATTGTCTTTAATTTATGACACCCTCATTAGCAGAACTGTCCCGTGGTCTAACAGTATACAGTATTTGAGGCTCCATAAGGTCAAAACCAGTGCAATGCATGTGAATTCAAGAGGAAGACTCTTAGGCCAGCAGCGATAATAGCTGTGTTTACCTACAGTAGATTGATTCTGAATAGTCCAGGATTAGTGGTTATTTGGGTTAATTCAACTACAGATAGAAAATGTGAAGGAGGTCTCTTACACACATTTTCAAAAAAGGGCTTTTGTTTTCAATAATATCAATCTAAGTTTATTTTTTCAACTTTTTATTCTACATGTATCGCACATAAAAATACTCTCTTATCAAATAACATAACAAAATAATAATAACATCTCCCAAGATTAATGAGTACAATGCAATAAGAACTGGTGAGAATATACTTAAAATATGCATTTCATGTATCTTGTTATCTACACTATAAATGAATACAGAAAAATGACAATTTTTTATTTATTAGTACAAATAATTATTGTTGGAAATGTTCTGCCTCTGATATACACATTATCCAGTTTTTCGTCTTGGGTTAATTCACATTTATCACCAAACTATGTTTACAGCTTAATGGTAATGGCAATGAACTGTGCACAGTTAAACAATGTAGAAAAAGAACTGTATTGACCAAACCATTGAAGAGCTATTGATGTAATCTGCTTGAAACAAAACGCTGTTCAAGATTAAAAAAAGCAAACAGAAGCTAAAATCAATTTATAATAATTAGAATAAATTGTTGTATAAAAATCATGAGTCTCAGTCACGGAGCCACTCTTGAAACTCTACAAGAATGTGCATCGTGTCATTTTACTACAAATTAGGGTAATCTATTTAAATTATTGCAATTCCATAATTTTGCCACAACATTTTGAAGAGTTAAATATGTTTTTTTCTCAAGAATGCTTATATTTAACAAATTCTATCATGTTAATTTTATAAATAAAACTAAAGTGGCTGAAGTTCAACACATTTAAATTTCATTAAGGTCTACTGAAAACCTTTAAAGGTCTTGAAGCTTTGAATTAAGCTTTTCAGTTCCTGGGTTCGGCTGTACTATTTCTGGTTACCTTGTTCTTAAAGAATTCACTCATCTGTTTGGTTTTGTTTTCATTTTCTTTGTCAATGGGAAAGCCACAAAAGTATACACAACAGAAACAAACAAATACAGAAATAAGAGTCAGAGCAATCAATATGTTAAAGACCTGAGTGAAAGCTACAAATTTCTGTTTCAATACATGTCCAGCACTAAATAGTATTGTTGCAGGTTCAGCTGTTGCTCTTTAAAGATAACAATACATATCTATGTTTATCTGCACATTATTGTTAAATGGCGTCATTAAATCTACTCTTCTTGCTGGGCTGGTTTCACTGGTCTCTCTTACCATGTCTTACACACAGTATTTCCAAAAACAGGCTGTGGACAAAAACAGAAGAGGAATTTCATTAGCTTCCAAAAGCACATTTCTGAAATATCATTCCAACTTTCCCCTCACCACCAACATCCAACAGGAGATTTTTCAAATCTAAAATCAAATGTTTTACAACCCTTCATGAAAATGCTGGTTGTGTTATCAGGATTCCAGATGTGGCGTCACCTGCTGTGCATGCTCTGAGGGACATTCTCTTTATTGGTTCTGTTTATAGTTCTGGTTGCTATGCTAACTCACAATTGATAAAAGAAAATATGCTGCTTCTGTGAAGACCAGTATTTTTATATTTGGCAGGACTTCAGGCTAAATTAGTAAAACATAACCACTCTGAATATTCCAATTTATTCAACAAATTCAAACATGGTATAACCAGAGGACACTCACACATAAGGAATACACATTTACTGAGCAAATACACTAAAAACATCTACCAAATCAATGAGTACAATGGAAAAAAGTAATTTTGAAAATAAATATCATACTTTAAATATGTGTTTAATTCATCTTCTTAGGTTTTACTTAATACAGGAAACACACATTTTTTGTTCATTGGTACAAATAATTATTGTGGGACTTTTACTGACCTCTTTTGCTGGGGAAGGATACCTCCATTCCTATTGCATTAGTGTCAATTTTCTTCTGTAGTTCAAGGTCTTCTTTTAGAGATTCCAGCTGAAAAATATATATTAGTTTCATTATTTGTTAGTAGTGACTGAAAACTACTTAAAAATATGTGCATATTAGGATAGGATTCTAGTCTCAATCAAATCTAGATCAAAATACAGGGTATAGTTTGAAAGCAACACCTTATTAATCTAGAATCAAATACCACAAACAACATTAATTTAATCCTACTGCAGTTATCTTGGATTATGAATGCTGAAATTGTTGCCATCTCTGTGTTAAGATAAAAATCTGGGTAAATACAAACTCGAAGTGGTACATATAATGGGTTTTGAAATTACAGTACATTATACATGAGGCTGAGCTACAGTTTATACTGTACAGTACATGCAAATTAAATAAACTGAAACATTACAATTCAAGTGCACATGCCCTTTTAAAGCACAGTAATGCTGTTCTGCCAAATCAAATGACAGTACCTCTTCCAGTTCTGCTACTTTCTGAACCATCTCCAGATCTGCTGAAGAACCAAGAATAATGCAAAATAAACAAATAATAAATGCAAACTTTGCCTCTTATTTGCAAAACGTAATTATACAATCAAACATGCAAAAGGTAATTATACAATCACAATAGTGAAAAAGATTGTGTTTATATTTATTGTACATATTGTACGTATTATAATTTAGTGATTATACTGTAATTATATAGACGTGTAATTATATAGACTGTAATTGTATCCATTCCACCTATTCCACTAGACGTTGTGTATTTTCCCACTTCAGAGCCTGTTCATTTTCTTCTTGGAATGAAGTACCTGCAAAAATCAGCACTTCTCAGTTCCTCACCCCCTTTCTGTGCCAGACAGCACCAGCGATCTCTCAGCTCTCAATTATAGCTTTCAGTAACTCATAGACTGTATTGAATTCCATTTTTTAAGTGTTTTATTTAGGAAGTTTAGAAAATTGTAACCATTTAAAACAAACATACAAACAAAACACAAACGACCCGATAATGAACAAGAAGCACAAACTTGCTTGTGGGCTTTTACAGTTTTCTTGTTGAGATAAGTATAAAGTCAAACTCTGACAGAATCATAAAGTGATTTGATGTCTTAAACAATAGAATTAACTAAATACAAAGCTCATTTAAAATGTTCAAGAATATAGAAAAGAAAAGTATCCTCTCCGTTGTACAGTAGTTGCGGAGACAATCACATTGAGGCAGCTCTTCAAACAGCGTACAATGACAGATTTTCATTCAGTAAATATACTGTACTGTATATTTTTTAGTCACAACCATTCCAAACATCAGTGGTGATTGTTGTGCCTTTGTTAATGTGAACGTTGCTTCTGAATAACCAAAGAGACCAAATTTGGGACATGAGGGAATATTCTGAGTACCAGTTCAACCCAGAATTAATGTAACTTCTGAGTGCTGCAAATGTTTAATTATCAGACTAGTAATGAAATGAGTATGAACACAGAATTCACACCTACAAGGTTATTATATCACTGCACTGTATCCACACAGTGTATAATGAATTAAATGACTTACCATTAACCTCACTGTTTTCAACGGGCATCACATTTTTGTGCAACAGCAGGGCTATCATCTTGTTTTTGATATCTGACTCTTCATTTGAGCGAAAAAGGTGATTTCCTACATATTTAAAAGATATGTGTATTAGCATACATGAACTATGCACTTTATCTTAAACTGTGCATTTTTTTGTTTTTGGTTGAATCTACAAAGAAAAAAATTCTAAGAACACTAAAACAACACTGTTATAGAAATGTAGGAGTAATCTTTCCAAATATTGACCCTCCAGGTGCACATGAAAGAGATGGTAAACAGCTCTTTTGCCTTTCTCAACTCCACTTAGGACAAAGCAGTTGTGGATAAAGGAAATAACAAAATAACATAACAGCCATTTCCTGTAAAGGATGTGCAAAATTCAAGTGTATCTACAGTATGTTTTAAGCTGAAAAGGATGCCATTCCTTTCTATAAATACATTACAAGTTAGCATTTTAGAAGTACAATTTACTTCACTTCGAAATACGTGTAGGAAAAAAGGTGAACGCTTCAAAAAACTTCATATCATACTACATTATGTCCAAACACAGAACAGTCTTACTCAGTGTAACAGTAAACATCTTAACTATAAACAACATCAGAAGAGGTGTAATATCATACAAAACTTTGTTGGTAATTAGTCTCATTTTTTCACTTCCATATGGTTTTTGACAGTCAATCCATGATATATCATGATCTGAGTACACAGCTGATGTTAAACTATCATGGAAATGTCATTTTGTTTAGAATAGACTGAAAATAGTCTTTAGTCTCTTATTAGTTTTTTTTTTGGAGTTCACCAGATTCTCATTACCAAGGTTATATTAATGACAAAGAAGAACTCCATCTGAGCATGACAATTAAACCTGTTTTTTACTGTATATTTCATATCAGTGAAGTGAGTTTTAACCTGCCTTGTAACACCTTTATAATGTCCAAATGTGGATACATCAAACACAAAGATACTGGTCTTTGACCAATAAAATCCATAAAGGTTTTGTTTCACAACTCAATACAAGAGCTGTAGTTTTTTACATTTGCAGACAAAACGATTTTTTCTGTTAGGATACTGCAGGTCAGGTAATCCTTTTGTAATCATTGTCTGTGGAAATCACAGAGGTGTGAAGGCACGGAAGTATTTTCAAAGGGTTTCAGAAACTGCGATCATGAAATGACATGTAAGTAGGTCCTTCCACTAATCATGTAAAGTAACATGATCATGCATGAAAACATGTTTTGAAGGTCTGTAACTTTGTAGAAAGTTTGCAGAGAATAAGTGAAAGGGTTTGCATGACCCACCTTGATTCCAGATGTTCCTTCCATAAACTGTCTCCGTTCCAGTAAGCAGTGGCACAGCTAGAAGCCAGAAGCAAAAATTCACTGAAAATATTCTTTCCATGATGCTAGGAGACACAACCAAGCACTGCAGCCTCACTTGACTCGTCTTGTTTCTCTTCCAACACAAGCCATAGTTATTTATCAGGAGACTTCAGTGGGGGTGGGGTGCGCAGAATGGGGTATGTGCTGTAAATCAATCACTGGATATTTCAGATTTAGTCTATCGATCTTCTTAAAGATCGTGCAAAGCGTGACAGACATATGACAAGGCTCTAATGTTAAACCCGGAGTCAATGTATCTTCCATCAGACAGGTAAATAAATTCAGAATTTTCTCATGACGAGAGAAGAAAAAATCACTCATGTGGAGGGGTATTATTTATGGTTTTGCCCATAATATTCCTTCACCTTCTCTCCAATTTTCTATTAATTGATAATCCAAAAACAAAGTCAACGGGCTCAGATGGGGATAGCTATAAATTGATTTTATCCTAAGTGCAGTTTGCTCAGAGATGTGCTTCTCAATCATAGGTAAAATATGAGTTTGGACTGTATTGGAAGATATTGAACATTTATCACCAGGTTAAACGCAAGTCTAGTGCGTCACTACTGTGGTAAAGTGACGGCAGCAGTATATATTTTTTATGTTTTAGCAGATTTAACTCCTGAGAAGTTACTGTGACTTTTATGCCACTCATAAAGGTCACTGGTAACAATTTTTCTTTCCTGATGACAAAACCACATATTTGAAACTGGCATGATGTCGAACGAGTACATACAAAAGAAAAGATCAATTCTGGTTTATGTTTTGTTTTTGATAATGTGGACTTTTGAGTAGATTTCTTACCATCTTCATCTTCAAAATCATAAGCACTTAATCTATTATTACTCTTATTTTCTAGGTGTAATGATGATGTTGTCATAACCAAGGAAATATTATATGCTACAAAAAATCAAATATGTTTGGCAAAATTGTCAAAGTTCTTCTGAAATCAATTATGAAAACTTTTGTATTCTCTTTTTTAATGGAGAAAAATAAAGATTAGTTCAAAAGATTAAAGCTCAAACTCAATATATGCCATAGTGCATTCTCAGAACTTTAGATATTGTTTGATTTTGGTCAAGTGGTATAATTATTTTATAACACTGGCATGATGATGTGTGAACCTCCTCTGTTTAATATTTTTGTCTTTTTGATTTTATTTTGATCTTTTTTGTGTTTTTGTTTTTACCCTGTAAAGTGCTCCAAACACTGTTGGCATAGATACACACTGAAATATCCTTGTAAACTTGTAACAACACTTTAGTTTAAAATACTTGAATATCAGAATATCCTTACCTAAAAAATTCTGTTTGTAGCCTAATTTCCAGCTGTAATAATTTCTTATTTTCAGCTTGTGTATTGTTCATATACACTTAATGACCCACACAGATAAATATTTTACACAGGCCTGTCTAATCCACATAATAAGGACTTAGACTATGTAGACTGTGATATCATGATTGCAAGTTTGGGGCTTCTCTTATTGTGATAAAGTGAAATTTAGTGTAATAATCTACCAGTATTGCACAGCATACTATCTACTTACAAATTCCACATTCAATTTCTAGGCCGAATATGGCCCATATATATCCTATCATTTTGGTAATGATACAATTAATCAAGCACAGTAAGTAATAAGTAATACTGTATTGTTAAAATAAGGTTTTGATGTTGATTGATTTCAACTCAATCATTTCATAATTATGTGACCATTACATTGTGGTATTTTAAGCTTTTGGTTTCCAATATTTTGATTTACCATTTGAGAGCACGAGGCCTGATGGGTCAATAGGTTGAGAGGCCAGCAGACTGTTCATTTTTCTAACTTTAAACTGTCTTGTCAGGCCCCAGCGACAGGAAACACCATTTCTTAGTTAAAATCTGTTAAGATCTTCTTTTCTAACCTCAGTAAGTATTGCTGGCAATATCCGACTCTGTCCGTCAATATGTATAGTTCTAGCTAGTTTTGGGTATGTGGAATCCTAGTTTTCTCATTTTTAATATATTAATTTTGAAGCAACAAGGACATGTAGAGGAATGTAAATGCATCCCTCTAGTCTTCCCTGCCCACCCTCCAAAAATCCAGAAGTACTAACTGGACTATAACAGTTATATAACATGAGTCTGTCTAAATCTTTAATTTAGAGAAACACAAAAAGGCAGACAGCATATGAAGAAAGAATGAAGAAAATGAAGAAAGAAAGAGATGTTAAGCAAAACAAAATTAGCAAATCAATTGGAAACTTAATAAAGAAAGAGGAGGGAGAACATACTGTAACTACAAGCTGCGCTTGGTGAGAAAATACAGCACAGATAGTCATGGACTATAGGTGAGGCTGGGGGTGGGCGCTGTATGTGTGACAGACCCAGGAGCTCGGGCGTCAAGTCCAGGGGGAGAGGCTGGCTCACTGCACTCTGGGCCCAGGCTGCATGCTGGACTCGCCCAGGATGCAGGCTGGCAGACTGGAGGACTGGAACACAAGGAAGGGAAGTGCAGGGAAGTTTGGAACAGGACGTGGAAGAGCCATCAGGGATCGGAGCTGTGCTTCTTCCAGAGGGCAGCACATGGAAGAGGGATTCGACCTCCAAGTCCGGGCAAGATACTCCACATCAGGGAGGACACCAAGAGTGGGCTCCTGGAAAGGTGCCTGGATCCAATCAGGCCGGACTTCTCCTGGACCAGGCTGAAGGAGTGCCACCCTCTGGTCCCCTCTCAGCACCAGTTATGATGGGAATGGATCCACCAGTGTCATAAGATCTTAATCAGGAAAATGCCTGAGAAATGGATCAGTCTCAGGCATCTGCCTACACCTTTCACAGGCCAGGTCCACATCTGGATTCATTCTGGCTAATTCCTCTTCAGATCAATGGAAATGGTGAAGAAATGCTTAAGACGGATGTATCTGCACCAAGATGTCTTCCAAAATTACACCCACAATGCCAATGCCCAGATCCTGATGCTACAGATGTTTCAAATACATTATTGAAGAAAAATGTAATGTTTTCTAGAGAGCAGAAATTCTTTTTTGAACCCTTTGGTGATTATATCCATTCTTCCTTCTTTTAACAAATTCAATAATCAGTGTAAACCGGTTTCCTTCAAGATTTTGATCCGAAAATTAAGTCTACTCACAGAGCACGTCCCAGCGTATGGCTATTTCTTCTTTCAACCACCAGGGGGCGATGCTGACTCTGTTAACTGCCACATAAGAGCTGTTCTTTTTTTTTTTAAGCTGTTCATTCAGAACAGTGTTTAGACTCCTCAATTAAAAAAAATTGTGGTAACTTTACTTATTAAAAATATGATTTAAAAGATTAGTCAGTTATAAACGTTTTAGAAAAGTCTTCCTTAATCACTGATTATCTGACCACAATCTGTATTCATATAAAACTATTATTTTCTCCCTATGAAATCCCACAAAGCAGTGTCTGGAAATGTTAAGACAGTATGTCATGTGCAGCAGCTTGATGATACACAGCCTGACAAAATGGATATCTATGAGATTTATGAAGCCTTGCAGAAACCTGTATCTGACAGGCCATTCTATAATCAGGTGTCAAATCAAAACAAAGGAATCTGTCCATTAGTAACCTGTAAAATCATTGCACCTGCGCCAGAACGTCCTATCTCTTCTTGCTTTAATGGGATTCGATCAGATGCCATTTCAATTCTGCTGTTATATGTCAATCAAAAGAAATAAACAAAAAACTGGCATACGTGCACGCTTTGCATACACATCTCAGCATGCAGCAAAAAGCTTACTTGATCCACAGACATGGAAACTGCTAATCAATACATATCTGCAACTGCTCATCAGCCAAGCCCAAGACAACGTGTTTCAGATACAATCTATCACAGTTCCTTTTTAATGGTTTTAATGAATACCATTCTGAATAATGTGGTATTGTTTTGTATCTCTTTACTGTCGTTGCCAGCACTGTTCTATTCTATGGTACTCACTTTGTTTTTATCACCCCTTTGAACAACATAATATATGTGGTATTGTAAAAGAAAAATAGACAGAGGGAGACAGTTTTAGAACTGTTCATATGAACAGAGTCAGAATAATAATTTTGGGAGCCATCACTATCTTCCCAATTGAAACCCCTCAATCAGGTTCTTGAAAGAGTACAGAAAATTGCTGATCCTGTTATTGTAAAAAAAATCATGGGGGGCTCCAATCTTGCTGCTGGAGAGCTCTCTCCAGCAGGTGTTATAGGAAACCATGAACTCACCAATTTCTAAAGAAGACTTGGAAGAATTTCATTGTAATCAATTAAGCAAGAGATTTGTTGAATGAATTAATTTAGAGATAAATTAAAATACAAATCTGACTATCCTTCATGGAAATGGTAATGAAATGGCCTCAAAGGCTAGAGTTCCTTTCACTTAAATAAATAATTTGCTCATTTGATCAATACTTACAAGTTCTATTACACTTTAAAAAACAGGAGGGTTTCGACAACCTGCTATTTAAGACTAACTGGACTGAGGCTTTCCTGGACGTCTACCTCACAGCTTCAAGTACTGAGCTTTTTGTTTATTTCCCTAATTACTCCTAATGTTCATTTATTAGGGAAATGACAACAGAGTAGATTATGTGTGCATAAAAACTTGCTGCCTATTCACAAGACCGGAGAAACAACCACCATCTTGTTGCGGAGTCAATTCCAGGAAACCCAAGAACAAACCTTTCATTGAATTTGTTTTGGGAAAGTCTTTTCTGTTAAAAAGTCTAGAATACATCAAGTGTATAAAGCTTTTGTGAAAATAGTAAGTGCAAGAGCTAAAGCAGTATCCGATTCTGCCTCCATGCACAATGTGTATAACACTTTACTCGGCCTCTTGCCTTGTGGTTCAGGAACAGCCCTTAAGCTAGTAGTTACAAATATTTGGTAAACCATTTTGTATGACTGTGGGAAACAAAAACCATATGACATATAAATGACAGATATTGATGTTTTGGTTTGCTTTTTTTTTTTGCTGGAACAGCAGCAGGGGATTATAATAATGTTTTGAGATGAAAAAGAATTTCACCAACTGGGGTTGGTGTCCTTTCTTAAAAAAGGGAAAACAAACTAAAGCCAGGAAATGGATAATAAAGTTTGGCTCAGAGCCTACATTAAGGCTGAAATCAGTAACAGAACTCAAATACTGAAACTATTGCTAGTTTTCCATTGCTGTTTGGAGTCAGTAAGTTCTTGCTTTGGTTAATTCGTTAAGAGCATTTATTTGACCTGAAAGTCTGCCCGACTAATACTTCTTAAGTGATCCACAGGTCTGAATTGCAGTTCTGATTACTTTAATCTTCACTGAGGTACAGCAAGGTGCTAGATTTTATATCCTATTTGATCATTTTGCCACCTTGGATTACATCCCTGTTGGGTAAAAAAATGGGCATGGGATCATGGATATCCCCACTATGGGCAGGACCTCATTGAATTCATTCAATCCAAAGATTGCACCATGCACTATAAAGGGCCATTAGCAGGAGCCTCTGGCTGGGATACACACCATGGTCCACGAGCACCATGCATCCTGACTTTGTTTTACATCACGTCATGTGTAAAATTCCTCACATTGGATTCCACCACTGCACCCACATGTTAGAGGTTTTTGACTCTGCCCAGCCAGAGATACAGTAAGAGCCTGGGATGTACTGGCAATCTCAAGGCCTAAAGAGCACTCCATCTGTTAGCAGATGTTGCCAGCGGAGTTACTGATTGGGGTATTCCTCTGTTTTGTGCTAGAAAACACATAAATGGGTTTAGATAGGAAACCTGTAGACATACACAACCACAAACACGCTTCTCTTTTAATTGTGCACAACACCAGGTATAACTGAAGGCAAGTCAGCAACACACATCTAACATTCAAGCGCTTGAAGACTAGATTGAAGAGGTAGAAAGATTAAGAGGGGTGAGTGCGGATCTGCATGAGGTGAAGGAACACGTAACGGTTTATCTCGCACTGAAAGGGTGGAAAAATCAAGGAATTACTTGTGCAAAATACACGTTTTAGTTGTGTGTAAACTAAAAAAGCAACCTGCTGAAGATGTGAATCTTATTTTTTTAAAATAGATTCTACATAACAGTTTGAATCAGAATTTGTATTTCCGAAGAAGGCCCTGCAGTTCGCAGTGAAAGCACATCCTCTTCATGAGTGGGACTGTATGTATAGTTTTGTATACATAATCTAAATACGCAAAGTAAAAAATGTACATAAATGACCAAATTAAATTAATGTTAGTTTGATGAAACTACATATTTAAAAACTATTTTCCTAGAAAGCACACGGTTTTAGAGAACAACAAAATTCATCACATGAAAGAGAGAAGTAGAAGTGGTGATTTGTGATCAAAGCCAAAACATCAGTCAAATGAGTTAGCTTTGAGACCTTCCCAGCTGCGTTCGAGTCCCGTGCTTGTCCCCCCCGGCTCTCCGTAGCTAAATTTCAGCGTTTTCCTCATTGTGTTACATTGCATCAAATTCACGTCTGCATAGAGGGAGAGAACCCGAGAAATTCGCTTGCCAACCATTGAGTTGGCCGACAGAGCAAATCAAAGAAGCGCCTGTGTTCAGAGCGTAAATCGGACACCTGCCAGAAAAAACTATCAATCTGTCTTGTGACCCTGGGAGATCGAATTTCACGACGCAAGATAAACAGCTAATACAATATTATCAGCAACATGGCAGATTTTACAAGTATTGATCAGAATAAACTACCCGGAGTGAAGGAAGGTAGGTTTTATGTTTATGCTTTATATTTTTGTTGTCTGCCGTTAAGACCATAGCTAACAAAGATTCATTTTATAGCATTTTGAATTCTGGAAACAGGTGTTCTCTCATTTCCAGTGCGTGTGCTAAAGGAAACTAAGTGTATCGTCAGTACCGCCCTTTCATTTTTAAGATATGCAGTTTCCTTGTTTAGGTGTTGTCGCATATATTTAATAAGAATCCGATAGTACAGTAGTGCCGTTTTTATTTCACGAAATCCTCTGATATATGCGAGTTTCTCGTTGTACTGCCTTGTCCATTTTGTGTATGTACAGTATATGATGAGCTGCTGAGTATGTACTGTATATGGGTTGGTGGAGAGGGGTGCTGCTTTTATGTATTTCTTTTTCGCATTGAGTTATTAACATCTGGGGACAATATCTGGGCAGCCGCGTGTTAATTTGATTCACATGCATTATTTTATTCATTGTCTTTTCCTAATATGGTTGTAGTAACTACAACATCTGGTCGTGTGTGAAAACAATGGGCTCTGGTCGCCCATCTGTTAGTGGCTCGGTTGATCGTCTCGTTTGTCTCGTCTTGGATAGCCCAAAAACCAACAAGCTCAGATTTACTGTTGCCTGCCTGCCTGTCTTTAAATGAGCTAAGATGGTCATAAAATACAGTACACGCACGTTTAATAAACCCCAAGGCCCTCTCTCTTTGATTAGTATACTGTATGTGTAATAGGTACTTTCTGCTTTGTTCTCTTCCTTTGAAGGCGATGGATTGAAGGAAGTTGTAAGATGTACAGTAGATGCATAATGTTCACTTGAGTGAACAATTTATTTGTAGATTGTGAACTGCCCTTTTAAAATCTGGAGCAAGCCGTGAAAAACGCGAAACTTGACTGCATTTATATATGTGATGCATCGGTGATAGAGTCCCATTACTTGATGCGGGAATTTTCTCCCGCATTGCCCAGCTGCGTTTGAGTCACCTGTTTGTTATAATATGCGGTCGCGATCTGGGGCACCGCCAATTGTATGGCTGGCTATTGACCAAATAAACTACACTTGTTATTGAGATTAATGTCGTAACTGCAGTCGTCGATAAACAGTCGATCTGCTTTAAATTCTAATGTATCTGTGAAATCCAGCAGTTCAGTGGTATTTTAAAGCAGACTTTATTAATCAGGATCACGGCATACTCTGTTAATTATTCTCACTTAATGATGGCCTTGTGGTAAGACAGAGGTGACTTTTCTAAATGCATGTTGATTATTCCCTAGTATCTGATTTCCATGTATGTGCTCTTCTAATTCAGTTCGAATAATTGCTTCCATAACCTTACTTGTAATAGAAGTCAACTTATTGGTCTATAATTACTTGGTTTAGATCTCTCACCCTTTTTATTGATGGTTACATGACTGAACAGAGTAATGGGTTCAGTAGCTTTGATAGGGTCGATAATGTTGTTTAACTGATAGTCAAAATTGTGATGAGTGTTTGTGAAATATATATATACCTTTGGCTCATAAACCCTGGAATGCCTTTAGAACATTATTATTTCCAAACACCATATTCGTGAGGGATTCACAACCTCTGTTGCTCACTCAATTCAAATGTATTGGATTGTTAGTTCAATTTCATGTTAAATTATGTAACTGAGAACTCAGCTGGATAAAATATCAGCAGGTCTATGAGTGTATTAGGAGACAAGACTTGCATTAATTTTTGTTTCTTAAAATAAATTTGTAAAAAATATTTTATAGTAAACATTAAGGCAGTTCATTTTTTTTTTTAATTCTAGCCTCTATGTTACAGAGAATGAATGCATAACTGCACAGACAAATATATTTGCCTGACTTGGTCAGTCTCTGAAATGTCTATTGCTGTTCATTTTGCAATGATATTCAGCTGTCTGAAAAAAACTTGACTGAGAAAGCAGCAAAACCGAAAAGTAGAAAGTGTCTAGTTTCCAAAGGCACTTTTTAATTGGGAGCCAACTGAATCTCTTGACTTCCTGTCTCAAAAAAAATGTGTACGACTGATAAGAGCAACACTGTTCGGCAAACTTCTAGTTCGTGTCTTTACCACAAATACATAACAGATTGAATGGATAACTAGACGCCTGTTTGCTAATACAGCGTTTCATACTAATTGTGATTTTCATACTACTCGAGATGGTAGCGAGATAATGGCAGTGGCGTCAGAGTTTATTTTAATGGAAGAGTAACCTCTCTGTTTTTTTTCTGTATGAATGTATTGTACAAATACCATTGTTACACATTATATGGGTGATTTATGACGCACATATTATGGGCCATGAAAAGTAACATATAGGATTATTGGGAACCTAAAAGGGACTATATAATTATCTTTGGGAAACACACAAATAGGCTAAATATAAGATACGTTATACTCTAATATACTGTATATGCTTGGGCAATTGTACTTTGTGGTACTCCTCACAACATATATTTATATTTTTTAAGAAAGCCATTGAGGTCTCGCTACCAATTTAATTACCTAAAAGGAGTAAGAGGGGAGGGGAAACTTCACCTAGAAGGAATGACCAAGGTTTGGAAATAATAGTGACGCAAAGCCAAGAGGAGTTGGAAATCACACAAGAGGGAGTGATTGCATGTGTTATGTTAGAGTGAGACTGTATAAAAGAGAGCCTCTGAGTTGGGACAGGCAGTTGCTCCATGGACCAACTCGGCTTGTTACTTTTGTAATAAAGTCTATCCTGAACTCACAAGCTCCGGTGTCTGGAAATTATCTTTGAGAATAAACCACGACAATTACTGTTAACAGTATCGTTTGCCCTCTCCTTTTAAAATCTGAACTGAAGACATCTTTTGTTTACCCCTGCCAACATTTTATATGGCCTTGTAGTTCGTTTTAATACCTCCAAAAATAAACACATTAGATAAAAAGCACACGGACAACAGTGTTCACTAGACTTTCTGGCATCTGTGATATCTATTTCCCAATTACCACATATCCATTTAATGCATTTTGAAGTGATACTTGATTGTAAACCAATACTTTTCCTATTCTTAAATGAATGGGTAGCTTTGGGAAACTAGTGGTTTGCATGCCTGAACTTGTATGACTCCATTATTGGGTCAGATATGTCACTCCTCCAGTGCTCCACATGTAAGTCAGCCACGTCTTTAGGCTTTCTTCTCTGGTGGGGAGGCAGGGTTAAAGGCATCTGCATGCTTTTTTGGTCGGTATGATAACAGTGACAGCCTGTGCAATGATACTGAAGCCTTTCACATCAGTCACATCAGAGCATCCTAGCTGTCATACAAGTATGGGGATTCAGAACTTGTCAACACATGGCTATCAGACATCAGTTCATCAGTCCCACTGGAATTTTACCCACTCTTCTGTTTTTCTGAAGATGCTGTCTCACCTACAATTGAAGATATTTAAATACAATAGCAAATCTGTGATGTCATGTTTTGGTTGCATTTATGGTTGTTTAGTTCCTATCAGACTGTATAGCACAGCTACTCAAATCAGATATGCTGCTTAACCAAGACAAGAACTGGTAGGCACTGTATGTAGGTAAGGTCCCCTTTTCAGGCCATAAGGGCCCATGGGGGAATGAGGGGCAAGGGCCAGCACTTTCTCAACCCTCCAACACTGGAGGTGGAGGTGATGTGGTCAGCATCACACTCCAGCTGGCCTATTACCCCTGGAAGGATTAACCCACGGTACTCATTTGGAAAGCAGGCTGAGCTGACCTGGGAGCCGTCTGGAAGGAATTAGAGCAAGCTACACTGCTTGCCCCCACCTGGGATTGAACCAGGACCTTCCGATCAGGAGCTACAGTAGATGCCCTTGCCGTCTGAGCTACCACAGCTCCCAGGACAAGAACTGCCAATGTAATTTGTATGATGCAATCTTGACTCCATTAAGCACACCAGAAGCTGCTGAATAATATTACTGTAACCCACATGCTTGGATTTCTCCTTGTCTGCCCCCTTGCCATATTCAGAGAGGATTAATGAGTGGAATAACAGAGGTGTCTACAAAAGGATGTTTTCTCACCACAAAGTTATGTTTTGTTTTTCCACATTCTGGGTGTATGAAGTGTAAGATTTTAAAAAAGAACGAGCATCACGCTGTATATTGCTTACAAACCATCCTTCTGTGTGTTACCCATTGGTGTTGTGTCACTGGTTTTCAATATCGGGTTTAGTTTGCTCTTTTTGAGTTTTTCATTGTACTGTGGTGGTTGTATGCAATAACTTTTAACTTTTTGAAGTGAGCAAGTCTCCTCTGTACATTTATTTGTCGATATTCTGTAATCAAAGCAGGTTATGACAAAGCTGTTACTAAACCACCAGGTGAATATTGAACTGCAAAAGACGGCGCTGGAGAGTATTTATATAACATTATGTGAGTTTGCTCTCCACTGTAATGTGACATTATTGCAAAAAAAAAGCTTCCTTAAATCATGTCTAAACATATCCAGCACGGAACCAAATGCGTTATAGATCAACACCCACCCCTCCACCAGTGAGACCCAGAGATTATGATGTAGGCCTTATTTTAGATTTTTTTTTTGCTGTTCAGTAGTTTTCTGTGAAATTAAATACTGGATGTCATCAGTTCTGGGCTGCCAGTGCTTCTGTGGCCCTAGCAGGTATGATACCTGCTGAAACAGAGAAGCCAATGGCTCGTGAAATTTACACAATTACCTGTTAGGCTGCTGTTTCTCAATTACATGGGTCAGTAGTGATGCTAAGTATCTCTTTTCATAACCTGTTAGCATTGCTATTCATAGGATTTCCATGTTCTAATAGCAGCAGCTACTACATAAAGGACTTATTTTCCTAGGAATAGAATTCCTGTAGTTGTGGATGGAAAGTAGCTGTTCTCTGTTAAGTGTCATGGATGTTACCAAGTAGGCGGAGTCAACAGCCTTATTTCTGAGATTTCATCTCTCTGTCATCATACCAACATTGTTCAATGGTCTGCATACTGCATGTATAATTACTTTGTAGTTCGAATGTGTGATGCATGACCTCATTCTATCTTGTTGAATTCTGTTTTGGACGGCTTTTTAGAGCTGTGATTCATCGTGCCAGACAAAATGACTTTGGAGGCTGCTCCAGCAAATCTTGGTGAAGGTCTGATTGTCAGAAGGCTCTTCTCCATCATGGTGATAAATAAATAAATTGGCGTGTAAAGCTTGCAGATCACAGATATGCTCCTCTCTGATGGAATGTAGTGTTGTGTTCATTTGTTGCAATTGTGATTGGTGGAAAGTATTCACGCTGAACAGTAACTACTTTAATTGCATGGATGGTGAAATCGATGAGTCACAGAAACAGACAAACATTAAAATTCGAATGCGCTTATGTATAGGAATCTGTGGTTGTATTGGGATTTAGGCTTAAGAAAATCAATATAGCTTTTTAAAATGCGTATGTTGCCTAGACTATGATTAAATACTTCATTATAAGTAATTAAGCGCTTCTGGTACTGCTCCTGATCCACTGTGCAGTGAATTGTGCGGTTATTTTCCCAGCTGCTGCGAGACAGTAGCACATTGAATAGTTCAGGGAAATGTTGTCGTCAGCAATCGTCCAGAAGATGCACAGAAAAATCTCGGAGGGCCTAGGAAGCTTGTGGTGGTTTCAATACCAAGGCCAGGAAATTCAGGCACCTGTTCTGCATGTGTGTTATTTTAATTGCAGACTGAGGATTAAGGTGGAGAGTGGTTTTGAATTATTAATGTAGCCTATAATAGCGTTTCAATTATGCAGGATGGTTATGATTTCTATTCTTTCCCATTCTTCCTTTATCTTGATTGGCTAAATTATGAATATTAACTATCATACTCTGTGGGTAACAGGTTATTTAGCTCAAACAGTATATGTACAGTATTTAACCTGTCTATAACTGCATAGGAAGGCCTCATATGCAGAGTGCATGGTATCAGTGTGCTGTATTAATCAGTTCTGATTATAGGAGCTAAAGCTATGCAACGTCATTTGACCCATCAAAGTATGTTGGAATCTTAAATTTCTATTCACCCTTGTCAGAAATGATATTTAACAACCCTTAAATATAGTCAAGATTATCTGCCCATCCATTTTCTAACAGCTTCTTCCAACTAGCAAAAATTACAAAAAAAAACTGTGAAAATTGAATAAGATGCCATTCGGGTTCATTAGAAATGATATCAAGTGGGGGTTATTCAACCTAAATTTACCCTATCCGAGGTAAAAGCTCCAAATGCAAAATATTGAAGTCAATCAAAATCCTACATTCATGTTAGTGCATTGATGTCGCTCAGAATCCCCTAATCAGGCCTAAACTACTGTCATGACTGACAGAAACTGAGCAGTCAGGTGGGATTGTAATATAACCCGTCCAATACAGTCTATAGAATATACTGTATATAGAGTACTTTATAGTGTATTATTCCTGAGAGATTAAGAGAGAAATTTAATTCCATTTTTAATGTTTCTCAGTATATAAGTGTACTGATACAGCATAACCATTACCAGTGTACAAGTACACAAGTAATCTAACAAGTACATTAAAAGGTTAAATTGAGAAGTTTTTTGGAAGGCTTAACCCAGTGTTACAATTAAATCAAATAAGTGCCACAAACCTAATGAGAAACGGGCAGGCCACTTGTTCCTATTTGTGTCGATTAGTGATCACTTGTCCGTTTAGCTCCGATTTGGCCATCTCCGGATGTGGTAAACAAAAGGAAAAAAACCGGATTAACAATGCAGTTAAGTGATCTTGGATGTTAACCATGATTTGCGGATTTCAGCTAATTGTCCTTAAATGCGCTGTATTTGAAAGGACCCCGGCTTGTTTGCTCGCAGACTTTGTGATCACATAAGCCCATCAGTGCCGAATGAGTTGCGCGTGAGTGGGCTGTGCGAGGATAGGCAGTATCTCTATCTTTTCCAAAGCTTTCCAAATCATTGCAGCACCAGCTGTGTGAACCACTGTGCAGAGGGGCTGTGGCAGCTGTTTCTGCTTGGTCTGCTGGAACTGCCTTGTTATAGTTTTATAGCAAGCATTTAATACTCTTTTAATACCCCGTTTCGTTTTTTTTTCTCCTCCACTGTTCTTAACGAGCTCCTAATGCCTGGGTAGCACAGAGTGTAATGGCATTGCATGTTTGTGCAACCAGTGGTTACAAAGTAAGAGGTCTTTGGCACCATTCATTGAGTTTATCTGTTTGCTGCTGTTTGTACATTCTTTGGCAGCAAGTGCTGTGGAGGACATAGACTCTCTTGTTCCAGGGGGTTGTTTTTTCTAATTGGGTGTAAAGTATTTTTTCTTGAAACCAGTGACCACATCGTTTCTGTCTGGATCATAACATCAAGAAAACGGTCTGTGATAACAGTAGTAAAAGGATGGGAGATATGCAGTCCCAGGCTCCTTATCGTGTACAACTGTTTGTTTGTAAAAACGCCTCTGATGTCATTCAGTCTGGGTGTTGAACACTTCGTGGGTTTTTTATAATCGCTTGACATTAAACCTAATCGTCATATCTTATGCAACCATGGCTGCAAGAAAAAAAAAACCATTTGAAATGTTAATTGCCCTGACAGATCAGGTGCCTGTTGAATAAGCACCTGATTAAAGCATGGAACTCTGTCACTTTCAACATACATTATTCATGTAAGGCATGTAATGTTTTAAGATTTAAGATTTAAGATTTAAGATTTAAGATTTAAGATTTAAGATTTAAGATTTAAGATTTAAGATATCTTTATTGTCCATCCAGCAAAGGATGGAAATTTGTCTTTAGCATCGCAACGCAATACTACAAAAAAACACCACTCAACATAAAATAAATACACATTAAAAACCGACAATAATCCTAGACATGCATCAATACATATACACATCTCGCTCTGCCCATATCACACTACCATGACACATAATCTGATAGCTTCACGCAGGAAAGAGTCACTTAGCTGCATTTAGCACTTGCAAGTACTGATAATGCTAATTAGTTAAAAGTTCTCTAGCTGTCAGTATCACCCACACCTAAAAAGTTTTTTTTTAATTGTTGCACTGTACAGATTTTAGATTAAATTACATACTCATATACCAATCACAGAGTTGAAGGCATGCTTTCAAATTAAAAATGGCACAATGCTTTGGGTTGCCTGCGGTGCATATCCTTTTCATATCACTACTTAATTAAATTACAGACAGGGAAGAGAAGGCCATCTCCTGAATTAATTACTTTAGCTTTATCACAAGACGCAGATTGCTTCATGAGTTGCTTAATTGTTGAGCTCTTTACGAATGGCTGCACGAGTGAGGAATGATTTAAGCCGGCCGACGCGATGGGGCTGTGTCCGCCTGCAGCAGCTTCTTCATGAGCTGTACCTGCAGTGGCCTGTGCTGATGGGGACTCCCCTGAGAAGCTGAACCGGAAAAAGAAGGGTGATGGTGTCAGTGGCTGATGTATGCGCGACTGTGAATTTATGATTAAAAGCTGTAATTAAGCAGAGAGGCCCAGTAGCGGACATCAGGCGCGGTATCGTGGAGCTGTTGTGAAATGTGTGCTCATTAGCCTGCCATTCCCAGCGAGGTACCGAGGTGGAGATTGAGTAGCATCTAAGGGAGTGCTCACTTGTTTTAATATACAGGATGTGGCACGGTGTAGCAGTAAGAATGGCTTTCCTGACTGACTTTACACTTGAGAAGATGTAAAACCAAGCAGAGAAAAAAAGACAGAGCATAATTTAAATTAGCCCACGAATGTGACCTTAAACACTTTTGCATTTTCAAACTTACATTTAAGCGCTTGAAGATGTTTCTCGTAAAGTTCAAGATGAGGACAGAAATGCGATATTAGCCATAGAAAAAATAGAGCCACATGACTGCTGTGCTGCTTTTTCTAAGCTGCTTAGGCAGTCTTCTGAGGAGTTAATCTATTTTCCTGTCTTCTTAATGTAGGCTTTCTGCTCTTCTGCCGTGGGCCAATAAAGAGCACATACATGAATTAAGAGCTCTGCTCTCTCCTAGCAAACGTCTCACTTCCTCCCAAATATTTTGAAAACTAGTGCAAATATGACCACTGTCCAATGTCAAAAATTCCTTTGTGGTGTTTTTCCCTGGCTAACTTGCTTGACAAGTTTTTCTTTCATAGTTAACAATGAAGCAGATAAGATTTGTTTTGCATCACTGAGCTAAAGCTTTGAATTCTACAGTATATAATGTAATGTCAATTTAAGTCTTCACTCTTCAATCGAGTGCTATACGTTTTTTTTTTGGCTGTTCATAACTTCTGTATTTGTTCATAGGAATAGGTGGGTGTGTTCAGCATAAATCACAAAAAATAAACTGCATCGGAGCAAAACAACTATCATTATTTTTTTACATTTTTTGTGACTATACAAATAACCTTGGGAGGTACGATGACACAGTGTTTAGCATTGCTGCCTTGCAGCACTGGGGCCCTGGGTTCAGTTCTGGACTGATGTGAATTGCTTGTATATTTGGCCTGTGTTTGCATGGGGCTTTGCCAGGTGCTTTGTTTCCTCTCATAGTCCAACAGTATACTGGTGAGTTAACTGGCTTCTGGGAAAACTGTCCATGGTGTGTGTGTGTGATTGTTTGTCTCTGCCCTGCAATGGACTGGCATCCCATCCATGGTGAACCCCACCTTGCGCCTGTTGCTTGCCAGGATAGGCTTTGTCTCCCCCATGACATTGAACTGGACGAAGTGTTTAGAAATTGGATGGATGTTCAGGGTGTCACACATTTACAAAAGCAATAAATGCATTTCGGTTTAACTAGAATAACAAACCACTAGAGTGCTTTTGCAGAAGTCCTATGGGTGTTAAATGACATAGTTGTAGTTAAGTATTAACTGTGGACAGATTACTTTACACCCAAGTCTGACATTACAAAAGCTGCAGCTTTATGTTGGAAAACATGCTGTGTGTAAAAAAAAGAAATGGGAATTTTGCCATCTTTTGACAGGAAAGGTTTGGGTCAACTTTGTTTTAGAATTCCCAAAACTTGGTGTGGTATGATTCTCCATATGTTAATGTATATAATATAATAGCAGTCAATGCAGTTCCTGTGTCCTTTGCTGTATACTGTGAAAAGTGAATTTATCAAAACGCTACAGTAGCATGCATTCAAAGCAATCAGTGACTGTAAACAGAACCTGTTTGCTTTTCTGAAGTTCCCTCGATACGGTGCTATTTCACCGAAACTCAGTGCTAATGTGTGCAGCAGAGCTGCAAGCCACGGCTGCTGAATTTAGACTGGACCTTAGACAAACCCTCACACATTGCATCTGCTCAACCACAGTTTCACTTTGTTTTAATTTTGTCATTTTTATTTTTTAACATTAGAGCTAGTTGAATAGTTAATAATAACAGTTCCTCTTTGCCTTAGACACAGAGGGTGACCACCGGGAGTGATCGGCCTCAACTGATACGATAAACTGGCAAAAGTTCAAGCTGAATCCCAACAACAGGCAAAGACCTTTGCTGTGATATTACCAAAGAAGGCCTAGTTAAAAGACTTGGACACACTGGGCTGTCGAATAACATCCTTATGTTAGAATGACAGGACTAGAAGTTTTTTTTTCATTTTGATGAACAAATGTGAACAGTTTGCAATGTGGAATAAATAGTGACAAAGTAGGATTTTATTTGTTATGTCAAATGAGTTTAGTATTATCTCATATTAGGGTTTAGTGAGGACCAGTTGAAGGTCAAATACTGTATGTCAAAATGTGTTAAAGCATAAAATCTTAAGGGGGTGTAGTTTTCCTACACTGTAACTGCGATGCCTAGCCCTCACCTACCACTGCGACCTTCTGAGTAATTCCAGCCTAGCCTGCGAGGAGATGGCCTGGCTCTGTCTTGTCTTGGCACACAGGACTCGGAAGTTGCTTTCGGGTTAACGTACCTCTGTGGTGAAGTGTGGTCTGCGACTCCACTAACCCTGTTTCTGTCTTGTTGGCAGTGTGCCGGGACTTTGCAGTGCTGGAGGATCATGCCCTCGCTCACAATCTACAGGAACAGGAAAGTATGTCCCTCTCTGTCACTGTGTTGTGGAGTGTTGGGCTCTGAACTGAAGCTGGGGAATACGAAGTCCAGCAGGTTTCTCATAAAAACCTGCGTTCTTCCTTCCCAGGAGAAACTGAGACCAAAAATTAGCCCTTGTTTCGTTCTTAGTATTCATAAGTATTTGCTATTAGCAGATAGCACTTTAGAACAGGACTGATTAATTTATTTGACTTTAATTTTTAATGTTAATATACTGTAAATTAAAGCAAGTTATTTAGTGATGAAAATAGCTAAATGAAAAAGGGAGTTGTTTCTCTAAGCAGTTTCACATATTGAGGACTGCATTTTGAAGTATCCTACAAAGTGATTCTTGCAGTTATGCATTGTGTTAGAACTGCAGAGATGATCATGTAGTAATCAAATTTAAAGTCTATGCATATGTATGAGTTTTCTTCAATGAAATAATTTTCATTTGAAAAATACCATGTTTTATTAAGCTTTGTTGAACTTGGTTTATTTGCTGTTTTGTGTTTAGAAAAATCAATGTCCCATTAAGGTGATTTAAAAATAAAGGACATTCAGAGTGCCTGCATGTTTAAATAATGACCAGTATTAAAATGTTGTTCTATATTTTCTCATAAAGATAATGTGTGGAGATGTGCAGAGGAAGTGAGACTACATATTTGAATGTTTCTGCCACAGTTACTTTCTGTGACACTTTGGAAAAACACTAAGTTTCTCTACTTTGATTGTCAGACTTCCTGTGTGATTATCAGTCTTGCTCTTTGCCCAGGCACTATCCAGTAATTACTCTGCTTTGTAAGCCTTGGAGTATGTTTATAGTTTATCTCAAATGTGTACACCAACTTTTTTCTTTATTTTATTGAGTGGAGAGCGCACAAAACAGGGGATCTGTAACCTGTTACCAGCAGTTATATCACCCTGCAAATGGCAACTTACTGAAGCTCAGCATGTGTGAGCCTGATCAGTACTTGGATGGGACACCTCCTGGGAAAAAAATACTAAGGTTGCTGCTGGAAGTGGTGTTAGTAGGTCCAGTAGGGGGCACTCACCCTGTAGTCCTAATCCCCTGTATAGTGATGGGGACTACTGTAACGAACGGCCGACATACAGGTTGTATGAGCCGGTTGCTGTGCGGTGATGACACCACCCTCTACTCCCCTGCGCATAACAGGGATGTTGGCCACCCGGGCTGACAAAGGCCTTCTTTAGCTCAGCCGGCAAGACCCCTGTTCAGTGACGCCGGAGACCCGGGTTCGATCCTGAGGCAGGGGACGAACTGGGGCAGGAGCGGCAAGGGCAGAATCCCCCAAGAACCCGAAATCCCTTCAAATAAAGGAGCCATCCTTTAATTAAACCAAGGTCTTTAGTCTCTGTTGGTCCTTAAAAATCCCAGGCCATTTCCCCAAAAGAGTAGGGACGTTACCCCAGTACCCTGGCCTAATTTCTCCCGGCCTTTACCAATCATGGCCTCCTCATAATCCCCAAGATTATGAGCTATGGCATGATGGTAAAGTTGGACTGTGAGGACATGGCTGTTCTTCTCCTGGTCTAAACTACAAACCTGAACAGAAATATGTAAAGGAGTGCAAATGGCCCTGGGTGAACAGTAAACATATGTATCATGCTACAGTCTGATCGTCCAGGAGCTTGTGCAGTGGTTTTCATCAAATCTTGGCTTTAGCCTGTGCTGAGTGTGCTCTGTGTGCTTTTGTCTGGCCTGTATGTGCATCACAGATGAACAGACATTCTGCTCTAACACTGTACACGTGTATTTGGAGTAATTAAAATACTGGCCTGGACAAAGAGCACTAATAGTAGCAATGTTCATGGAGTTATGGGTGAATTTTAATTAGCTGTTTCTACCTTGCCACCTAGATAATGAACGCAATTTAGTATAAAGAGACATCTGTGATACAAGGTGACAGTCTATCAAGTACTAGCATCTGGATTTCTATTTGAAAAAACACTATGAAAAAAGATATTGTATCTTTGCAATACAGACGATGTGCTGATCTTACTGGAAACACTTCCTCCTGTGGTACCAAGCTGGTAGTCATTGGAAGAGTTCCAACAATGTTCTGCCCAGACAGAACCCATAGACTAACCCAGCTTTCCAGACTTATTGAGATCCCAGCTGGTGTGTCTGTGTGGTGCTGCAGTAAAATTGAGACTCCTGAGCTGTTTCAGGTGTTTGGCTGAAGGTACTCTATTGATGTTTTCTAGACTAGAGGGTTTTAAGTTTTCATTTTGGCCCAGTACCAAGCCTATGTAAGCAGTCTCTAATGAGGTGGAAAGTATGCAGGACAAAATCAGCTTAGTGGGGATTTACACTGCCCTGCAAAAATATTCAGACCCTTGCACAGTTTTCATATTTTGTTGCTTTAAAAGTTACAGTCAGGACATTTTGAAGTAGCAAAGTACTGTTTGCTACACAACCCCTCCAGACATTCAAAGCCAAAACAACAAAGTAAGTCTGTAATACGGAAGAAAAATGGAAAAGTCATGATTGCATACATATTGAAACGCTTTGCTGTGGCAAATAGAAATTAATGTAGGAACAGAAAATGACCTAAATGACACAATTAGTTGTGTGGCCACTGCATTAGCAGTGCTTCATGTGATTTCAGAATAAATACACCTAACTCTATAAGATCCCTGGCTTTAGTGAATTTAAAGCAAATACAAAACAAAGAGTTTTTAAAACAACTCAGGGATAAAGTTGTGTAAAGGCTTAGATCAGGCAAAAGATAAAAACCTTTCAGAGTCCCTTAATATCTCTTTGAGCCTGGTGAAGTTAATCATTAAGAAATGGAAGGCACCCAGACACTGCCATATCAAGAGTTCCCGTCCCTTCAACGCAAGCAGCCTGGCAGGGAAGAAACTGGTTGGGGATGCCACCATGAATCTGACAGTGACTTTCAAAGAGTTCCAGATCAACGGGTCTTAAGCCACTTCACTAAGGGCATTTGTATTTAACAAAAAAACAAATTCAACTCAAATCCCACAACAAAACACCTAATTGAAAATAAAAACATCTGGCAACAGGAAAGTTTTTTTTGTGGTCAGACAAGACAGAATTGGAACTTGATGGTTTAAATGCAAAGTGTTACATCTGACACAAACTCAACATGCAGTATTGCCATCCCTGTTTTTTAAAGCATAGTAGTGGCAGCATTATGTTACTGTATAGTTCTGCTTCTCATCATCAGGAATTAGAAAGCTTTTCAAGACTGATTATTACATAGATGGAGCAAAGCACTGGCAAATCTTCGAGAGAAACTACTTCAGACCTAAAAATTCACCTTTCAGCAGGACAGTGATCCAAACCTAAAGGCTAAAGCTACACTGGAGTAGCTTAGGAATATAAAAGTAATGTCCTTCTGTGAACCTGTGGAAAGACTTGAAAACTGCTGCCTATAAGTGATCCCCAAGGAATTTCAGAAAGCTTGCGCAAATCCACTCTGAAAAATGGGCAAAAAATTGCACCAAGCTGGTATCCAAAGTTGGTAGAAACATAACCAAAAACATTAGATGCTTTTATCCAAAGTGACTTAATTTTGAATTCATTTACTTAGCCGGGGAATTTCACTAGAGCAAGGTGAGTGAAAAGCCTTGCTCAGGGGTACTTCAGCGGTACTCCACCCAGGATTCGAGCCCACAATTTTCCTTTTATAAATCCAGAGCCTTGTCTAATATGTCCCTGTCCTGCATGTGACAAGATTGTTCTCTGTCAGTAAACACAATTCCAGAAGAATGGCGGTGTGTATTTTACTGGTTCCACATTACATTCCTCATCCATTTTTTTTTCTTCCAGTTGAGAGCCATCTGGCCTCCAACATTCACAAGAGCCGTCTGGTGCAGCAGGACTTGCAAGTGGCTAAGAAGCTGCAGGAGGAGGAGGACCTGAGGGCCAAAGTTCGCATCCAGAGAAAACACAGGGACATGTAAGTAACCAGCACCCTGTTCACTGACAGAATTCTACTGCTAGGCCAGGTGAAAAGACGATTCAAACAAAAAGCTTTTCTTTCTTTCTGAAATATTGTTCTGTTGTTTAGCATCTAGAAGTAATTTCAGGATGCAGGAAAGAAAAATGCTAGGTGACAGAAAATTACTTAAATGTTCTGCTGTGCCTGTACTACAGTACATGAACAGAGTCTCGTGTTCTGATTCCAGTATTAAACCTGATCATTTTCTCTTTGGTAGTATAGGGAAGCACATATTTAGAAAAACCTTTAATCTTAAAGAATGACTTTACATTTGTACAGTGTTAAAGTAGCATTACAGGAACATCTCAAATTTTGAGTTCGGCTAAGAAATCTCATGATTCACTAATTTTATCCCAGGTGAATGAGCTTCCCACATCTTCCTGTGTCGTGCTTCCACCAGTAGACTTACAAGGACATGGGAAATCGCCCCCAGAGAAAATCTGGAAATAACAGCTTAGAATATCAAACCTGTCTTTTTAATCTAAAGATGCCTCCAGTGCTAGGAGCCTTTTCCTCCTCATTTTCTGAGTGACTTGTTTCTTTAAAGGTTCGTGCCGCTGGTGTTCTTGCATGTGTAGCAACACCCTGGTTATACCCAGGGGAAATTAAGAAGCAGTGAAATGGAAGGAGAAGGTGACTGTGAATCAGGGTTAGGTAATGGCTTCATTCAGACAGATCTCTTATGAGACAGCATCAGTCTTCCAAAGGACGTGTGCGCTACCAATAACACTCTTCATTTGGTTGAACTATTTATGTGTTTTCATAGCTTATTTAACCAGACACAAATCCAGTGAGAATGCTGTATTCTGTGCAGTAAAGGCCAAGTTTCATAGCCAGTACAGAGGACGGGCCTTTAATTTGAGCCATAGCAACAGTTCTGACGTCCTGGAGAAATTTTGACCTCTCTGCTATCCAGCCTTGTATGAGTGTGACCACAGCTTGTGTTGGAAATTGGGATTCTTGATGCCTTACTTGCCTTGTATAAAGTGAGAAGAGATCTTAATTTTAAAAAGGTGATCCAGACTTGTACTGTGATACAGTACTTGTATTTTCTAGATGAAATGCCTGTATTTAATCATTTTTGTCTTTCTTTCACACATTTTCCCGAAACATTCAGAAATTGGCTGCTGAATTAGGTTTTTCTTAGGTGTTTCTGTCTTGAAAGAGTTCCCCGTGCTATGCACTGTCCAGTTTTTATTCTCCTGGATCACTTTAAAGCAGCAGCACCTGAAGAGCTGGGAGAAATGGTTAATGGTTGTACATCAGTATTATACGCAAAATGCTTAAAGTCATCTTGCTTGACCAACTGGCTAGATTTCTCTTTTGGTATGTTCTAATATCACGTTTGTACTTATTCACATTGCAAGGGAATAAACAAATTGTCAAAGCAAACTCTCAAAAACATTATCTGGCCCAGCTGTGTGGTTCTGTGACTGAATTTTCATTCATAGGTGACGACTTATTGTTGTTTGTGTATCTTCTGCAGCGAGCGAAGTGATAATGAGATCGCTCAAGAGATCCAGGAGCAACTCGTGAAGCAGGCAGAGCAGCAGAGACAACAAGAAGAGAAAGATGAGGTGAGAACCCTCACAGTTCCTATAGATCCCAGTTGCTTTTTGAGGGATTCTCTTCTAATTGATGAGTGAATCTGCAGGTACCGAAGTATACAGACCAAGACCACCAGGTTTCGTAACAGCTTCTTCCCCCAGGCAGTAAGACTGCTAAACAGCCAACCACAGCGGACGCCTGCAGTTACCCAAACGGCCGCTGGCGAATAGGCAACCTCCTTGAACTGATAGGGTGCACCAGCGCCCTCCTGTCACTTGCACTCTCAAGACTCATACGAAGAGCGCTAAATACCTCCTATCCTTTAGATACTTTTGCACAATCTGTAAATTGTATTGTAAATGGCAATTGTGTAATTTATTGTATCCTAATGTTAATCTAATCCCTATAAATTCCTGTCCTTCTACTCTTCTATCCCTCTTAACGAGCTTGCGGACAAAGCATTTCATTGCCAACAACACCGCTGGATGCTGTGCTGTTCGTGCATTGATAAATAAACCTTGATTGATTGAGGTAATGCCAGTGGTATATAGTTAAGTTGCAGTGCACAAGCATGTTGCAGATACCTGTATTTTGGTATTGCACAACAGCAGGAGTCACCTTTTTTGTGATTATGCAGGTACCGAAACACAGTCTAATAGTCAATAGCACCCCTTGTCAATGAGATCTGTGTGAGAACCTATTTGTATTTGTAGGCCAAGACTTTTATCCTTATACCACAGTGCCTACTAAGTACCTCCAGAGAACATACTGTACACACACCTCTGCTATACTGGTGCCATCTCTGGCTGATGGTGTCTTGTGGAGATCTCAGTTTTTTTTGCACCCACTGTTCTTTTAGGCTATTGCTCGCAAATTGCAGGAGAAAGAGATGAAGGAAGAGAGGAGGAGGATGAAACAGCTTCAGGAGGCACCCTACGAAGAGAGCTACTATGATGAGAAAGGAGGTATGGATTTGCCTCTCTTTCAGATGGATTTTGTCATGGTTTGTGGTGGTCGTGGGAGAATTCCATTCAGAAATGGATCACCTCCTCTTTCAGGCTGTGCAGAAATCTGTTAAAGTCAGCCATCTCTCAGTCTGTGCTCAAGTTTAGATAGAGTCAAGGAGGCAAAGTAGCACATTCATTTTGCTGATTTAAGCAAAGTATTGACCTTGTGAGAGTGTTATGGCTTTCAGTTTTTGCTGAGAAGTGATTTCACGTTTTTCCATTTTTAACTGCAGCCCCTGCAAACTGGGCATTCCGTACTTCTTACAAGTTAAAATGACTGTGAGTGAGGCAGTGCCAGATATAATGGAGACTTTTTTTTCTTGAAATTTCTGATGTTTAAAGATAATCATTGTTTGAATTGTGAAAGAGGTTGGTTGAGTCACAATAGAATTGTGATAAAGGCTAACGTGAATCTATTGCTAGGAAAATTTTGGTTTGGAAAAAATAGCTGTTCTTTCAGGTTTATTATCTTTGGTAGACCTAAAGGTCATATCCAAAGTCTTGTTAGAACTCCAACAGCATGCAGATGGGATGATGGTAATTCTGAAATGCATATACGACCTGTCATATACTCTTGGAATAAGTGCAAATGCGAATCTGGCACTGTTCTTTCAGGTGCATATACAGTACAGTTATTGTGGATGTATGTGCCATCTGCAAAATAACCTTGCTCCTGTCCTTTGATCTCTTGTTAATGTAAAATGCAAAACTGTTTTATATCTGCTTAGAGTCTGTAGACAGTGTCATGGTCACTCTGGAACAAAAATAGGAAATCACATACAATATACCCATTATACTGTATATTGCATAACATACTTGTCTGGTAAGAGCAAAACATTGGCCTGGGTACCGACTGCTTGCAGCTGTTTGTCTTAAATTGATAAGAAGCTAGGAAAGCAAAGCCCTGCAGGTCCTTTGAGTGTGACTTCAAGTTACAATTTGAGATGCGTCGTGTTTTTCTTGCCTTTCTGCCATAAAATTCTCCTTCTCAACCAGCTGGAGGTGCCAGTTCTGCCTTTTTTTTGCATATGTGAGCATAAGGATCCTGTGGGCTGAGGCCATCTGATCAGCCTCTCTCAATCTGGAGATGATTTAGCTGCTTCAGTTAACCCACTCAGTGCTGGAAACCCAGGTTTGAAACCACTCTTCTATCCACATGGAAATAAGGATGCGGCAGCTGACTTCCTGCAATGTGGTCATTCCCAAAGTGTTCGGAATTCTGCGGAAGACGTATTCTGCTGGTCTTGGTGGATTTAAGATCCAGTTTAGGAATTCGAAGCAAATCCTCAAAAGATTTGAGGACCGTTTGCTTTGAAAACGAATGCAGGGCCTGACGCAAACCGCTTGCTGCTATCTTTTTATTGAAGTCAGTCTGCTAAGGCGGTCAGAAGAAAAGAGCTGAACGCGTACGCTTGGTGCTGGTCTATGGAGGCGAGTCTCCTCTCTCTGAACAGACGGGCGAAACCAGCTTGGCAAGTCCTGCTCTGTACTCCTCCGCCAGTGGGCTCTCCCCCAGACAGATGGACAGACCGAGGGAGAGCAGCACTCTGAAGTGATTTCTCTCAGGGAGGGGCTCTTTTCCTGCTTATCGGGATTTTGCCATGACTTTGCTATCAGTGGAACTTCGAGTTCAGGCTTTCCTGTACGATTCAGAAGGGAAGATCCCTCCAAGGACGGCAACCTAATCTGTCCATTCCGGGCTGTATCCGCAACTCCCTGTTGTGTGTGTGTGTGTGTCTCTGTTTCATTAACCCTTTGTGCTTTTTTCCTGCATACAGTATTTTTTACTTCATCTTGTAAAATCAGTTCCATTATCCCCCCATCTGCCTTGTACTCACTTACAGCACTCGTCTAAAACATTAGAAATTAAGAGGACAGCTGTTAGCTATACCCAGGAAAATAGAGAAGGCGTATGTCATGATGCAATATGTACTAATAATAAATAAACTTGTTGAGCTAGAACTGTGCCACACTTCCTGATTCATCAGTTACAGATGTTTTAGTCATCTTTAGTGGATGCATGGTTTAACCTTGAGGGAGTCAATGTCTGCATTGAAATAAAACAGTGTTATAAGGTATTAAAGACCAGATTGGGATTTTTTGGCAGTAGGCATGTTACTGTGTACAGTATGTAAACCTTACACTGAAAGCACTCCTTTGTTGCAAATAATACAGATGTCAGTACTAATTAATGTGGCTTGTTGATGTTCAGAAAATAACTTCATAGTTATGTGCAGAGAGCAATGGGAATAGGAAACCAGTTGCAATACCCATCTGTTGTAATGTTACCTCTGTTTATATTACTGTACGTATAACAAATTCTGTTAATATTTTTAGTACTCAAAGCACATGAACAGAAGCTTCCATTTGTTTCTGATATAATCATACTTGGTACAAAGGAGTTCTTTAATCTTATTGCTGGCCTTATCTCATAGGAAACATTTCCTTTGTTTGGTGAAGTCCCTACATCTTTCAGGAAATGAGGGGAGGGTGCATGCATTCTAAATAAACTCCTCTGGTCAGATAAGTTAAAAGGGAAATTCTTCCATTACCACTTTTTTAAGCAAAGGGAAGAAATGCTTTGTCTTGTCTCTTGATCAGAGTAGCATCCTTTATTAGAGGTAGAGTTAGTATCGGGGAGATGTTTGTGCCACCCAAGGAGAGCTGATTAAAACCTGGAAAACCCTGTGTGTACATAAGCCTTAGTTTGAATCTGTGTCACAATAATAAATCAAATAAAATCAAGTCAAATCATGCATTTAAGTCCTTTAAAATGAGCCTGAAAGCAGTGCCCTACAGTCATGTGTGGTAAAGTTTTTCTTTTTATGCGTAGAAAATTACAGAGTTAAATAAAGAGGGACAGGGCTTTAGTTTTCTTTGTGCTCCCATTAAAATAACATTGTGGAATTAAGCCTCCAACAAACAGATCTAGTGTTACAGCTTCAGAGATGCTTATAAACCTGAGTTATTATGATTTATAGAATCAAAGGGATTCCATACTTGTTCATATTTGACTTTTAGCTTCACCGGGCAAAACGTTCTTTGACAAATGTCCCTTTAGTTTTAAATGCTCTTCTCAGACATTTTAAGTTCAGGCATGCATAAGAAAGTGTGATGACTTGTTTTTACTTTCCCTACTGCTTTTTCTCTGGTGTAACAGGTCTGAAGGGCATGTAAGCATTTGCTACCGAGATAGGTAGGAATGCTTTTAGGTACGGGCAATGTTAGAAATACCTGTTTCCAGGCTGCGTTTTGGCAGAAATTAAAACGCTTGCCTTATGGACAGTAAATGATATACAAGAGTAGCTTTCAGGCAGGGTTAGAGTCTGTAGGGGATTGTACGTGCTGCTACAGTCTCCTTTGTCAACAGGATCAAGATTATTGAGAAATTGTCCATCTTTGCTTTGCTTGTACATTTGTGTAGACTCTGAAGTTGCACTTTTGCCATATTTCCAGACTGTGCGGCTCACCCACAATTGAGGAAAAGGGTAGTAGCTGCTGACAAAGGAGACAAAGCAGCTACTCTTGTATATCAATTACTGTCCATAAAACAAGTGCTTTAATTTCTGCAAAAAACAGCCTTGAAACAGTTATTTCCAACACAGACCTGTTTATCCAGATGTTATCACAGGTCACCACTGAGTGTGGCCTGTCGCATAAAGGTGAACTGCAGTCCCAACTTCTCAGACCGGTTATTAAATCTCAGTATTTAAATAATTGAATTGAACTGAGCCCAGGCAGGAGAAAGTACTACAGTATATAGTCACCATGTTCTCATAACCCTCTGGTGTCACCAAGGGGCGCGAGCAAGAGTTTGCGAGAATTGTGATGTGAAATGGCCCTTCCTGCTCACTAGTCACTAAGATAACTAATGTAATGCATTAGTGCGAGCGGATATTTAAAAGTCAAAAGCAATATTTCTATTGAATCAGAAGATATATTCACAAGCAAATAGTATCCAGTCTAATAGGGCCTGTTACACGTTACCGGCAGTTTTGTTGCCTCATTCTGATTTGCAGACGGCAATATGGTGCTGCACATACCTGAAAATTTAAAATGTAAATTGGAGGTTTTACACATTTACTAAGTACATTTTACTTTCATTGTAGTTTGAAATGCTCTCACCAGTGTTGATTCTTTCTAACCCCGAAATATAAAAATTGCATTGTAGTTACTTAGGGTAAAACAACCTGAACTTAAAACTTTGAAGTTCTCCTACAATTAAAATTCAAAGTTGTGTTGTCTTAGAAAGAAAAGAAATCCTTCCCCAGTAAAAGTGGAGAGAATATCCCATCACCAATGACTGAAATTGTCATGTACATTAAATAATGAATTATTGTGAATAAAAGGAGACAAAACTGTCCTCAGGGGCCAATTCTTTTAAGTGAACTTAAATCCCTCTTTGTTGTCTGTCTGTCCAGTTCATCATATTTATTTTTATTGTTTTGTCCTATTTGTAAAGCTTCTACACTTCCTTTGGATTTGTGTGCCATTTAACCCTGTCTGTACAGATACAGTAGTAGATCCTGTTGCCCCAGAGGTGACTAATCATTGTTTTTACTAACCCAGCTCTGCTCACCTGCTTTTCTCCACATGTGCGTTTCCATGCAACATCCCCCAACTACCCTCTCACCCTATTCCCGCGACACTCCACCCAGAGCAGAGCCGTGGCAGACATCCAGAGCGTCTGCTTCCCGACGGCAGGAAAGAGCGAGGACATTACAGTCACGACAGAGACCGCAGGCACAGGCCTGAGTCTCGCGGCTCACAGTCCACCTTCTATGCAGACGGTGATGTGGCACACAGGAGGGACGAGCTGCAGCGGTCACCTCCTCGCAGGGCTCAGAAGCCCAGGCAGGAGTCTCCTGACTCCGAGAGGGTCGTGCGCAGGAAAGAGAGGCCTCCAAGACCCCCCTCTCCCCAGTTCAACAGGGTGCGCCACAGGGAAAACAGCAGAGAACACGGAAGAGGCAGAAACAGCCAGGAAGACCATTATCTCGGGCCTAGCAGGACCAGGTCCACAGAGGAGAGTGTTGATGACAATGACTGGGTGGACAGGCAGGGGCAGGAACCGCAACTCGATGAGGTGTTTGAAGAAAACAAGCCCCTGTCCCACAGGAGGGAGGAGAGAAGAGAGCACAGGGACCAGACTGAAGAGGCGCATAGAACGCACTCTCATTCACGCGAAGACAGACATCACCGCCACCACCCCAAAGACCCAGGTACAGTAATGGCACCCGTGTGACCTGGCAATGGTGGTGGTGGGTGATTTTAGGAATTTCCTTTACTGCCTCTGTTTTTCCTTTTTCTTCAGGGTGCTTGCTCCAAGGCTGATTAATCAATACTGTCAACTGACTACAAAACAGATTCAGGTCACTCCAATCTTTAAATACTCCAAATAGTTTGTCTTAGCATTGGATCGTACTGGACTTTTTTTATGGCAATTTAAAGTGTAATTCACCTTTGACCCAAGTCATTCAGGAAGTTCCTCTCAGATATCTTTGACCGCTTTGTTTCTTTAGCCTATTAATCCTGTCCCACTGGCGTGACTATCTCCAGCCTCGGGTGATCTAGTTTGACTGTCTAAAGTGCGCCCTGTATCTTTCAATGTATGCATACTCGCCCTTCAGGTAGGAAAGCGCGAGGGGACTACGGCATGAGAGAGGTGACTCAGGGTGTTGCTCGCATGGACCTCCGGGAGCAGGAGCTCAGGGATCTGGAAGTGGCCAGGAGACTACAAGAGGAGGAGCTGAAGGTGAGTATGCGCATTATCTTCTCAGAATCTGCACCCCCCACAAAAAACTGTCCTTGTTAAATTATCAAAAGAGATGATCTTTGACTTATCTATTGGACATGGCTTCTGGTGTTCTACATTTACATTTATTGGACTTGGAAGCACAAGCCCTGCAAGATTTGGTTATTTCTGTAGAAGCCATGGAAATGCCAACAGTCCTGTAATTCACTGGCAGAAATGCAGTGCGAAAGTACTTTAAAACCTGACTCTCGGACCAACCAACATACAGAGATGTAGTGTAAAGGCAAAATGAATTTGAATGGGATCCCCTCTTTATTGATCTCCAAATTCTGTACAGATGCAAAAAAGCATATACAGTGGATATTTGTGCCAAACATATCTTTTAGAATTAAGGCCAAAAAGTTCAACCTTGGTCTCGTGAGACCATAATACATTTTCCCACATAGTTTGGGGTGATTGAATGTATTTTTTTTTGCAAAATTTAGATGGGCTTGGATGTTCTTTTTTGTGAGAAATGGCTTCCATCTTGCCACCCTACCCCATAGCCCAGACATGTGCAGAATACTGGAGATTGTTGTCACATGCAAAGAGTGACCAGTACCTGCCAGAAATTCCTGCAGCTCCCTTAATGTTGCTGTAGGCCTCTTGGTAGCCTCCCTGATAAGTTTTCTCCTTGTCCTGTCATCAACTTTGGAGGGTCATCCTGATCTTGGCAATGTCCCTGTGGTGCCACATTTTCTCCACTTATCGATGATAGTCTTCACAGTGCTCCATGGTACAGTACATCCAATGCCTTTGATATTCCTTTATACCCCTCTCCTGATTGGTACCTTTCAACAATAAGATCCCGTAGATGTTTTGTCAGCTCCTTGCGGAACACGGCTATCCCAGTAGGATGCAACCACGAAAGTTTAAAGGAAATCCTACAGGAACAGCTGATTTTTATTTGGGGTTAATCAGAATCACTTTCATTGATGGCAGGTGTATGCTACTTACCTTTGGACATGATTTTGAATGTGATTGGTTAACTCTGAACACAGCTACAGCCCCCATTTTAAAAGAGTGTGCACACTCATGCAACCACGGTGTTGTAGGTTTATTAATTTCAGTTATTTTTCCTAATAATTATCTTTTCGTTTTTTTCTTGAATTTTGTTGGTTGCAAGGTCACATTAAAGATGGAAAAATGACTAGCGTTATTTTTCTTGATTTCTGGCTTTACATCACAAAAACCTGCAAATTCAATAAGGGTGTGTAGACTTTTTATATCCAATGTAGGCTGAGTATTGTGATATACTGTAAACGAAGGTTGCATTGCCTAAATATGCTTTGATCTGATGTGTTTACAGTAATACTCTTTTTTTTCCTGGCACAATTTCAATGTTAAAAATGTCTTTTAAAATATCATTGTGATAAATAGAGCAAAGTTTGAGACTTGGGCATAATAAACAATATAGCACTGCACTGGAAACCAGGCCTACAGTATGTGCTGATCAGGTTAGACAGTGAAGGAAATTGCTCAGAGTGGAGGTTGGGTTTGGGCTTATACTGCTGTCCCTGTAGCTGATGAAGCCAGAAGGATTTACGTTAACCTGCATGCTTGTGTTAGATTGATTTCTTTACCAACCCCAAAAGATAGATAATCTTAGAGAATGACAGTCAGTTCGAGGAAAGAATGAAAGAGAACCGCAAGTACCATGCTCATAAATTTATTGTAGTTACAGTATATCATTGCTGGTGAGTTCAAGCCTAGGTTAAGTCACTAGACAACTTGGGACCAGAATTCGTTAATGGATAGTGTTGGGACTAGTTATTCAGGACTTTCTTGGCTTTCCAGCTAACAGCTGCAGTCACTATCCTGTGACTTGCTGGGGGCCTGCAGGCCTGTAGTGACATCAGTGAGAGATGCATAGCTCCTCTATTTTGGCACTGATTGTCCTATAGGCACTGCAGTTTCCAGGGTGCTGAATAACAAGTACCTGAATCGGTCAGAGGACCCTGTAATTGTTTCCTAAGTACTTGTGTGGGAGACTCAGTCGGGGAGTCTTAAGAAACAGTTTTCAAATCCTTATTGGGTGGGTGTGTAATGCAAGTCAATCAGTGTTGTTTTAGAGTGTGTCACTACAGTATGTACAATTGAAAGGAAGGCTTCATTCTGAGTGTTTTTCAGGCAAGCCAGCTGGAAAAGAGGGCAGCTCAAGTGGCACAGGATGAGGTAGGCTAACAATGTCATTGTTCCCAAGCATTTCCTTTGTGGAGTTTGCGTCTTCTCCCCATACATGCGTTTTCTTTGGGTGTTCCGGTTCTCATCTGACATGCTGGTTGGGTTAATTAGTCCCTATCAATTATGTGTGTATTAGTATGTGCCTTGCGATGGACTGTTGTCCACTCTAAAGTGTGATCCCGCCTTACACCCTGTGCTTCCGAGAAAGGCTTTGAGCATCTACGACTGGGACTAAATGACTTTCAGATGGGGACCAATGGATAATAATTTATCAGAGTGTTTGTCATCTGCCCTTTCCAGCTTGTTCTTTTTCCTGTCACCGTGTCCTGCATTGTGCTTGCACAGTACTTTCTTCTCTGCTGCTAGACTATTTGCTTTATTATCTGTTGCAGTCAAACAAATGAGCCTCTGTTGTCCAAACTGAAATTATATCCTAAATATTTTCATTAGCACTGGTGCCTCACAGCTCTAGGACCCTGGGTGTAATTCAGGACCTGGGGTACTGGCTGCCTGGAGTTTGTATATTCTCCCTCTGTTCACATGAGTTTCCTCTGGGTGCTCCCGTTTCTTCTACCAGTCCCAAAACATACTGGTAGGTTAATTGGCTTCTGGGAAAATTGGAGTGTGTGTGTCTTTGTTTTTGAAATGGTTAGAAAATGGCTGGATGGAAGGATATTTTTATTAGAAATTTAAAAATAGTCTGCAGCATTGGATAAAAAAACATAAAAGATGGCAAGCACTCCAGTAGCAATGCACAAACAAAACTAAATTAGTTGGACATCGGTGGTGTTGTTTTATTAGTTTTCATGGTGTGTTTGAAGGAAATTGCCCGGTTAATAATGGAGGAGGAGAAGAAGGTGTACAAGAGGTCAAAAGAAAGAGAAAAAGGATACACAGAAAGAAGACGACATGAAGCAGAATGGAAGGTGAGGAATTCTCGTTATTTTAAGGTTTCTGTGGGTAAATTTACCAGAATGTAAATTTCCCAAATTAGATGTTTACTTTGAGGGTAAATTAGAATGTCAGAAGGATTTTTCAGTGGTAGCATCCAGTGACTAAAACAAATTTTATGAAAATTTTTGGGACTTTGCATTTATTGGTCTGTTTTGCCCTTACCTCCTTTTTTTAGTCAGAGCTTATTTACTAATTAACTTTAATTAAAGTTAATTAGAAGCTCCTTTCCTTGAGTGGTATTTTGATTTCTTGCCGATAATGTACAGGGACAGAAAGGTTGAGTTTCTTTTGAGAATGAATAAATTCATGTACAATTCGCAAATGATCAATGCACTGACATACTCTTCTTGAATTAATTACTGTGATGGGTGCAACTTTGCTTCTCGGGGACTTGATCACAACAAACACAGCTCCATCCCTTAGACAGCGGTGAACTCCGCTACACCAAAAGAATTCTACATGTCAAACTACATACACTAAATGTCAAAGGCGGATGCCATCGATTTTGTAACGTGCTCAGTGCATTGAACCATCTTAAGCCTCCTTCCAACCACAAGCAATGTAATACAATTAAAAAATGGCATTTGCTTTAAGAATAACAAATTGTGCTAAATTATATTTGAAAAAAAAAGCAACATCAGGGGAACAAATACAGACCTGATGAGCCGTTTATTACTGGATTAAAACTTTAACTCATCATGTAAATACAGGAGTGCAGTTTAGTCTGCATCATCTTTGACATAGGCAAACTAGTTGACTCAGAAGAATTGATGAAGTAGGTTCAGTAATAAGATCAGAACTCATTCAGATGTCCTACATGATGCTAGAGCTGTATTTTAAAAGAGGCTTTAAAAGAGCTTCAGTTTGACTTCAGTATTGACCTCCCATGTGTGTGTCAAAGGAAGGGAATGGATTTATAGTTTGTGTGTATTTGGACGGGATATGATCATACTATTTTAGGGTCCACAAATTAACAGAACAATCACGTTTATTGATGCATCATCACCCATTGTTCCTCCGGCTTTAATCGGTGTTTGAAACTGGGGGCGTCAGGGATCAGGAGGTCTGAGCCTCTGCTGTTGTGTTCCAGCTGGAGCCTGAGGAAGTCGTTCGGCCTCGATCACGGGAGGAGTGCGAATACCAGCGACCGCGACAGCACAAACCAGCCCGGTATGACAGCCTGCTTCCCGCCTGCGACTGGACACCTGCACAATATTCCCTTCCATCTGTCATATCTAATAGAATGTTGTGAATGGAGGGCCAGGTTTACATTGATCTGTGTTTGTCTTGTTGGTAATATAACACAAAATATTGAGTTCAAGTGCGATGATATTTGGGTAGGGCTAGTTTTACCCTGAACTGGTTGTTTGCTCGAAGAATCTGAAAAGGGTAGAGTATTACCACTTAGGAGGGTATGTACAGATGTTTGAAGTGCACAGGATGTTACTGCCCAGCAGAAAAGAGAAACACATGGAAGCCTGTGCCATTGAACAATCTACAATTATACTGCTGTCCCTGTAGCTGATGAAACCAGAAAGATTTAAGCTAACCTTTACCTACCCCATAAGACAGATAAACATTGAGAATGGCAGTCAGTTAGAGGAAGGAATTAAAGGGAAACACAACTACCATATCCATAGATTTATTGTAGTTATATCATTGCTGGCAATGCCAGAAAGAAGATTTAAGTTAACCGGCATGCTCGTGCTAGATTAATTTCCTCACCAACCCTGTAAGGTAGATAAACCTTGGGAAAGACAGCTAGAGGAAGAAATTTGAGAGAGAAACAGCTATCTTACTCATAAATTTCCAGAAGTTCCATCAGAGCCTAATATTTACAACTTCATTGTAACAAAGACAATGCTTTTACTATAACTAGTTTCAATTTTTCTCTAAGACAGAAAAGGGTTAAACTGTTTTGCTGACCAAACATAAAACTTTAATAATTTAGTTTCTACAGTGATGCAAGATTCTAATTTTGTACAGTTTGCTGTGCAGTATATTCTGCTTTTTTACTGTGCTATAATTTTACTTATCTTATTTGAGAGGCGTAGTGTGGTCTTGCCTGTCTGAACAATGTAGATCAATTCCAAGTCTCTTCACACTGAGTTCAGAACTCTGACTGTTGAACAGACCTCTAGCAAGATGTCAGACAGGCTGCCAACTACAGCAACATGTTTTGTTTGCCCAGTGAGCTTGAGATACAAAATTAGCCATATAAGGTACTGGCATTTAATTTACAAGCATTTCCTGTTATTTGATATTTTTTCCAGTCTAATTTGCATTCCTTTGGAAACAAGGTACCCACTAGCTGTATGTTCTGAAAGAACGGCGCATAAAACAATATTTTCTGCAATCCTACAAGTGATTTTTTTTCTCCTTTCCTCTTAGTCCTCCTCCTCCTGTGAATGACTATGAGAATGTGGATTCCACCTATGCGTATCCACGCTCCTCCTGCTCTCCCAGGCCTGAAGCTGCGTACAAAGGTGTTTACCGCGCTCCCAGTGTGAACGGGTTAGCAAATGAAAACGAGCAGACCCCAGCAACCATGAAGCAGAATCAGAGTTGAGCTTGAAGGGTTCTTGGTGTGTTCGATTCAGTGAGACCACATCTGTGGAGTGTCCAGTTGTCCTGGTGTGTGCTTGCGATTGTGGTTGCACAATCTGATCCCAACATCTTTTCAGAGCAGTAACAAACACACACATTCCTATTAATCCAGTTTATCGACTTCTGTTTCATCAGGCTCCTGCAGACAGCTCCTAATTTTTACTGGCTAAAAGATTTTGTGGGGGATTTGTAAAAATAAATAGCACCGTGACTGGCAAAAGGATTTGCTCTGAAATCAATTTTTGAGGCAGGGGAGCTCATGCTGTTGTTGAAAGGTCTGTGTATATGTGCCTGTGGCAGGTTTTGACAGCTGTACTACCGCTAAAATAACCAAATCTCCGGATTTAGTACTGATTTTAACTGAGGAGAAGTCCAGCTCTTAAGACTGACACCATGTGTTTGTTCTGGATTGTCAGTTTTTATCAAAAGGGAGCAGAATGGAAGGGCAGTAAGACAGGATGCATAAAAAAAACTGAGCTGGCTTCTTAGAACCATCAGCTAGCTGTTCATTCTGCTGTTGCCTAAAGCTCAGACTTTATTTGAAACCTCAAAGGAGCACCAGGCCCCCTGTCAATTTCTCAAAAGGTCCTTCAAGACTTTTAACAGCACATCACTCAATATTAAAAAAGATACTAAGCTTCTAATATAATGATTTTTGCTTTGATAGTATTCCATTCCAAAGTATCCTAAAATTGTTTTTCATCACAGCGTGGTCCCCATTAAGCTTATCGAGGCAGCAGTATGGAAATTCTGGTCCAGAGCGAAGAGCGCCATCTACTGCTCACCAACACCACTTACAGCCTTCTTTTCGATGCGTCTTGCATCCTAACACTGTCCAGGTCCAGCCTTGCTTAGCCAGTGAGATCTGACAAGATCAGGTTGAAAAAGTGCAGCTGTTTGTGATTTTTAATAGTCCAGCTATTTTACTAGCATGTCAGTCAGCCTGTAAGTTGGTAAGTGAGTCCAGAAACTTAAGAGAGTTCCTATAAATATTTTAGAGATGTTGCATATTAACTTAGCATACATGCATTTACTGCGTATGTGTGTAGGAGCACACATGCAGTGTGGACCAGTTACTTTAAGCTTTTTAATGCTGGGTTCCTTCTAGACGTTGGTATTGGTACAAACACTTGCGTGTGGGGAGAAAATAGTTTTGCTTCCTTTTACTGAGTTAAAGAGAAGCTGACATGAGAACTGCTTTCTCCCGCAGGTTCCTATTATAGACAGTGACCCCAGCCTTCTGCTGAGTTTCTTCCATTTTTTTTCCTTCATAATGCAGTGCTGAAGAAGGAACCAGAAGCCTAAACACCACATGTCTTTCAGAGATTGTAAGTGACTTTCCAAGCCTGTTTACATATTATCTGGAGAACGGAAAGGGAAAAATCTCAGTAGACATACAGTAAAAACTGCTCAAGGACACACCTTTTGTTTAAAGTTGGCGATCCACCAAAAGGGGGAATGTATTAATATGTGGCTGAAGCAGTGTTGGAAAATGTCATCCAAAATCACCATGGAAGAGGGAAGCAACTTTTTGAGATGTGATGCTCTCCGATGGAGTCTTTCATGAAGATCGAATCCTTGGTATTAATTTCCATTTCTCATCTGATGACGTGCACCAGCAGCAGGATGGTTATGGGCTGAGGAAGAGTCAGGATGGGTTGCCATCACAGCAATATCAACAACAGCAACTTCCATGCTGACCTTATGGTATATAAACTCCCTGTATTGTTTCTGCAGTATGTTAAATGTGATGACAGCGGTAACTAACTGCTGGGTTACAAAGAAGACACAGGAAGCCCAGTTCTGATACAGAGTTTTGGGTTTCTTACAGTACATTCTCTCTTTAAAATTATTTTTTAAATGGTTTTTAAAATATAGTAGGGAAAACATCTGTCCTGAAGCTTAAGGCACTTTAGCTACTTAATTTTAGAATCCAGCCAGCTTTGGTTTTAAAATAAGTGAAACAGATTCTAGCACTTCATTTTGTCCTGGACCTTTTGTGTAACTGTAATTGTCTTCCATCAAAAGGGACTATCTGTCTGAGGCGTTTTTATTTAGTGATATTCACTCTTGCACCTGGAGAGCCGCAAGGTGTTGAAGGTTTTGCATCTATATTAAATAATCAGTAAGTAAAGAAATGGCAACAATGGTATTAAAAACACGTTAAGTAAATAGTTGATTCAAATAATCATTAAGATTTCATGGTGGTTCTGCAGTACCAGGAGTCGATATCAGTTTTATGTCCCAATCTTCAATCCAGCTAGTATTATGAAATCCAGTTTCGATTGAACAACTTAAAGTATTAAATTATCAGTATCTTTTGTACAGGGGGTGCTTTTGTGTTTTGGAACTTCTCAAGAACATATTCAGTCATTCCCAGATCAGCACATCTCTTTTGTGTGGACTGACGTTTGCTTATGAAAAAAGACAAATAAAAACATGCATGTTTGAAACCATTAACATTTTCAAAATGTCACCCGCTGTCAGCTGGTTTTGTTCCAAGAACACGACGTGCTCATCCAATATGAATGTCATTGTAACTCCGAAAGACAAAAGCACCCTTCTGAATAGAACCCACTCCTACCTTGTTTCATAAATACCATTTAAAAAATACTCTGAAAGGGAACTTGTTACAGCTGCATCTCCTGAACAACCATGTCATGCGTTCGGCAGTAAGATGTAAGATTATTAAATTGTTTGGATATATAAATGTAAAGTTATTAAATAAAACTTCCTGGGAAATTGCAATGTAGAAAATGTGGGAATTCAATATATTTATGCCACACGTCATACAGACCTGTTTGTTATCTGACATTTAAGCACACAGTTAAATATTTGGTGTGTAGGATTAGTGTCAATTTAATCTTGAGAGTAATATTTTCTTTAAAACATTTAACAATGACAGGGATGTAAGGTGACTTGATAAGCAATGTGACTGCAATGGAAGCTACAGTCCTTTGGCTTTAAGCCCAACCAGTGTGAACATTTACGCAAGTTGGCTCAGTCTAGAATTCTGTACCCCAGGACCAAATATGTTTTGTGTTTTTCATGAAAAACATTGTTACTGGGATCTTGACTTGTGAATAATTGCTTTGAGATTGCCTTTAAAGAAACAAAAAAAAAATCAGTTGTTGGTGTCAAAAACAGTTCTTCTGCAGACTTTGATTTACCAAAATGTCAAACTATATTGTGCAATTATGCCAGCTAATATTTTCTAGGTGACTTTGCCATTGTATGTCCATGTGTGCAGATATGTGTGTATCAATTCCTCAGTCAATGCACTTCCAAGACAGTACTTTTCTACTGCATCAGATGCAGCTATGGACCTGTGACTGCATAACATTTGCAAAAACGTAAAGCATTGAACATTGAATGCATGTGAAGTATTAATCTCTTACATAAAAGAAAGAAATGTTCAAAAACCTTGCTGAAATTAAGATAAAAGAAATCATTACTGATGGCTGTTACATTGCTGTAGTCTACAGGAGATTATTGGTTTTGGAATAACAACGGTTTGGCAAATATTTGTACATAGTGGCCTTCCTTCCGATTATCCTGAGATCTACTACCCCTTTCGCGTTTTGCTTGAGGAAAGAATGATAGTTTCCCATTGGATCTTTTTACTTTTAATTTTTTTTTGTTAATCACAAAACTAAAACCAAGTACAGTAAAGGCTTTCCATAAGCTTCTTTCATCACTTGTCGATATTGCAGTGTGCTAGAAAATAAACTGTTACTTTCACTAACATTTTGCACAATTGTATTTTTTTAAACATTTTAATGTTTAATTTGTTTTAATTAAAAGTTGTTCTTGTTTTATTTTTTCTTACTTTGGTTTAGTGTCATGTGTTTCCTGACTGTGTTGAATCAGCTGTGTTCTCAAGTTCTTGATCTTCCAGAAGTACTTCATCCTTTCATTAGGCTAAAGACAAAAATGCAATTTTCACTGTTAAAATAGAATTAAATGAGCTCCGAGATGCTTGAGTTATCAATAGGTACTGTGTGAAGATCAAGGATGGTGTGTTTAATAGAGCTATCAAACATGCTGTACATCACGTTTTTTTAATGTACTGTTTGACATCGGTTTACTATGGAAAAGTAACAGCACACTCTGTGGGGTCTGTGCCAAATGTTCCTTCTCCCTTCAAACAGGATAGTAGACATCTGTCAGTAGTGTTTTAAGTTTTCTTTGGTTTTTTTTTTCAAATTTGATCTTCAGTATAATAAGCAACATTATTAACATGAAGGAATTTATTTTGCAACAGGATTCCTTTAATATATAGCACCCTCTAGTGTGATGTTTAGACGGGTAAATTAGTCTTGCTGTGACAGTGCATGATTTAATGCATAGATAGATAGATACTTTATTGATCCCGTGAGGGAAAATAGGGCCACAGCTCCAGTCCTTGAGGAACAGAACCCAGCCAAGTGTTAAACTGGTCCATTCCAAGACCTTGGAAGTGTTAAACTGGTCCGTTGAAGCTAATGATCAGCTAAATGAGAGCAGCTTTATAAGAGCAGAGGTGAAAGGAAAACCTACAGGCTTGCACTACTGCCCTCTAGGGCTAGAGTAATTTAAGGTTATATCAGTGACTCTTCACTGTTTTTGTTAAAAACTATTTTCTTTTCTTGATTTCATGGTTTCTTTTTGATTTCTCAGTAGTCAGAATGTGAATATTGTCAACCCTCTCCTTCATGAATAATGTTACTTATTTGGTAACAGACGTAATTCAGTAAAGATTGAGAAGTGACCATACACAAGCAGTCCTTCCTAACCAAGGATGATGGAATGGGGGTTATGCTTGCAATTTCTCACTGTTAAAATATTAAAAACTGCTTCAGTGATGTTGCCATTTGTATAGACGTTGAGGACATTTGTGAGAACACATGTGTTGTCCATGGTTTAATGTTTTGTTAAATCTCTTGAAGGAATCTCTCTCAGACTGCAAAGTCTTCATCAGCCTTTGAAATTGCTGTTAAAAAGTGTAGGTGGCTCTAAATCAGGTGCATATGCAGTGTAGCAGACTTAGGAATCAACATACTGTAAAATAGCATGAATTCAAAGATTAATATCACAAAAAGCCTTATAAAATTTTAATTTAAATTTATTACATTTGTGATGAATGATCCAATGCTGTTAACTATATTGAATCATTAAGAGATACAGTATAATCAAATGTGCTTAGTAGTTGAAATTGTGTTCCTGGAGATGATGTGAATATTAGAGACGTTTGATTTAATGTTGCAAAACACATCTGTACTGTTGTGTAGTTAGCTTGCAGTGTTTTCCAGGCAAAAGAGATTTATCACTGTGTTGTTTTGGTAAAGGGGTATGCATTTCATAAGTGCATTGTAAATCTCATGTTCGTCCTACTATTAAGTTATTATTGTTAAACAATAATCAAATTTGTTTTACACTTCATATGAGATAAGTTTAGTCAGACAGCAATGCAGCTATTGATTTTTCTGTGCTGGGTAGACACATGTTAGAGGCAGGCCTGTAGGGTGAAAAGTGTTTTGGAATTATCTAACCTCTAAAGGAAATAGTTTTTGCTTCCTGTCTTTTTTCCACTTTCATGACTTCCTATCGCTATTATGTCACTTGAACTGCACATATGTCAAAGGAGACAAACCTTTGTCATTCTCAATAATTGTGAAAGGGACCTGAGTTACGTTACTGAAGAGAACAGCCACAATGGCAAAATGTGAATTTTAAGGTTATACTATGTTTTAAAGTGTTAAGTGACCGGAGGACAAAGGTAGATCAGATAGACAACAGCAAAAAAAAAAAGCAGCCCATCTCCATTTGGTTTATTTTAATTGGATTCACATTCTCTTTATGTGGTTCTCATAAAACTAAAGTTTTTTCCTCATTTCTGTTGATCAAAGTGAAAAGATCTGTCCGATTGTGGAACGATGGGATGGCACTGCTGTCTCAGGTGTGCAAGAGTTTTTCACAGCATGTGGGTTAAAAACCAGGCCTTAGTGCTCATTCTCAGATGGCTCCAATCTAATTACTGGATTAAAAGGCTCCAATCTAATTACTGGATTTGCTTTGAACATTCAACAAGAGCTTTTTTAAAACATCACATTTATCCTAAACCATACTATAAGACTGTAGAATCAGTGTTCATGACAGAATTAAGATTCATGTCCATTACCAGCTCTGTAAGGATTTTTCATTCATGCAGTACTCAAAACAAATTCCATTACAAGCGGTATTAAATAAGATCGATCTAATTTCTTTCAGTTTTGGCTAAAAACTTTATTTTTTATTTCTATCAACTCATTAATAATGATTTAAAACACAATATAATACAATGAACACATATTCTGTTTCGTACACAAACGAACAGGAGGTGAAATAACACCCCTAAGCAAGCCGCTTTCCTTTTTGAACATGGATTAAAATATTGAGAATTGGCTCCAAAAGGCTCCTTTTCAGGGAATATGTTCCCTCAAATTTTCATGCTGCTCCGAATTAGTTATTTTTACGAACAACAGAAAAGCTTTACATTTAAAAGTTGTACAAACTCTTAAGTAATATGTTTCCACCATGATCTAAACCCCTCCTTTGTAACCCAGGTTCAAGTAAAACTGGTTTCAACTGTTTTTATGCAGATGAGCAAGATGCTGGCAGTGTCTTGCATAAAATAAAATATCTGACAGGTTTCCCATTGTTTACAGAGAACTCATTCATATTTATCGTTTCCACTTCTTTAGAATTCTCTTTTATAAAAAGTAGAACATAAAGGCACCAGATATTATTTCCATACATTGTTTCAGTCAAACATCCTTAAAAAAGCATTTAGAATTCATTGCTCTGAATCTAACCTCAGATGAGCTGTCATTTTAATTATGAGGTGGGCCAATTACTTTGGCACTTTGTCTGTTTCTTTGTGTGCGTTCTCCTCAGTATCAGTTGTTTCATTCTTTGTTGTTCATGTGGTTGCTTTTGCCTACTCTCTGCTAGTTGACTAAAAATATATCATTTTTAAATACTGTGGTATGGTTCCAAATTGAAAGCATTGCTCTATCTGGGAGGCAGAGGAATTTTCTGGGAGGTTGTGTCTTTATTTTTGATACATTTTTCTTTCAGATTTTTTAAATCTTATTTTTGCACCAGTGTAAACAAAATTGCTTGTTGAAGAAACCTGTACTGTAATGTATTGGCTGCATAGAGCAATAAAGTCATGCTGCTTAGAACAGACATTTGTGAATTGCAGATGCTTTTTTTTTTCTGCGGAGGAGGAAGTTGAGAGCCTGTTCAGAGCCGGTTCAACTAGATGCCGGAAATGTTTTTCTAATCCTTACATGTGGAAACACCACTCCGTCTTCTGAATGAGCCTTATGTCTTCAAAACGTTTACAGAGGTTTTTCAGATGAAGTTGGGATTCACTTTGTTTTGTGGTACAATACCAAACATCCAAAGGATCCCCAGACGGTACTGAAAGTTACAGCCATTCACATGTAACCCCATGTTCTGTGTTCAGGCTACAAGGAGGTACTGGCAACATGATCTCATCACATCTAATTAAATCTGGGCCTGGCCAGCTACTGGGTCAAGAGACCACAACAGAAAACGGTTGTTGCTGTAAGTGGTGTTGATCTCTAGGTGGCACTGTTCTCTCTGGACCAAACCAGAGCCCCATTATGGGGCCACTCCTCTACTAAGTTTGGCTTGCCCGATTTGGCCTTTATAATTTTCTCCCTTGATTCAGCCGGTAAATTAAATACCCACATCATCTGATCTGTTGCATGTATCGCAGGGTAGCTGGAATATAATGGCTGTCATGTTATGAAGGTGGGTGCTGCACTTCAGTGATGGTTGAAGTTGTTCCTTTCCAGTAAAGAAGTGCTTTGGGAACTTTGGGACAAAAAGTGCAATTAATTTGGACTACCATTATCTACAGTATTTGCTGGGGTTGTTTATTTTTACAGAAATAAAATCCCATTTAAATTGGCTATCTAGAATTCTGACTCTACAGCTTGATGGCTCTTTAGATAAGGAGAGCGTATGCCCGTAGGTAGAAGCTGCTCGCACTACCAGAAACAATGACTGAAATTGTCTCTTTCTCATCTCAGGCAATGTTTCCAGCAGGGCGGAAAGCTTGGTCTTTGGTTTGATGGGGCAAGATGGTACTTCTGCGTATGCTTTCGCTGCAATATACAATTTAAAAGGCATAAGATATTTATTTTGCAAACACAAGGTGTCATTAAGAGCTCTTAGTATAAACACAGCCTTTCATATAGCTACATAAGTAAATTTAAGACTAGGAACGTTTACAGACTTCCCAGGAAACTGAAGAATGAATGGTCATTATTCTGAAAGGTAATCTTTGCATCAGAGTTCACCTCCAGACAGGAAGAAGTCCCCAGGCTTTTTTCTTTTACTGGTAAGGCTGAGCCTTACTCAAAGCCAGGTTTCTAAAATGATTTTGACAAATGACTTAATCTCTAACTCACTTTTCCAAAAAGTGCTTCATTGCTATTTTTTTTTAATTAAATTGCTATCATACCAAGTACAGTTAGTCTAGGCTGTGAAAGAGATACCTTTAAGGATAACATACTGTACACTGAATTTGGATTATTATTGCTCTTATTACATATTATTTGGAAATCTGACACAGCATCTGTGTATTAATCAAATTTAAATTTATACTTACCATATATCATCTATATGGTACTGTATATGTTTCTCGGTGTAACCTGTGGTGCTTGCTGTTCAGATTGTTGGTATATTGACTTACTCCTGTAAAAATAACATCGGAGAGAGTTGTTAAAATCTGAAGGAGCTTACACCAGCGTTCTGCCACAGATCATTATTGTGTGAAAAAGGGATAATAACTGTCGTCTACCTCAAAGTTCCTGGCGTAATTGTAGAGAAATCTTTTTCAAGCCTATTGTTGCTGGAATAGTTTATCATCTTGGGAGATACAGTAGTTTAACGTGAGAGAACAACAACAAACCTTGTCCGGGAAGCTGAATTCCAGGAGAAGGAGTGAAGCAGGAAAACATAGATCTTTACTACAAGGTCATTGACATTTAAGGTGTTCTTGAAGGCCTCCATTGAATATGAGTCTAGAAAACACAGAATGTATTCAATCTGTTCCATTACAAGATAAAATACTGTACCCTTGAAGATAAAATACTGTATGTGTCCTTCAGACTGTGTCCATTATAGTTTGCTAGGGTTCACAATTCATCTGAAGTTGTGTACAGTGTACCATTGCTTGAGGCTGGGAAGAAGCTTCCAAAATTGAAATAACAGCAAGAAAACTAGAGATGCCATTTACTTAACACAATCTTATTCCCTCTGTTGAAAAGAAGAAGATTACAGCAGACTGATGTGAGTCATAGTTTTTTTTTTGTGAATGGTCATACAGTATAAGCAAACCTGCAGAAATTGACCTTTTCTACTGCTCAGCTGTAGATCAAAGTCTGAATCTGTTCATGCATCTGTATTCTTTTCTATATCCCCTGTATTATCAAGTAAAGGTCAGATCTTATCATGCCTATCTTTTAGCTTGACTGATGAAGCAGTAACTGTGCAGTTACTGTAATTCTGATTGGACATCACTATTAAGATTCTTTACTGAGACAAAAACATCTAAATGTTAACTTCTGGGGGTCACCCACCCCAGTCCCGAGAGTTACAATCCTGCTGGCACTACAGGACACTCACTCTTAAACAACTGGAACAATTTCATTTTCACCACTTAAGCAGGTAGTTGCTGGAATTGCATAGATAATTTAGATATGAACACACAGTAGTTCAGAAATTTTTTTCCAAATTGATTATTAAAGCACGACAAGTAGGACATGCTGGGTTGTGTCTCTGCAGACCAGTTTGGCCACCTCTGCTGCACTGCATTAATTCCACTTCAAATATAGTTTGCTTTTGTTCAAAAAACAAAACATCATTCAGGAAGTATATACTGTATAATAGTTTGTACTATAAGTTTACAATAAATATATACCGTATGAATATACTACCCTTTAAAATATATTTTTTTCTTCATTTGGGAGTTATTTTTTGTAAAACACTATGGACATTAAACTGGAATGTCTTTGGTTCAGATCCCAGGTTGGTTTGTGTTGTATTCTGACCAAGGTACTTGACTCAGATTGTTCCAGTAAAATATCCAGCCGTATAAAAGCAGCGCCCGTAGTGCCTTTGGATAAAATCGTCAGATTAAAAATCTAAAATGAAGAGCGTCAGTCATCCATAGCAAATTTAGGGTTAAGCAATGCATGCAAGGCCCCACCATATGTAAATAAGGTATTCGGTTACAATTTTTACAATTGTTGTTAATACTTCTTGCTTCTATTCCACAAAATAAATTAATATATTACCAAATTTCTCAACAGTGGTTATTCCTCAACCACTAGCCATTTTAAACAAGGTAACGCGCAGTGGTCTGGTGAAGAGTTATTTAGTATTTTTAATGCGAAGAAACGTGGGTCAAAAGTTTTATTTTGGTGAGAAATCGTCTGAAAAGCGCGGTCAGTCTGTTTTTGCATCATGTCAAAGTACTGTACCTTATTCTGGTATCTACTTTCAGTGCACAGCTGTATTGTGGAGAGCGAATGCGATTTACTGCACCGGTCAATCAGAAGAAAAAGTTCAAGTCTGAAATCGCGTTTGTTTTGCAGCTATCATTTATTCTCACCGTATTTTCCTTAATAGGAAAAGTGAATTTAGCATCAGCTAATTAGAACCCAGGGTCCAGATGCTAATTCTGTGTTTGGAATTGATTCACGTACTAGATTATCCTTCGTCGTTTTTATAATTACAAATTACATAACAGCGCCAAGTAAAGGAAGATCTACCAATCTTTGTAGCATTCCTAAATAGCCCGTTTGCTATTTTTTATTTATATATTTTCATACTGAGAGACATTATGAACGCCAAAATTGAGTAATGGCACCAATAGAATTTGTTGTGATTTCAATGACTTTCTGTATATTTAACATCAATAGTACTTTTATGAATTGTGATGATTCCTGTAATATTGCAGGAAGAGGGCAAGGAATACCTTTGTCGTGTATTCGATCCAAATAATAGGTAGCTAGCCGTATAAAATAACTCTCCCCCACGTAAATGTAAATAAAACAATGCAATTATTTCTTTGTTAATTTCTTTCGTACAATTAATACAAAACCACGGGGAAAAAAAACGTATTTCGAAGTACAGTATACTGTATATCCCAGAAGCAGGCACTACTTGTCTTACCTGGGCACGAGACAGGTTGTGAGATACGTACTCACTGCCTCTTAACCTGAAAAGGCTCAGTGTCACAACGTCGGGAAAAACAACATACACACCCAAAGATATAGTCCGTACGTCTTTCGGATAATTCGTTGCATATTTTAAAGATGGGAATTACTTTTGAATTGTTGAAATGTCGTCCCGGACAAACTTTCAGCATTTCCACATTGTAGCGAAGTGAGAAAAGAAGTCTTCAGCCCTGTTCTCCATGCCAGCTGCTTGCCTCAAATTAATTTCATTTTCTTTTTTTTTCCTTTTACTGATAAGCCTGGGGCGAATCTTCAGGAAAAACCGGTATAAGGAGTTAGAACAGGCATGTGCAATACAGTCTCAAGCCCTGAACGTTTAAACTCGTTATAAAATAGATTAGTATTAATGAGAGGCAACCATTGAAAAATGCTTTGACTTTGCATTCAACTTTAATGGGGAAAAATGTAATAATACATTTTTATATTTAAAATGATAATTGAGTTGCACGTAATATTATGGTAACTCATTTCTAGATTGAGAATGATTAATTATAACGAATAATAACAATTTAGTTTATTTAGTGCTTTTCATACCAAACAATCTTTCAGTGTTTGTTATATGAAGGTACTATTTGTTTCCATCAATGAAGTGTAGCCGCCATTCTGCACAGGCAGCCTCAGTGCACAGCAGATCAGGCAGAGAAGTGAGAATTCATTTCACCAGACGAATTAAGTGGGAGCTATAGGAAGCCCAGAGTGGAATTGAGTCAGGACACTAACACCCCTAATTACACTCTTATGAACAAGTAGTCATGACCTTGGTTTAGTGTCTCATTCAAGGCATGGCACAGCTTGGTGTCCCTGTTCACCATAAAGAGATATTGGCTTTTAAACATTCTTGTCCAGGGTACAGAGTTTTACCTGCTGGTACTGTACCACCACACACTGGAAGGTGGGTAGGAAAGAAATAGCTAATTTTTATCAAATGCTTTAACTAAAATCCCTTTTTTGTAGTTGCATTGCACTCAAAAAATGCCCCAATTGACCGAAGAGAGAGAAAAAATGATCTTCAGTACTCTAATGCTCTCACTGGGTGAGCTGGATGTTTGTGAGGTGAGTCCCTCAGCTTGATCAGAAGGACAGAAAGTACAAGAGGGATTCAAAAGAGCAACTACCAGGAGTGGAAGATTCAAGGAGCTGGCGAGACTCAGGCCAGAGATCTTCAGGGTGTAGAAAAGGACTTGTCAGAACAAGTCCTGGCAACTTACAGTATCACTGTGGACTTACATTATAGATCAGCATGTCAAAGGTGTCGTCCTGATGCTTTTACAACAGAGGGGAAATGTCAGTGTGCTTAGCTAACCATTGCAGGAGTCTGATAATAAGAAAGAATTCATTTATAATAGACTAACTAAGCTTAATTAATAACTTGATATAATTAAGCTATTGATAATTTAAGACTTAATTAGCAGAAGTCTGATAATGAGCAAGTCTTAATTTACTGTATGCATCCAGAGGCAAATGTACAGTAAGTGAGCTGTAGTCATCCTATCTACGTGTGTAGGCAGCCTGCAGGATACTGGAGTGGAGAACATATCAGGAAAGCCCAGTAGCAGCAAGTGGACTAGTCCTGAACTTGCTAAGCTCCCCTACAGGTACAGTAGAAAGCACTACAGGTAGTGCCTCTCTGGAGGGATCTGCTCAAGGGCAGATGGGAGTCCCTTGCAGCAGGGTCCTAACCTAGAGATAGTGTTGAGTTTAAATGCTTTCTCAGTGTCCCAGTGGCAGTGTGACAGCTAAACTGAGATTACACTCCATCAGCTAGTAGGAAGCAGGAGAGCAGCTTATAAGACAAATAAGACTGTGTGAGAGAGCTGGATTGGAGAGCAGCAGGGATGTCAGACTCCAAGAGATGTTTGAACATCATGTTCAGATGGAGTTGAGCCAGGGCAGCACTCAGAGCAGCTGGGTGTCCTCCCAGCTGATGGTTGACTCTACAGGCTCAAGCAGGCAACTATGTCTTGTCCAAGTCAAGATGTAAATGGATGCATAGATCACAGTGAACTCTATTACCAAGTGGGGGAATAGCTGCAGAACTCCAGCAGCTGGGAGACGTAGGGGAAGCTCAACTCTAGAGGAACAGTTGTTGGACTGAATGCTGCCCAAGACCAGGGCTTGCTCTAGCAGTGAGTGGGCCAAGTAACGTTTGTGTTATTTTACATAACTCTGAAAATTTCTTAAACTTCACACTTTGTGGTTTGAAACAAAACAGGTTAATTGCGACAGGCTTCAGATCAATCTTCCATATCCTCAGCTTGATGTCAGAACTACTGTATATTGAATGAATTGGAGATAAAAGATGACATCACAAGACTGTTTCTGAATGTCCACCTGTAGTTCTCACTTTCATATGCTTCATCCCGGTTTGTGATTTATTTTTCTCACACTAAAGCTCAGAGGTGAAGATCAAATGTGCTTTCTCCCATTTGCTCAGATCTGGAATGTGAATTCCTAGCCTTGGGCAGCTGCTGTGCAAAGAACTGAGAGGTAATAATAAATTGGTCCAATTAACTAATAACAAGCTGAGACAAATCGTTAAGACCTCATCTACAATAGAAACCTGCAGATATCCCAGCACATCAGGGCCAGAATTAGACATGCTGTCCTATATCTGTTTCATCAGAAAGTAATAAATAATACAAACATAATGATTTAATTTAATCATCTCTGGTTTACTTCTTTAAAAGCCTCAGTGACTTTTCACGAGATCAAGGTTATCAGCTGCTAGTTCTGCAGTGGTTCTTTCTTGAGAGATACAGTAATTCTCACTGGGGACTGTATCCTGAGTTCCAGACCCAAGCAGGTAGCTGGTCTTCTACACCTGCAATTTATCAGCTTCACACACAATTGCTTAATCATCTTTCTGCTTCAAAATGACCTGCAGGTGACTCAGCCTGCATTCTCCACTGCAGTAGAGACACCTAGAATCCAGCCTCCTCTGGCTGAAGGAATTGAATGGAACTATCCGATTTTTTGAAGTGATAAGAAAGAGGCAATTTCCTTCTGCAAAAAAAAAAGAAAAACAGGAAGAACTTGTGTGTTTTTTAGGTAGTTCAAGCAGACTAAACCGAATGAGAGAACTAAATATATACTGTATACTGTACAGACCACATAGGCTTTAGGTTTTAAGACATTGTTGGTGAATGGGCAATTAGAAAGTAAATTTTTCAATTTTACAGTGAAACCACAATGAAGATCTTTGCCTTCAAAGCAGAAGTAATTATATAAATTATGGGCTTTCTTATAAGGAGGATAAAAAAAATGCAAGGACAGATCTTTGGAAAAGCATATATTTTAAAACTTTAAATGGCATGATTGTGTTGGCCGGGTTTCGAGAACTGTTATGTTCTCGAAACCCCTAATTATTAAAAGTCATGTCATGTCATTTGCCAAACCGCTTTATACCATACGGTGTCCCGGCCATTCTAAAAAATATTATGAGTAATTATATTCATTTTATAATTCACCAATATATTACATTTTTGATAATGCTACCAAATCCATAACAATCAAGGGGCAAATTATCTTGCCCTGCATCTTAGAAACAAACTCATGAGATGCAAACCTTAAAGGTTCTCACAACAAGACTGGGATCTGAGAGGCCACTTCTTTATTAAAAGTACTATGTTTAGCATAGACTAGATGCATTTAAATGCACATTGTGTAATATGTAAAATTACAAATACTGTTTGCATTTGAAAGTATTAATTTGAATATACAGTATGTACACACTGAAACATAATATTATTTTTTTATATATATACTGTACGCCTTGCTCAGAATTTCATCTTTACAAGTCATACTTTGTTAATATACAGCAATGTTTCATAAGTATTATTTTCCATATCAGATATATTAGCAGTATATGACTTACACATTAGAAATATATGTAGATATACAATTTAGATTTTGGCAGATATTGAATAATGATGTAGGTTTACACTTCTAGAACACTTTCACTGCACTAACATCTTAGAAAACCATTTATTGTGTATACCTCTCTATTACTTCTTTTCCATTAGAACTGATCGAGCCCCTTTCATGTGAAAAAATAAATATGTTTATACATTCTCTTGACAAATTCTTCTTTTTAAGAAAAATATTTATATAGATCTAAATGGAGTTAAAGTTTTACTCACAAACTTGAATGACCTCTGGAATTCTATTACAAATGTAATCTAAATCTCTGAAACATGGAATTGGCCTGAACAAAAGTAGACAATTCAGAGGAATAAATCCTGCTGTATTACTGCAGTCCACAGTGGCATAGCTCTCTTATCTCATAACATCAAAAGTTAGACAATGCTTACATACATGTATAACAAAACAATGATGAAGTACAGTATGTTAATGTGTGAGTTTTAGACCTGGATATTTTACTTGACACTCACTGCCGAGATCGAGCTGCATTCCTTATTTGTGAGTCAGTTTTGCACACACACTGGGCTTCATGATTTATGAGCTATCAACTCTTATACAGAAAACTAAAGAAAGCCAAGATCCTCCCAGAGAAAGGTGATTACATGAGTCATTCTCTGTTACTACTGGTAGGAAGGATTGACACTAGTTGCTATCAATCTTGTGGTACTTAATGTTTTAATATGGATTACTCTCCACTTGCATAAAGGGGGGTCTGCACAAGTTTGGTTTTGGTGTGTGGGCTGTGCTCCTAGCTTCCTTCTGAGGGTGAACAAACATGCATTCTCACTGCCAGGTTCAAAAATAGACAGTTTTGCTCAAGGCACTTTCCTTCACGCAGGAATGACATCAAACTGGTTTCGTCTTTCCTTTTTAAACCAGTTGTAAGCTGTTTTGGGCAGGAAGACCATCAAGAGGTGGCTTTTGGAAGCTGCTGGCAGTCTTTACCCATGAAAAATGAGCAGAACATTCAAAAAGCTTATTCTGAAAAAGGATCTGGTTTATTTCAAACAGAAAGCACATTTGGCTCACAGAAGTGATACCTTTAAGAGGATGTCTTTGGTCACAAAGTCATTTTCCTATTTCCCTTTTTCAATAGGACATTTTTGCACCTGTGTACCTGCCTCTGCACTTAATGCACAAGTGCAGCATTTATTAGAAAAATTAAATCTACTAACCAGAGTAACTTGAAGGCTCCATATTTTTAGTTAACCAACTTGTTCAATTCTAACATTCTTATGAATTCCTTATTCTGTAGATGGTTAAAGCATAGGAAAGATATTGGATGAAAATGATACATTGATTGGTAACCCAAATCAGTTTTTGTCTACAGTATGCATTTTTTCACAGCTACTGTACTTTAACAGTATTGTTTTATCTTTAAATGCTTTGCATTTGCACATATACTGTAAATACAAATGTATCCTACAGTTAGTTAATGAGTGATGGTACTTGATAAAAATTATAGTTACTATCATTCTTCAAAATGAAAGAAGTACTGTATACTGTAAAACATTTCTTAACTGTGTCTTATGTTAGAGATTTTCCCTTTAGAGAAAGACAAGCTGCAGTTGTAGGGTTGGACACTTGGTGGCGAAGATCATATTCCACATCAGAGGACCTGTCCTGGATGTTTCCTCTGATACTGTACAGTACATCCAATTTTGTGGGATCTGCAGGGTAAGTGTGGTCAATATGTTTGAATTCCAACAGCTGTTTACACAACCGTGTCTGCGAAAATATAGAAAGAGGGAATTTCGCTGTCTGTCCTTTATGCTCTTAGTATTATAATGTGTTTACAGTACGTGCAATGATGAGCAAACATCCTGCTCCTACAGAATATTACTATGCAAATCTGCATAGCTACCCCTATGGACAGTGTGTAGAAGTAAATACACTGGTGATTTTCAGAATTTTGTCATCAAAAGCATCACAAGTTCCTTTTTATTTTTTCAGACCTGACCTGATTCTCATATGTGCTGCTTTGCTGTTACTGATACAGTTTTCACATATTGTTTTTGATGAGTCATTCTCACTCTCTATTACTGTTTGGGTGTAAAGGCAGTTTTAAGATGAGCCTTTAACTGCTAAAGTTACTGTTCTGGTTTTGCCCTGTCACCACTGAACGTTACCTTCCTTGATAATGGTTTTACAAAATAAGAAAGAAAAGCACTCAACAAATATAAAGAAGAAAAAAGGCGATATGAATACTACTGCTTATAATAAAATTGGAGGGATTTTAACAGTTTCTGCATATTAACAGAACTTCCATTCTGTTTTACCAAAACACAAACGCATTCACATAATACAAGCATATTGTTTGCTTGTATGTTATAAACTGCACCAGCATGAAACGCACATTTGTGCTATTTTCTGTACACATTGGTTTGTAATTTAAACCCCACAGACTAAAGGAGAATAAGAGTCCCCCTGTCATGGTGACAGGTGTGCAGTACTAGATGCCATGGATTTGTAAGACATTAACCTTTAGCAATTTTAATCAGGGTAATCAATTCTCACATGGCTACACAAGGCAGACCAACTGAACTGAGGACCTTCCCATTCTTGAGGTCTGTTTTTCCTATTTTTTTCCCTTTTTAATGTTTGTACACACTCCCCAAAAAAGTATATCCCTTTACTGTATGTATAAAATAAAAGGAGCCTTGGTTTGAAAAACATAATAAAATTGGATGACACATTCTGTCAACTGGGGTTAAGACTCTTAGTTGCCTACCTCATTCTGAAACATGTATTACAGTACATGAAGATTATACTCCTGTAATACCTTGTTTACCGAGATATCTTCTAAGATATTAAGTAAGCTCCACTAATTCCAGAATTCATCTGTTCATGGGCCAAAAGAACTTTTCGTCATAACATCACTCATGTTCTCTGAGCATTGCACTGCATTCCTGTGAACCAGGTTAGAGTGGACTTTAAGGTAATTTTGCTCATGCATGCAGTATAAGACACCGAATGCCCTACAGTATCTCCAGGTTATCTTAAAGATGTTTTGATAATTAGTTAATTAAGCCTTCATGCTGCTGAAGGTTTTAATGTAAAATTCAGTTTTCCCTTAGTTTTATGGGATAGTTTAGAAACGTCTTTGTGCTTTTCAGTTTTCTTTATTTTTACTTCTGTTAACACTTTACTGAGAGTGTGTGCTGTTGTACAGTACATCACCTTAAGTTTCTTGAAAAGTGCTCATAAATAAAATCATATAGTTATAATATATTTATTTGTTTGGCAACATTTTGTTTTCTGAAATAGAAGAAGCACCATAATGTTTTACGTCACGACTGTTTTGTACAATGTAATTCTTTATATCTGAGGTCCTGAAAAGGTCAAATTCCAGAAGTTTGAAACATCACCCTGAATTACTGTACCTTTCCAAAGACAGGAAACACTTGTAAATTATTGACCAATTAATAATGATAATGTTGCTTTATTAGCCCTATACAATTTCTTGCATTAGGAATTTGTCTTTTTGCATACCCCAGCTTGCTCTCCATGAGACACAGACAGGGAGAGAAGCTTGGGGTCAGAGCACAGGGTCAGCCATTGTACAGCGCCCCTGGAGCAGTTGGGGTGAAGGGCCTTGCTCAGGGGCCCAACATAGTAGGATTTCTCTGGCAGCTGCAGGATTTGAACCAGCAACCTTCCAGTAACAGGCACAGATCCTTAGCCACAGAGCCACCCTCCACCCCAGAATTTCTTTCTCCCCATCAGGGAATCAAACCCCGGTCTCCCACATGACAGGTGGGGATACTTACCACTATACTAATGAGGAGTTGTTACTCATGAGGAGTTGTCAAATAAATTGGTTCAGTTAAGGGAAATTGTATCACTGAGAGATGCACATTTTTGTTCTTTAAAAATGTGTGAATTAATGATTATTATAATATCTGCTGGGCTGGGGCTCTACAGAAGCTAGGTTGGAGATTTGTATCATAACTCATTACAGTTATCATGCAATGGTTGTTCTGGCACATATCAGGCTGTAACTCTTTTGATACTTACAAAATACACCCAACAATAAATTATCAGCCCTTTATTCTTGGTAAGGATTAGTTTAAGGCGTGTCACACACACAGGAACAATTTCGAGATGCCAATTAGTTCTTCTACTGTGTTTTGGGAATTGAAGCTGGAGCACCTGGAGAAAACCCACAGGAATGAAGGGAGAATATACAGACTCCACACAGAAACATTCCCAGAATCAAACCCATAACCCAAGAGTTGTGAGCTCTGGTTTCACAAACACCTTATCTTTTCAAATTTGGGGTTAATGTTCACCCTTTCAACAGAAAACTTGTCATTAGTAATATATTTATTCACCAAATCAGGGATCGTGTACATCATATATTCAGAACAAAACACTTTTGGCAACAAAAAGGAAAAAACACAACGTTTTTGTGGAAAATGTTACTGTTTAATACTGTTTTCAGCTTCTCTGAACACATTGAGTGAAGTTTAAGCATGTTAATCTCGACAGACTAAATATTTGTATTTATTGTATCATTGACTAATCTATTCTAAAATTTTATTTAATAAAATATTCTTTTACTTCAATATCTGTTTATAATATTAATGTGATTTTATGCCAGGTAATGTCTTGTTTTTCACCTGTTCTTCATGTTGAGGTTTTGTCTCTCTTTCATGCTCCCTTGTCCTGCATCAGAGATTAATCTGGATTTTTCTGGTAGTCTGAACACAAATTGACTTTGACTTGTCTTAAAGGCACTAGTATGGGAGCATTGAGAAAATGTTTAGGAATTTGATGATAGGTTAGACATGTCTGTTGTCATTCTGCATTTCCAAATTCTCCCAAAAAAAAAAGATCCTCAACAACACACCAAATAGGTCATTTAAAATATTGAAATATTATCGAGACAGCAGTACACCTCTTAGCACTATTGTCTCTGTGATGTTCAACATACTGTAAACAATTGTTATTTTAAGAAATGCATCTTAAAATGTTTTTTTTGCATTCCTGAAGCTACATTTATGCATCAGTATTTCGAAACGTTAAGAAACAAATTAACACAATTCAAACATTCAAATTGGAATTGCAATGAAATAAACGCCATCACGATTTTACGTTGACATGGGAGAATAAAACACAACCTAGAAATTCCACACGGTGGCGCTGTTGTCCAAGCAGATGAACTCGCCGCGTCTCTTGTTTGAAGCATCAAGTGTGTTGACGAAGATGCACACTGAGCGAAATATTTTTGGAAGCGCTCTCAGAGTATCAGGGCACGCAGGCCTGGGCATGATTTTTCCAGCTTTATACTCTGGTGTCTATTGCATACATCTTGGCGGTTTCAGTTTTAGTGTAGGAGTACGTTGTAGTTGACGACTTTCTAGACTTGGTCCTGTCTCTGCTCCTTGTTCTTGAATGGTAGTTGTACGCAGATATATTTTGTCTTGATCCAACATCTGAAGAATATGTAGGAGCAAACGAAAATATATTTTAGGGCCATGTTATGACTGAATCAGAGGTGAGTTTTTTTATCTTTTGTTTACAAACCTTAAAACAACATTGAATGCAATAATCATTCTGCTGGAATAACTGTCCTTTGTCATTTGCCCTTTGGCTCATGACATCATTTTCTATTAATCCCACACTGCACTTAAATTGTAATGTGAAAACATTAACTTGGACTCATTCTTAGGGAATTATGAGGAAATCAATAATCACATTTATATTGAATTTTAAAAAGAAAGTAATATTTAGACTATTTTAACAACATAAGAAAATCTGGTGACTGGGGCAGGACATCCAGTCCATCAGTGATCATTTTTCTGCACACTGAGTCATAACAATACAAGCATCAAGCCCAGACTTGAATGTTTCTCCACCTCCACTTCAGCCCCTGCTAATGCTTTCCATGTATTAGAAGCTCTGAGTCAAAGGTCTGCGTATAGAGCAAAAGAAGAAAAGTCATTTTGCAATGCTGAATTTAAAATGTCACAATTTTATAGTTATATTCCCAAATCTGTTCACAGAATTTCAAATAACTGTTATTGGTTCAATTTAAAATTCTGACAATCTTAGTCAGACCAGTCAAGTCTGAAAACATTACATTTACCTGCTACATTCCTTTTCATATCTCATCTTCTATAGCTTCAAAGAAAGAATGCAGCTATAGGCTAGCATTACAGATGGAAGTTTAATCAAGTCGCTAATCCCACTTTTAAAAGCAGATTGACTTTCAGAGTATTCACATGGAGTAAATCATTTTCCAACGAAAAGTTCTTAAGTCATAAAGTGCTCAACTAATTCTTCAAGGCTAAACGGTGTTTTGAAACGCCCCCGTTCTGTGAATATTATTGTTCCTTGTGTTTAGTTTTTCACATTTTCAACAGAGTGGAAAAGGTCCAAAAATGAGCTAATAGATCCTAGGGCAAAACGGTTTATAGTACTGATTGCTTAAGATTGATTAGGTTGATTATGCAAGATGCATAGATTAGTTTTCATTCATTTTCATTCCACAGTACTCACATTGAAAGCACCTTTCATTTGATTAATTGAATTGACCATCAAAGAGAAATATTAAAATGAATGAATGGCCCTTATATATTAATCTCTCTTCTTTCTAATTGTTCTTTTTTTTTACTCCTAAATACAGTAAGAGTAAAGAATAAAGATACAACTCTATTAAACTGCACCTTCACAGATCTCCGTTATTCCTGGATGATTAAAACAGAAAACAGTTAAAAGGTAGTAGAAATGCAGGTTACGCACTGTGCCATTTAGGTTTTCAGCATTATTTAAGTATTATCCATTACAGTCCTTACAGAATATGCATTTATTGGTATTGTAATTTAATTACAGTTTCTTTCTGACCAGGACATTTTTCATTGCCCAGATGAGGAACATTCATCTGTGAAAGTGAATGCTTGTTAAACACTGTAAGATACCAAATGGAGAAACATTGTGATCCATCAATAAGCTCCAGAATGGCTGAGTTACCTTTGAAGAAGTACATGCAGCATGTGAGCAGTGTCCCAGCAAGAGCACAGCCCATTGCACCCGCCATGCCCAGCCAACAGGACCATCCCAGCTGGTACTGAATCCCCAGGAACACATTTTGGAAAAACAAGGTTGAGCGCTCCACGTATATACTGACAGCATACCACACTGAGGCAGTCATACCTGGAACAGCTGAGAAGAGTAACACATGAGTGCAAGGCATTGACAATGAAGTAAGTGCTGCTTATTGAGTCTACGGCACATCCACATGATCTACAGCACCTTTTTTTAAAAACTCTATTATTCTGGAACTAGTAGATGTGGTCAGACTTCTTGGGTTACTGAAATCTGCAAGCAGCCCTCACTGATAATAAAAGTGTAAGCCACAAGACCTGCCATGGGCTCCATGTACTGTACCTCCAAGCAGCAGTGTAAATCCTGCTACGTAGCAGATGCGCAGTTTGATGTCCGGCTCATTCTTCAGGAACTTTATGCAGTCCAGCCCAAGAAGGAGGAAAATAAAGCCAAATCCAGCCAGGATGTCTGCTATTATTATCAGGGTCCGTGTTGCCACCAGTCTCACTGGAAAACAACAACAGTATGCTTGCTACATAGTCCTGTGGATTCTTATGAGCATTTAATAGTACTTTTACCATTTTTTGTTACATTATGAATTTCCTTTGTCTTCTCAGTTTGTCATTATTCTTCAACACTCCCTATCTACAGCTGTGTCACTCAAACCTCAGTTCCTCCTGTAATCTGGAGAAGCGCTCTCCATCTTAGAAACTGTGAAATGGCTCTTCTTTGTGTATTTGTGCTCGGGTGTTTTGAGTAGCTCATTCAAACGGCTGTGTAGTAGCTGGACTATATGCATATACTACACATACAACTGTATCATAGCTGTGTCAGTACTGAAATGTGCCTCATGGCTTATTGAGCTAATTAACTTCTTTTGCAAGTGAGCTGAAAGATGAACTGGAGAACTGGGATTGAATAAGTATGGAGCTTGATTAGAGGGATGTGCAAAGTACAGTATACAGACGTCTGTGTAACAGAAAAAAGCCTTTCTCACTTTAATTCACCATTGAAGGATTGTGTTAGATGGGTTTGTACATTAGAAATTAGTTTGAGTATCGATAGCTGAGCATACCATTATAGAACATGAATCAGGTTTCATGAATCTTTTATTTAGCAATGTTTTGGATGGCTGCGTTTGTATGGGAAACTCACAAGAATGTTCAGCATATATGGAGTCATAATCCTCGCAGGTAGTAACACCTTCAAAGTTATGAGTCACACACTCCCACCACAGTCCCCTGCAGGAGTCACTGAACTGTACATAGAGAAAAGGATAGAAAAAGGCAATTTTAACCGCAGAACTGTTTCATATTCTCGACATGATTCTGGATAGAGCTGCAACAGAAACTGATTACTGTATCCACTGTACTTTAGCAGGGAACAAATTTGCCTTTTAAAGAAACTCTGAACTACTGTATAGAGTTTATACTGTATATTAACCCTTTAGCTGTGAAAAAGAGAAAAGCTATTTTAAACACATCTACCTTCTCAAAGAAAGCATTTTAAGCATTGGATATATATTCTATCATGTATATAAAAACGTATCGTTAAGTCTTGGTTTATTACACAAGCATATGCGCTACTGTTTCTTTTGAAAACTCCAGGTAGGATTAAAATAAGAGTAATAAACGAAAAATGTCCAAAATAAAAACAACATATATGATGTCTTGAAATGTAACTGTCAATTTACTGAAGATTTATTGTGAAAATATACTGTAGATCTTCCTATTTCTTCATCTGACAATGCACTGTAGTCACTTCATCCATGTTTAGCACAGACAGAACAGTTTATTATAGAAAGCACTTTGGGTTTTTAGTGCTTTTGTTTCATTTAGAATGGCTAAACTCAGTATTTGATTGTAATTGGCTTCCAAATGAGGTTAATTATTGCTTTAATTCCCAGACATTTTCACTTCTTAACATCCTGATTACAGTTTAACACTGCAAATCCAGCTTTTGTATTAAATTGTTATCTACAGTACCTCCTACCCTGTTTTGTTAATAATATTCTTTCTTTTAATCATTCACCAGGTAACAGAGACGAACATGCTAGACAAGTCTATATAGCCCAGAGCATTGGTTCTCTGCATTTTAAATTCACTCTCACGATTTGTTGGTGAGAAAGGCTAGTTGCATTTGCATAAAGGCTGCTCATGTAGCAATGGAGTGAGACTTATTATCTGAAACACTTTATTAAGAAGTCACAAGGTACGCTCACTCTTACACTCCACTTAGTTCCTTGTTTCAATGATTTCAACTTGTCCGTAACTGAAACTTTCAAAAGCATGCAAAGAGCGGAGTATTAAAACTATGAATGGGCCATTCCCAGCTCTATTATTACAGTTAAATCAAACCCAGCCAACTTTTACAAAGACACCTATGTGATTTTGAGGGTCATCTTTGGACAATATTTGAGTTGTAGTTGACATTACTGTCAGTGGCAGTGAGCACCTCTTGAATAAATCTTTGGTTAGATTTTTGGTTGGTGTATGCAACCTTCTAAAGCTTTGGCTGTGTGCTTTACAAATACCATTGTGGCTTTCATAATTTGGGGTACATCATTATATTTGCAACCACAAAACGCAAGTGACTGTTTACAGCTGTGCAGAAACACGAGATATAACTTTCACATAACAAGAGTTGAGCTGTGATGTGTTCAAATTCAGATGGAGACAATAACAAATGCAGTAACAACCCAATGAAAGATGTTTATAGTCCAGAAGCAGGTACAGTTCCTGGTCTGCAAACCTAAGTAGAATGTTGGATCAACACACCATACAGATTAAAATTAGTGTTCATAAAGTTCTTGAAAAGAATATTACAGTCTAACAATGGGATTGTGGGGTCAAACTAAAACAAAAACAGGGTGGATTTTGGTTTATGTGAATTCATTAAATATTGAAATTAGAAATATAATATTATTTCAGATATTATGCCTACCTTCTTCCAATAGAGGATAATATTGAAACCATCTAGAATATTGAGAATATGCTTGTTTGCCATTTTGATGAATAGGTGAATATCTTTCTGATATTAGACCTCTCTCTGCTCAAGACCAGGAGATTACATCTGGTACAGTAGCAGTGAGATTTGTATTAACATCCATAGGGGAAACTGTGATTTTTAATTAAATAATCAAACCATATTGGCAAAAACCACAAACATTAAGAAATCTGGACATTATTGAGAAACATTCTAATTCTAATCCATCCATTTTCAATAACATTAATCCAGCCCAGATCCACAGGGAACTAGAGACTAACTGACCCTGAATGGGATACCAGTTCACCACAGGAGCATACTTCTAATCCTGTTACTTTTTATCACAAATTTCAGATGGGAAAAGTAAAACTGTTCTACACAAAATAACCTAATAGTAGGAAAGATTTAGCAGCAGTAAATCTGCATATTTACTTCTTCTCTAGAGAGAATGATTTCATATGTTTGAAACGTTCCTATTAAAATGTTTGCATTCAGAGGCAGATAGTCCATACTCATAGATAACTCAGTTATTCTCAAACAGCACTCTAGAGTCGCCTGGGCATCTATAAAGACTATCCCAGGGATCCCCAAAACCAAAGGGAACCTTTTCACACCCAAACTAGTAGGTTGTTAAATCAACTCTCTTACACATGGATTGACTCTGACAGCACCTATAGTACATCTGTTCATGTGCAGACCATCTCTTACAAATAACACTAGTTCAGGTGGGTAGCTGTGCCAGCATGTGTAAGCTGCAAAGGAACAAGTAATAGATTAATTACAGTTAGTTTAGTTCATAAACTAGATTAGTTTATGAAAAAATAGATATGTAAATGTGGTTTGTTTTGAAATTACGGTTAGGGTTTTTTATCTTGAGTGACCTTTAGAAAAGAGGTCTGCAGCAATGAATAGATTAAGAAACACTGCCCCCTGCTCTAACCCCATGTACTTCTGTGCTGTTAACAACATACTAACTCTGTTCCCCTTCTACACCCTCCTACCTCCAGACTGAGGTCAGCATCCACCATCCAGCAATCGGACCAAGTCGCCACAATCAGGAAAGCTGTCGAGACCAAGGCCAAGAAAAAGGCCAGGAGTTCCAGGAAGGCCCTCATGCTGTAGGAGGGTTCTTCATCTGAGGGATCTAGAACTGAACAGCACTGGCACTGACACACGAAGCTAGGACAGATTCTGTGGATCCCACTCGCTCTGCAAGGAGGTAGTACTTCTTGCCATGCTACTGGGAAAGTGTGCTGCCACAGTTTAATCCAGAGAGCACAGGTAGCTCAAGGTCACCTGGGCTCAACTCCATTCAGCTGGTTCTCATGCACATACAGTGCTGTTGGCTAGGCGGCTGCATCAATATTTCATGCTAATTAATGCTAGTTCAGCTTAATGAGGGTGAAAGTGTGATGACTTAACAGTCTGGGTAGTAGTTTCTTGGAAACAGCGTTTTCAAATTAACACTATTGCTCGTCCAGACAGAACAGGACATTGTAATGAGTTAAGTGCTTTTACACAGTTGTTTCAGTTCTTTTCACCAAAGGGTAGTTCATCGAATATTTCTATTCTTTGGTAGCTTAACCAGCAAAATCCTTTACTGGAATACAAGTTACAGCAGGTCTTATTGTCCAGACATCTATTATTCTGTCTTATAAGTCTGGGCTATATTTCTAATAATAATTATTAAACTTGCGCTTCTCTGAACCCTCCACTGTACAGGTAATGGGGACTCCCTTCCAATGTGTAGGACCCATCTGAATAGTGCGACAGCAGCCAAAGTGCGGCGGTATGCTCACCACCAGTGGGGAGGAGAACACAGTAAAGAAGCAAATTTATACAGTAGATGAGGATTATTAGGAGGCCAAGATTGATAAAGGCTAGGGAGAAAATTGGCCAGGACACTCCTAATCTTTTTGAGAAACTCTCTGGGACTCTCACAGAGAGTCAGGACCTCAGTCTTACATTTCATCCGAAAGACAGCACCTTTTTACAGTTTAGGCTTCTCTTTACTATACTTACACTGACCAACACAGACCGCAAAGTGAGTGTCCCCTACCAGTCCCACTAACTCCTCTTCCAGCGGTAGCCTTAGCTTTCCCAGGAGGTCTCCCATCCAGGTACTGGCCAGGCTCACACCTGCTTAGCTTCAGTGGGTTGCCAGTACAAGGGCATTTCTCAAGGGGTTGGATGGTAGTGGGGAGAGGTGGAGCACTGTTGACTACTGGGGTTCAGTTGGTCATGCTGTTGTCCAAAAATGACTTCTTGTGGCTTGTGCGTCACATGTGAGCTTGAAGTGTTGGTAATCCTTTGAAACACAATACCCTGCTGTATGTTCTGTCGAGTATGTGTTAGAGACAGTGTTTCTTTAGTGGTACAGAGGTCACAACACCATTGACAAAGGTCCTCTTATTACCTTATTAAATTTTTCTTAATTTGTTACCTTTGTTTTTTTAAGGCTAATATTCTAGTCTTATTCTGAAAAGAGTTTTCATTATGATGAACTCTATGTGAGTGATAATCCCTCCTGGTTCTGAAGAAATACAGGTATTTCTGACTGTCACTGCACCCTGATCTCTCAGTGCCTTAATTGAATCAAAATTTCCTCAATGGGACAAAAAGGCCCCTTCCGGGTATTTACTCTTTTAGGATATCATGTTATGCAAAACAGGGGTTTGTTTACTGTATCTCTCATCTTTGAATTCCTTCCAAGTTAGTCAACCCGGATTACGAGTGAGTGTGTGAGTGGCTGAAGAACTCTCTGTTCTAGTGGTTTTAATGTGTGAAAAACTGGGTTTTCAAAGACAAACTCTGCTTGGGCTGAATGGTATTAAAGAAAAGATTGCGTAATTTTTAGCACAGATACATGCTATCAACACACAGTATCTTCATTTTTTTTTTATTTGGTAAAAGAATGAAAACTGGGGAATCATATGGAAATTATTAGGTGCTACTATGCTCTGTAAGGTTCATATATTCAAAATAATTTCTGGTTGGATGATGGATCTGATTATCTCTTTTTCCTAATTAAAGAGAAGCTTTATTCACAAAGACACACAGTTGCTTTCTTCTGAAAAAACACCCAGCTGTTTAGAGGTGAACACCTTAAGGACACTTAAACTTCAGGATCCTGATCGAAAAAGTAATCTTTTAGAATTGTAAAACACAGGTGAAAGTCCTCCTATTTCAAGAGTCGACAGCAATAGCTCTTAACTTATCTTAATATAATTACTATACCATTCTGCATTACAGTATACAACCAGGATTGGACCAATCAGAAATATTAGTTAAAGGAAGCCTTGAGATAGACTGGTGATGATTCATGGATTCATGACACAATCCCTCCTTGTACAGATATTGCCTTTTTGATAATAGATGGATGGACCATTTTAAGAATTTTTGCTTGAAACAGTTGAATATGTCTCCAATAATGCTGCCCTTGTTTAGTTCAGTACCTCAAGAGACTGTAGATTTTCAATCAAAGTAAGACCTTCCGTGCAGACTACTAGGTAACTAGGTAATCTCATTCATTACTACTCTCTTCTGTATGTGTGAATCTAGATTTCTTTTTCTAGATTCTCAAGGCGAATGAAAAAAGAAACATGTATCAACTAAGGAATATTTTAAAAGACATGAACAGAATTTGGAATGTCTTTCAGTTATTTTAGAGCCTCCAGCTATGAAGTTTGATTTTGGATCAGATTACATACATTCTCTGTGCACCTTTTTGGTTCAAATGTAATGTTCTGTATTTGTTATGTCTTTGGATTTGTATTGTGTACAACTTGGGTTTTTTTTAGATTTTTTTTTTAGGTTTTGCTTTAATGAAATTAATGTAAACAGCCCCTGTCCGTTACTGCTATACACTGCATTCTTGAGTTACTCCTTTCTGCTGTTATGAAACACTGAAACCTTAACTGAGATCAAAATGGAACAGAGCGCCTATTTGCTCAAGTCCAAACATGTCTCAGGACTGGAAAAAATGAGTTTCTTTGACAAGATCTTGCTTAAGGTACTGTATATACTCGTTGATTTTCACACCTAGAAAAGTGATCAGTTCTTAGAAAGCAGTTCCTTCACCTTTCAGAAGAAAAGTGAAAAGTACAAAACATGCACTTCTATACCAGACTCACAGTACAAATAATGATCAAGGCAATGAATTTTGCTGTTGTTTTGTACCTGATAATAACAACATTACAGGAGCACACTAGTCAGCATTGCGGTGTGTTTAAACAGTGCCACAGTGTTTACTTTTCTAGAGGGAAACAACAGGGTGATTTTTTCTGTGGAATGAAAAATGTATTATGTATAGCACATCCTCCTCCTAAATGGGGGATTTAACATTTCTTGGTTGCTTTAGATGCCTTACATTAACAGATTCCACTTTAACAGCTACTGTACATAAAAAGGGCAAGTGGTGCCAAAAAATGTTATCAGCATCGCAAATAAAAGGGGCAGGCAATGTTCTTGTCTTTTTTATTTCAGCAAGAGGGAGGGAGAGCAGGCCAGGAAAAAAACTTCAGAACATATTAATCAGCCAAAGGAGTAACTACCTGCAGAGAGTTAATGTGACACAGGCCCAGAGACAGAATCAACAAACTACTGAAAATAATCAGTAGTATCAGAATCATCATAACTGAAAACAGCCACTAGTGGGGAGAAGTGAGAATAGGAGACTGTTAAATCATAGAACCATTGTAGGTATACAAACTTTGCAATGTACACACATTTTGTTACAAAGGCAGGATTTGACTTGCGGAATTACAAAAATGAACTTGGATAATTTTCTCGCAAAGTTATTATTATTTTTTACATATTCCCTGTACTTTTTTTTCTGGGGTCTTTCAAGACAGTTATATTCAGAACAATAATTTATTCCCTCTGGTGAGCATACAAAACCTAAGACGGAAGCCCTTTTTTCACGTTACTAGGTGGGCAACAACTTTCCTACACATTCCTGCTGTTAGTACAGAGACACCGAGTTTAGTTCAGTAAGAGATGTGTTTTCATCATCAATAAATAGTCCTGTCGGTTCAAATTGTACTGCACTTTCCTTGGGAAGCTTCTTTATCTTATCAGTAGTACTGGTAGTATTCTTCTAGTACCAGAGGAACTAACAGTACCCTGGTACTCTTGACGCGCAGGGCAGCTTGCCCTGACCTTGATTGAAAAGTGAACTTCTAATAAATTTATAATTGGAAAAAGAAATCATGGAGAGGTTCTGTTTTGAAATCCTGCAGTGGTCTTTGGTCAGATTCCCATTTCTTCTTCTTATCTTATTGCTCCACACGAACCTCATTGTTCAGTGGATACAGTGCTTAAGTCTTGTTTCAGGTACATGTGGGGCTTGATTCTTAACAGTAAACAATCCCATTAACTCATCCTGCAGAAAGGATTATAGTGCAAGGAGAGCCACAGGAAACATCGCAATTATGTTTAAAGCTCTAATTGACTGATTTGGACATTTTGCTGTGGCTGCAACAACAATAAGAATCTTGATTCTGCTGCTGATGTCATCCTTGCTGTATCTGTGCCTTTGCCTGCTTATGAATCAGGAATTGTTTTTTCTTTGACACCTTCTGCCTTCCTTATGTCAGTAAACACCAGTTCAGCCCAGCTCTTAGTGTATCCAATAAGCTTCCTAATCGTTGCCAAATCTATTAAATCCATTTGCTCACTTTTCATTCTTTCTATTTGATTTTGAGCTCATCCGATTAGTGTTATGCCATGCACTGTATTATAATCAAGTTAACATGAAATAATTCACAATTTTATCAACAGTAAAAGAACAAAATTGAAATTAATGCCCATTTAAAACATCCTGCTTATCGGCAGTTTATTTGTCTGGGAATCTCAAACTGTTTCTTCTTGAATGCTTCTCCAAGGAAATTTTGTAATCAGCATAGCTTATTCGTTTTATTTCAGGTTTTGCAATTCTTTATGAAGAGATTTGACTTCAGTTTTCAGACAAATCTAATCTCTTTTACTGTCCACTTATACCCTCCAGTCCTAGTTACTCGGGTTTTGGGAGTATTATTGTAAATCAATCTATTCTGGTCTCTTCCTGTGCACTTATGCAAAATAATAATTCTGATCTTGGCTTCGCTCAGAAGCTGGTACAGGTTTTATTGACTGGCCTTACTGCAGCTAAAAAAATGTTGGGACACTGTTTTGGAAGCCTGCTTAAACCCTCTCCTGGCAACTCTGGATCTTGTCCTGTCTTGATATCATCTATATGGAGCTCTGTAGTGCTCAGTTTCATGGCGCTACAGTGGTGGAGTGGAAGACAGATGCTTGGACTTCTGCAACTAGCACAGCAAAGGAATAATCCTTGTTTCTCACAGCTGTCTGACTCTTGCCCCTGGGTCCTTTAGATCGAAACTTGGAGTGGGTGCCATGCAGGAGTGGGAGGTGGGGGCTGTGGATATTTACTAGACTGTTCTTATCTTCGTTTGTTTTTTTTTACATTTTAAAAAGCTATAAAATATGAATCAAATAAGAATCACAAAATCTGTACATATGAGAACAAAAAAAGTAAATGCAGATAAAAATGACCCAACTATAAAAATAATAATGTACATAGAGAACGAGGTTGCAGGTTAAATAAGGTACACATTATATGAGAAATGACAAAGAGGCTAGCACCACCTATTTCTGTAACAAGAAAAGTCCTATGGTCATTACTGGGAACATAACCTGCCCCCCAGCTATGAAATTGTCTTGAACTACTTCCTGAAAGTGTCAATTCCGAACAGACAATATAACCCTCACGTGGCAGAAGCAGTGGAAACGTGCAAACTCCACACAGATTGGTGTTCTGGGCCAGAGCTGTACCCAGGTCCCAAGAGCTACGAAGCAGCATCCCTAATGGGCTGGTGCGTTTTTGTAGCGCTTTGTAAGCAAAAGTCTGTTTTGCAGAAAGCTAATAAAAACAACACTCCGTCGAGTGATAATATTTACGAAATAACCGTTACTCATAAAAAAACACATCGACTAACCACACAGTCAGGAAAACACATGACATGTTACTTACTGTAAATGGGTGTGTTCGAAAATAATACCTTGCTGTTATCCTCTATGGCTGTAAAATAAAAATACATGTTTCAATTAGCAATTTAGCAAACGAGAAACACTTCTGAATTTTCTTTTTTTATTCTTTAACCACTTTTTAACAGATGTATCTTGAAATAATAGGTGAGTGAGGTGGACGTTGAGGGCTACAGTACTGTAGGTGCAAAGTACTGTACCAGTTTGTAGACGACTTTATAAAGTTCCTGTGTTGCGGCGCGGAGACCAGCAGAGGGGGCTACCGAGTGCTCTCTCCGAATTTAAAGTTCGGGTTCGAGGTGGAGCGAGCTCATTCGGGTGAATTCGACAGAGATAGCAACAAGTTCCAGACTTCTGCGGGATGTCTTCTTGATCAAGTGTTTGATTTATCTCCACAGCAACTTGAGCTTCAAGAAGCGATCTGAATTTTCGTAGCAAGAGCTTCATTAGCGGACTTACTGTCTTATAGTAACTTTTTTTTTTCCCTAAAGAAGAAAATCCTTTTTTAAAATTATTATCATTATTATTTGGACAGCACAGTTATTTAGAAATGGCAAACGCAGGGATACAGCTACTTGGGTATGCCCTGGCTTTTATAGGCTTCATTGGTCTGATAGCATCCACGGCCATGCCTGAGTGGAAGGCATCGTCGTACGCTGGAGATAACATTGTGACGGCGCAAGCCATCTACGAGGGGCTGTGGATGTCGTGCGTGTCCCAGAGCACCGGACAAGTTCAGTGCAAAGTATTCGACTCGCTTCTCCAGCTGCCGTGTAAGTATTGAAAAGAGCAACGACAAAGCGAGCGGGATCATCTGAGCACCTTAGCAGTACCTGAAAGAATGAGCGAAATATATCGGGACCAGATAACGATGGTTAGGGTCAGAATTTCTGGAAAAAATCAGAGAAGAGTTAGAAGTACGAATAACTCGTTTCATAAATTAAGATTATGCTAGGGATCGTATTCTAGGTTTCTGTAGTTTAAAACATAATTTAACAATGAGACAAACGGTTAATTTACAATTAAGTATGGCTTTCCTTGATTTTTAATTTTCCATCCTCGTATCAAATGCCCCATACATTACCTTTAAATTCATATTTTATAAGGTTTTCATTATTTTAAATATTAAGCAGCTCTTTGCTAAATGCAAGTATGCAAAAGTTTTATGCAAAACCAACCGCTGTCTGATCTTATATAATAAACATAAAGGAAAGCACTTTATTTGTATGGAAAAACTTTATTTGTATGGAATGCAAACGTTTAAGCCTGTCGTGCGATGTTGTGAAAATATTTGAACTGCTGAATTGATTTAGAGAATTCAATTTAAGACATACTAACATAAGAGTGTAATAATTTTAAACGAGCCCTTGTAATAATAAATTATATACATTCATTATCACAAAGGCGCTTATTCTCTTAAGTATTAGGGGCATATGGCCCATATCCTGTAAGCACAATGCGCAACGGTACGCCAATTCAATGCAAAACGCACATTTAAGGACAGAGACAGCAATTAACTTGCATAGAGTATATTTAGAGAGTGGGAGGAAACGGATCACCCGGAGAACCCTCACACCAGCATGGAGAGATCGCACGAATTTCAACGCAGAAAACGCTCCAATCCGTAAAACAATCCACGATCCAAGAGCTGTGAATTAGCTCTAGTCTAATCTAATTAGATTATCAAAATCTCATTTTTAAATTAAAGCTTGGTTTATGTTTGTAACCGAAAAAAAGAACAGGAATTATTTGGTGTACAGGGATCTATATTAACATGCAAGAATAAAAACATTTCTGTAATGAATATACAGCAATTCTTCTGCCCTGTGCATTAATTTATCAGTTCATTCTATCGACAAAAACGACAATAGAAAGCTACTTTCGTGGTTGAGTGACAGCACGAAATGAACTGTCATGAAAAACATCAACTAAGCACGTATGTCCTTGAATACACACGAAAAATTTTAGTTGTGGTTGAAAACAATAAATAAAGGTAGTCTCCCTAGTAATTATGCGAAGCAAATTTAAAGAATGTCTTAATTATACTTTGTTAGTCAGTTTTGTCTGTTCCATAAGGTGCTACACCTTCAAGTTACTGCCATAAAAGAGTGGTTAGTGGTTAATATCCTTAACAATACTTGGAAGTATTAATACTTGGAATACTTGTGAAATACAAAATATTCTATAAATTCTGTCTTTATGTATTCGTTGAATGATACAGCAGAGAATTTATTTCACTGCTTTTTGTGGTCTTTTGCGGGTGTTCATTGAGGGTTACCCCACCCCAGTGCATGTGTCCACATATTTGGAGTTTGTCTTGTATCAGTGTGCACCTTAAAACCGAGCTGTACAGGTAACACCCTCCTCTACACCACTGATCTCTGTCTCGCTGTTCTTCCATTCAAGTCAGAACAGGAGTCTCGTGATTGATGGGGTTTCTGGGGGAGGGCTTTGTGCTGTCTTTTATTCTTGCTTGACACTCATACAAAGAAGCCCACATAAATAATGCAACATTTGACAGGGAAACTTTCATAACTCACCAGTACCTCCTGTTTTTAAAACCATTGCTAAAACAGGAATCTAAAGCACAGATACGTTGCATTTATAGGAAACAAGAAATCAAGAAAACCAATAAACAGAGGGATGAATGTTTTTTTTATTTTCCTTGATTTATGAAGCAGCATAAGACATCATAATGAATCTTGTTCCAATTGCTCCTTGACCAGGGTTCTAGAGCTTACACAGATTAAAAGACATGAATTAGAGGTGTTCCCACAGTACGGAGTAAAGCTGCATCAGTTTTGGATAAGAAGGCCAGAAAACATGGATGTCAGGGAGTATACGGTAGTTTTGGGCACTTCAGAGTTCAGACAGTCTCCCTTTCTATCCCTGCACCCCAGCAGCCGTGATGTAATTGAATGATTGTAACGTGTTTTGCAGCCTCTGTCCAGGCCACGCGGGCGTTGATGATTGCTGGTATACTCTTGTCTGCGGTCGCCATGTTGATAGCCTCGCTGGGGATGAAGTGCACCACCTGCTTTGCCGACGACAAGCAGAAGAAGAGCCGTATTGCCGTCATAGGAGGATCCATCTTCATTCTCGCAGGTGGGAGACCGCTTGCTTTCTTCAGATTTCAGTTTGAGTTGGCAATCATGGCTGTTCTCCTCATGAAGATCAAATCCATGCTGAAGTTATGATGATGGCAGTTGCAGTGCTTTAAAAACCGAGTCGCACTTAAGAGTATCAACACTTGCCATTCACCCGGACCTACAGGTCTAATTTTACTTATCTGACACACGCGCGTTAACGATTACATGTAATGATGGGCTTCAGAAAATTGCTGCTTCACGGGGAAAACTCACCAACCACAATTACAGTGAGTAAGACAAGGAATTAAGTGGGATCCTGTTTGTAATGTCATCTGTACAGAGTGTGTGAGGCGTGTGTTATCCTGTCTGATAGTGTGATTATAAGAAATGGAAAAAATACCATGGTCACGGAATTATGGCAACAAGAATGTGATATCTTAGACTATGAAATGATTACATTTATGTAATAGTTACTGTATCTGTAAATAGTAGGTATATGCATTTTACAAAAATCAAAGTGGCATGCTGTTTCACAAATGAAATGTTGCTGACCTGGGCAACAGTGTCTCATCTGAGGTGAATTTTAAGAGAGGCAGGTAGCAACATGATTGAAACAACTAATGAAACAAAAATAAACCCAGAACAGCTTTACATAGTAGTGACTGAGAAGGATTTGCATTTAAATGTCGTCAGCTCTTATGTGTATCGGTGTAATACCTTATTCATTGAAAATAATTTTATTTTCTTTCTACTGCTCTCATGATGTAGTATACATCACAATACAGCAGGATTAAAATATATGGTCTTTTTCCATTCTTTCTGCAGGTCTTTGTGCTCTTGTGGCAACATCTTGGTATGCTAATAGAATTGCACAGGACTTCTACAACCCTTTCACTCCTACCAACAGCAGGTATAGTATAAAATGAGGGATAAGTGTGTGGTTCTGCAACGGGGGATTCCTTTAGACCTAGTTCCCAGTCTTATCACTTTCTTATTAACCTAAGGCATTGAATTTGTCCCTGTTACCAAACCGGTTTCCTTTAAACCAACAAATTGGTAGCCTCAGGGTCTAAAAATAATTGATATGTGACAGCTACAAAATGTACTTTACCAGTCATTCCTCCCTAGTTTAAAACAGTTTTAATAAAAAAAGATAAACAAAAGTTTTCTAATAACAATTTCCAAACAGAATATCTACTATACTTACATTTAAATCTACAAATATACTATTTAGTGGGGTTTTTTAATTCATTACTTAGTTAATGCTATTTTCCATACCAGTCCGTTTTTGATCATAGAACGTTATGTTATACAGTAACTGACAGAACATTCAGCCTTGTTCATTGATCATTACTATTGCTTTGGATCTTTAAGTTAAAAAAAATATTTGCTTTCATTATATATTGTTACCAAATCCATTCTCACTCTGCTTAAACGTCATTGGACGTTGTTAGGGAGTCCATCTTTTAAATTATTCTGCTTGTGTGACACACAATGTCAGTATGCTCTTGCTGTGGACTGTTGGATTTGTAGGTTTGAGTGTTCTTACAAAGCAGTTAGTAGTCTAAATACAATGTATTAAACAGTATATGTTGTCTGACTTAGAAAAAGGTATAAATAGTAAGTAAGACTGTAACTCATCAAAATGTTTTCAGCTTCACTGTGAAGAATGCTGTTGGATTACGTTGGAGAAAAAAGCTACAATGCAGTGTTTTCTGATTTCAGGTACGAATTTGGCAAAGCCGTGTTTATAGGCTGGGGTGCTGCTGCCCTCTGCATCTTGGGAGGTGCTTTCCTCTGCTGCTCGTGCTCAGGGAGGGGCGCGGGACAGACCCCAAATTACCCCAAATCTCGGACCGCGGCCTCAGGAGGCAGGGATTATGTGTAGAGGCCAGACCAACTCAGTGTGGGTCTGCCTCAGGACACAGGCACATCTGAGCAGCTCAGCCTTCAGCCCCTGGGACATGATCCCTACTGCAAATCCAGGAGCACTGTACACATCTAAAGGGAACCTTTTTTTAAGTCTTTCATAACTGTACACGCAAGAACTCATGTACAATGTCGATATAGGATAGATTTTTTATATTAACTTTAAATGGGATAGTCATCAAATTATCCCTTTTACCAAAGCTGACTTAGTAAAAAACTACACTGGTTTTATATATATATAATTTATGTAGAAATATATACAGTATGAAACATACATGTAAAATGTAACATGTGGTGAGTATTGCTTTACATTATCTTTCCTTGGAACAGGAGTGACCAGCCCTGGTCCTAGAGAGCTGTAGTCCAAACAAATCACCTGCTTAAAACAAAATTGTTCCACGTGTTGGAAAATTGATGATTTAAGGGTGACGCTTAAATTTAGTGGTTTGTGGCTATCCAGGATCAGGGTGGGGCACCCCTGCAATACATTTTAACTTTAATTCTTATCTGGAACTAAAGGTCCTGACATTTCAATTGCTTCACTCAAAATCTCCTCTTGAAACCAAAGAGATGACTTTACAAGACAAAATATTTTAAACTGGACTGTTTCACTTATTTTAGAATAGAAGCTCTTTCTGTTTTGCTTTAACACGTGCAAGGTACAATACACTGTAAATGGATAACTAATGAGGCAACAACTTTCTTTCTTTCTCCATAAATAACTAACCCCTCATAAATATTTCAGAGATGCACAAGAACATGATTAGCCAATTAAAAAGAATGGCATTCTATGTAGCAAACATTTGTAGAGTTCTGATAAATTCAGTATTAGAAATCAAATGTTGATGAACGAAGATTAAATGTTAGGGAACAAATTCCTTTATGACTTGGTTATGTAAATGTTCAAGACATAGGTAATGGACTGAATGTATTAAAAACAGGTTGAATACACTGTAAAAATGTCCATTATTTATTGTGTTTCTTATGGTCAGTTTATTGGTTCATGAAAAGTAAACACTTTAAAGTACAATAAAAACACCCAAACTATTAATCTAAAACATTTCGTAATCACATCCTGGGTTTAAATAATTTATAAAATTTTGTCAAATGTCATACCTTAACATATTTTAGCTTTAGAAGGTTTTTTTTACTGTCTGTTGAAACTACAGACGTGATTCAGATTTTTCCCTTCAAGCACAGACTTGGGTTAAATTAACAGCCTTGCTAGTGTGAAACTGTAATTTAAAGCACATAAATTACAGACAATGGGCTGTTTTTAATCTCGGTCATGAGTCATCTGATTTTTGCTGTAAATCTCAGCTCTGTTTTCCTGTGTTGTTGTTCTTGTATGTAAGTGATTGCATAGGGATGAAAGAAATCACCCATTTTATTCACTCAGTAACATTTCATATTTAATGTATGTAAATAATGACATTCCATGTAAACTTGCAGGCTATATTATAAAAATGTAATGCATTGTTAAGCCATTGGTGTGCATGTACTGTACTATATGAGAATGAATCCATATGCTTCCCTGTGTGAATGACAAAAGCTGCGTAGTTCTGGTTTTGTACTTTAGACTTGCTAAGCTGAGGCAGCACTTAAAACTGTTCTCGTGTATGTCGGTCTTGTACAGCATCTTTGGTTTTTACTCTGAAGTTTGAGAAAACTGGAAAAGAAAAAAAAGTGCAGATTTTTTTATTTGACTTTTTAAATAAACACAAAACACTGCATTTGCATGATTTCTTTGTATCTTTATTCATATTGGGGGGGGGGGGGGCAAGTAAAGAGGCTTGACAGGGGGAAGTTTTCTGACTTAGAGGTGTTTAGTCAATCCCACAGAGGGTAGTTCTGCACCATTAATCAGATCTTTCATAATCTGCCTGCATTTTGGAAATGAAAAGCATTATCTTGATCTAACAGGCCTAGTTTTGGGTCTGTCTCTTTCCAAAACAGATTACCTACTAGAAAAATTGCCATTAGAAATGGCATTAGAAATTGCCTGTTACAAATGAGAAAAACAAGGAGCTCCCAAAAGCATTCACAGGTCATACCTTTGTTACATCTTTTCTCAAGTCCCCAGTCTCTACAGTGTGTTTCTCATATCAGCAGTGTATGCCACCTTTGGTTGCTCAGGCTCTAGAGTTTCAGAATACACATTCTGCCAAGCAGAAGTAAAAATAGCTCCGTATGTCATTGGTTATATTGGAAATGCCTTGTGACAACAGTGTTTTGTTCCGGACTTTGTAATTTCAGGTTTTGGGCTAACAGCATTGGTGTCAGGATGAGTTACATGTAAATGATATCGAAGACCTCTAATACAATTTCTTGTGAGTGTGTGAGCTGTTTTCCTTAGCATACTCTAACCATCCATCCATTTCCTAACTACGTCTTCCAGATCTAAGTTGCGGGGCAGCCAGAGGTGGGGTACGTCCTGGACGATGTCAGTCCCTTGTAGGGGGCACACACACAGTCACAACTCGGGCCATCATTTCCAGAAATCTTACATACTCTTAAAGAAAATGAAATTAGTTGTTACACATTAAAACAAAGGAAAGATGATTACACCCCCAAACTATTCTTGAATCATGAAGTGCATCACCCTCCTGAAGGCTTGTACTTATTTTAAGAAGATTTTGTTCTGTCTTTTTAACTTTGTCTCCAGACTATCACGATGTAAGATGTGATCATTCAGGAGTCATTCTCGTCTTCATGGTTATTTTTTTTATATCATTTTCCATACGCTGAGCAGAGAACCTGTTTGGTGTTTTTTTGTTTGTTTCTTTTGTAAAAAGAAGAAAAAATATTTCATTCACAAAAATGAAGGATTTTATTTCAATTTCTTAAAATTGGATAATTATAATTATCTCTAGTCTGGGTTTCTTTTCACACCTATTTGTTTTTTACTGATCAGATGTTTTCCTGCAAAGATAAGAATTAAAAATAAACTTTTTTGCTAAAACTGAATGTGCAATCAATACTACACTCATCCTTTTGAAGCTTTTGTTAAAGAAATCATATAGATTAGACACAAAAGGATAATACTTTGAAATCAAATAATTAAAAAATGTATGCAGTCAATTATGTTTCCAGTAAATCAAATCAAATTAATCAATATGTCATGAAAAATGGGAAAAATCACTTCCAGAAAACACATTTCATTATGCTCTTCCTCCCTCTGTTTATGCAACTTGCCTGAATTACAGGTCTTACAGTTTGCCAGTTTGGGCTGTGTAATTGTTAAGACGAGAAGCTTGAATGAGGTAATGACCCACACAGAAGTTTTAGCCATACAGAGTCATGTTTTTTAAGGATTTAATAGCATATTATCATTCAAATTGTTCTATTTTTCAATATTTTGGAGATGGCTGACAACATGGTATTATTAAACTGTTTCAGAAGCTCAAAAGCTGTCCTGTCTAATAAATAAACCTGAAGATTTTTTAAGACTTAACACCAAGCTTGTTTGGGCTGTGAAAAATTCAAGCTAATGAATCGGTTTTCTGTGTGTTGACAAAGAGGTCTGAGAGAAGTGACTCTAGTTACACAGTACAAGTGACATTTCTAGATTGTGTGGTAAACCAACATAAAGGAACATTACAATAAATGCAAATGGGAGAGAAACAAAGGAAACAATTAAAACAATCAAATGAGGTGAATTGTTTCTTTTGAACTAATAAAATACAATAAAGAAGTTGAGACATTCTGCCACATCTCAGTCTTACGTTACTACTGTACCTTTGTTTCTATGGCAAATACTGTGGCTTTTAAGTTTATTCTCATTTACTCAAGTTATATTTAAACAAAGAGAAAATTATTTGCTGCCTGGAGCACTCAACAAATGCAATACTAACGGGCCAAACCTATGGATTATCTTTTATGAGCCTGAATTAAATTCCGGTCCTATTTCCTGCACTAATAAGCACACTAAACACATTGGTAAGAGATGAGATTGTATATCTTCAAAACCCTATTTCCTGCAACACGTTTTTTTAAAAACCTATTTTGCGTGCATACAGTAGAATTTTGGTGCTTTACAGGATGTTGTAATAAAAGACCATGAACTCATATTGCCTGATGAATCCCTTTTTGCAGATCAGCACTCAGTAAATGTGAAGGTCACTATCTTCATTGAAAGTGCTGTTGTCCAGCATTTAGGGGCAGATTCCTAAGTGATTTGCCAGGCTTAACTAAAATGTACAAGTAATTGACAATGTAGTTCAGGTGGGTACTGTAGCTGTGTCAACATGCGTAGGCTGCAAAGGAACAAGTAAAGGTTTATTCCATGCTGAAAAGAGAAGAAAGAAAACACATTTTGGCTGTGGAGCCTTCTTGGGGTGTCTGAAAACATCTCCACAGCCGAAACGTTGTGTTTTCCTTCTTCTCTTTTCATCATGGAATAAACCTATTACTTGTTCCTTTGCAGCCTACGCCTGCTGATGCAGCTATCCACCTGAACTAAAATGTATCTACTGTAGCTTTAGCCTAAGCTAATTTTCAACAAGTATAAAACCAAGAGTTTGCTACTGTATATACAGTACTGTATATCAGATATGATGCACAAATTTTTAGTGTTTCTTTTAAATTCCAAGTCAATGGGAGAAAAATGGTGTAGCAGCAGGAGCTTACAGTACGTACTGTAAACAACATGTGAATAACAAACCTGCCACTTGCATTAACCAGAGTGGGGCTTGAACATTGCTGTCTGGATTCCCCCCTGTAATTTAAAGCACACAGTAGCTTCATTTAACTCACTTTAGAAGGCACGAAACAATTGCAGAAAGCAACAAAACAAGGATTATTATTGTAAAAGGCTGAAGAGAATGTGCTGTTACACACAGAAAGGGTACCGCATAAAACATATTTTAATTTTCTGAGAGTCTAAATATGTAGTTCAGTTCAGCAGTGTCCATTTCCTTTTCCTTGGAAACAGGGTATCTGTTTGAGCTTACCAGAGAGCAAAACCAAGAATAAACATGAATAAGAGCAAAAATGAAAGGTGAGAGGTGTAAATCATGTAGCATATATTTTGCAGAATCGTTTAGTTTTATTTATCGTATCTGATGTTTTTTTTAATAGTAAACACATCATAGCTGGGACTGTGGGAATCTTGCTATAAAATAAACCTTTCTTGGGAATATGGCCATCAGTTTCTTAAGACAACACAATCTAAGTGACTCCAGACCTACAGTACTGTACATACTAGAAAACCATTAAGATAACCATGGTTAATTGTCTAAAATGATCTTGTTATGATCTGGTCTAAAAAGCTTTATGAAAAAGTTGTGATGCATCTGTTTTATTTTTTGCATTCAGAACTGTACTTCAGTAAGTATTTGCAGGAACTATGCTCATCATCTTTAGAAGAGAAAAGGTCATTTTGGCACTGCTTAGGTTAATCATCCAGCCTAATATGTTCAAGGTGATCTGGTACGGAGAATGGTCTTTACTACACAAGGAAAAAGTTTCCATTTCAAAGGTAGTGGGATTCTCCAAGCCTTGGTGAATGAATTATCATTTTGAAGTTTCATAAATTCTTGTGCTGCAGGGTACAGGTAGCTTGGGATTGGCCTGTTGATGCAGATTACAGTGTTCCAGTTGAAACATGCTTCAAAATGTGACAAAGAACTGTCAGGCTGATCTGATTTCCAAGCCCTTATCATGTAAATGTTTTTGTATTCTATCAATGGCATGAATGCTGTTCTTTTTTTCTCAGTAATAAAGAAGTACCCATATGGAAGCTATTTATGGACTTGAGGTCTCATGTATAGGCTTACCTTACTTTATTCGTTGTGTAATGTTGTATCCATGTTAAGACCTTTGTAGGAATAAGACTAGAAAGAATGGGTTGCTTTGGAGACAAGTCCTAACAGGGCTGCAAGGCATGTTAAAAACTACAGGTGTGGCCATGAAGAAGGAGATTCCTTGAATCCCTTCTTACCTGCAGCTACATGTCTGAGATGAGTGTCTAGCTAAGAGTGTCTTCTAATTTAGAGCAGAAAGCCAGTTATTCAGTTTGTGTAATTGTCTTAAGTGTTTTAAAGTAAAATTCTTTTACAGTTATTACCTTACAGAAAACAAATGCATTTCTTTTTTCTTGGAAAATGTTACAGAAAAAGAGAATCATTGGCAACATCCATCCATTTTCCAATTGCACACAGACAGACAAAAACAAACACACACACACTCACACCAGGGCCAATTTTTCATTCATCATGTCTTTGGGCTGTGGGAGGAAACCCACGTAAGCATGGGGAGATCACACAAACTCCACTCAGATAGCACCCCAAGAATTGGACCCAGGGCCCCAAGGTTAATATGACATATTGTAACGCAACGGGGGCTCAGGCGGGCGCCCTTGCCGCATCTGGTCGGCCCCATCCCGACTGAGGCTCGAACCCGGGACTTCCGCGTCTCTCTGCAGCGACCTAGCCCCGTGAGCTAAAGAGAGATCTCTCTTTAGCTCACGGGGCTAGGTCGCTGCAGAGAGACGCGGAAGTCCCGGGTTCGAGCCTCAGTCGGGATGGGGCCGACCAGATGCGGCAAGGGCGCCCGCCTGAGCCCCCGTTGCGTTACATTGGTGTCAGAAGTGGGATGGGATAGCCCTTCGCCGGGGACGGCGATTTAAGCGGGGGAGAGTGTAACGCTTACGGCCGTCAGGTACTGTGTAAGAGCCGGCGTACCAGAGCAGGTGACGTCACCGCCCTTCCCTATGATAGCAGGACTACAGCTACTGGGCTGGAGAGAGATCTCTCTTTAGCTCACGGGGCTAGGTCGCTGCAGAGAGACGCGGAAGTCCCGGGTTCGAGCCACCTATACTTTGGGCCGACCTGATGCGGCAAGGGCGCCCGCCTGAGCCCCCGTAGCGTTACATTGGTGTCAGAAGCGGGGTGGGATAGCCCTTCGCCGGGGACGGCGATTTAAGCGGGGGAGAGTGTAACGCTTACGGCCGTCAGGTACTGTGTAAGAGCCGGCGTACCAGAGCAGGTGACGTCACCGCCCTTCCCTATGATAGCAGGACTACAGCTACTGGGCTGGAAAGAGATCTCTCTTTAGCTCACGGTGCTGGGTCGCTGCAGAGAGACGCGGAAGTCCCGGGTTCGAGCCCCGGACGGTGTGGGGCCGACCTGATGCGGCAAGGGCGCCCGCCTGAGCCCCCGTTGCGTTACATTGGTGTCAGAAGCGGGGTGGGATAGCCCTTCGCCGGGGACGGCGATTTAAGCGGGGGAGAGTGTAACGCTTACGGCCGTCAGGTACTGTGTAAGAGCCGGCGTACCAGAGCAGGTGACGTCACCGCCCTTCCCTATGATAGCAGGACTACAGCTACTGGGCTGGAGAGAGATCTCTCTTTAGCTCACGGGGCTAGGTCGCTGCAGAGAGACGCGGAAGTCCCGGGTTCGAGCCTCAGTCGGGATGGGGCCGACCAGATGCGGCAAGGGCGCCCGCCTGAGCCCCCGTTGCGTTACAATATGAAATAAAAAATATAAAATGAAGCTCAGTTTGAAATAGTCTAAATGTTTATTGGTTGTTATAACTAAATTTTCTTGATTAAACAGCTGATAAATCATTCATCATGATTATAAAGGAGAAGAAAGAAAAAGTCCTGTTTGAGCTGAATAATACTAAGCAATAAGCAACATTGTCAATACTTGCAAAGGAACAAGTAATAGGTGTCTTCCATGCTGAAAAGAGAAGCAAGAAAACACAATGTTTTGGCTGTTCTTGTTTAAGAAGACACCCCAAGAAGGCTCCATAGCCGAAACGTTGTGTTTTCTTGCTTCTCTTTTCAGCATGGAATAGATCTTTACTTGTTCCTTTGCAGCCTACGCATGCTGATGTAGCTACAGAACCTACCTGAACTACATTGTCAATACTTGTCCTTTTCCTTGTTAATATTTGATTGCTCAAGTATTGCATTGTATATATAGCTTTGGTTCTAACAGGGTTTAAAAGCTGCAGCCAGCATTCAAACCACAGTGTAGAATTATTTCACAATTTCTTAGACTTCTTCTGTAATCTAAGCAGGCATTTTCACTAATTCACTAGTTTATAATGAAAGTTCAGGAGGGTTGACAATGGCAAAGTTCAACAATCCTCAGCTATCTATAATTCATAATTAATTATGATGTGATTTCCTCACTCAGACATCATAAATGCTGTACATCATCTCCTCCTCTCCCTCACACTCGTCTTTTGCATCCCTCCCCCACCCCATCTCCACCTCTGCAGCTGCCCCTTGGTCACCCCTCGCTCTGCCTGGGGGTTCGAGTCTCTTCGTCCTATGGCCAGAAGGTTAACCCTCAGCCAAGTAGTTTAAGCCAAATAATTGTCTCTTTAAATACTCCATACTTTTACAGGCCTAATTCCTGGCTGTTGTCATTCCTAGTGAATCCAGGCAAGTTCAATAATCAACTGAAGACATTCAAGTAGGTATAGTAGCTGCATCAGCATGCACAAGCTGCAAAGGAACAGGAAAAGGTTTATTCTGTGGTGAAAGGAAAAGAAAAGAGCCACAACATTTCTGCTGTGCAGCAGCCTGAAGCCTGACACCTGAAGAAGGCTCCACCAGCCGAAATGTTGTGTCTTGTCTCTTACTTTCAGCATGGAATAAACATTTACCTGTTCCTCAATAATCAGCTGGCATTCTGTTCCTTTAAAGTGCACACTACTCACATAAGTACAGCATACTCATACAGTGTAATAGCCTCACATTGTAATGTAGGAGGTCAAACCAAGGCCCTGCTTGGTTATTAAGGATCCCATGACACTGCCCAGAAGAGTAGGGGTGTTAACCCTGGTATCCTGGTTGAATTGCACTCTGGGCATGCTCAATCTGTTCTATCCCTAGTTCTATTGGTGTTGTAATATACTGTATCACCTCTCTGTTTATTCTGCTTTGTTGTGGGACTGCTGTTGCTATACATGATCCAAACAGATGTTGCACTTCAAGTGATGGAATAGTGCTACATAAATGCAAGGAATTATTATTATTTCAAATTGATTTAAGAAAGTATTTTGAAGATTAGTGTCAGCAATTCTTTTTGAAAATGTTTGTATGATAATTCTTCTACAGTCATCCGCATTGTTTTTTGTTTAGCAGAAGAGTGCTGATATTTTAGACTGCTGGAAAATTACATCAATTAAAAAAGATTATTTTCTTTGTTAAAGAGCGCTCTCTTATGGTAAAATCAAGTAAGTACATAATGGTACACAAATTTAGATTTACTGTAGGATTTAGATTGAATCAAGTTTTGTAAAACCCCTAAAAAAACAAAACAAAAATCCATCAGACCCGTTGTTATTAAAACGCCCTTAGCACAATAAAACAGTTCTTTTAGGTTTCTGTTGTAATGTGATGTAAGACAGCAGGGCTAATAACACAGAGCTCCAGTGATGAAGCAGATAACAATTTGCAAAACATGAGGTACAATTCTGTGCTGTCTCCAACCTTAAATAAATCAGTTTAGTCATAAACAATACATTTTATGTCTATAGACAGTCCGACCTTAATTATACACCATGTTTTAGCTACACGTGTATAATCCATGCCATACATGAATGTATTTTTTTTGCGAAATCTGAAAAAATATATTGTTACAACAACATATTGTAATATTACGTTGTATATATAATTTATATGATTTACCTGGTGATGGGAACACATTATAGTATAAAACACAGCTAAATAAGCACGGATTACATACACTAATTACTAGCCAGCAGCCATATCACCCTGCAGCTCACTACTAGTAACCCACTGAAGCTCAGCAAATGTGAGCCTGGTCAGTACCTGGATGGGAGACCTCCTGCGAAAAACTAAGGTTGCTGCTGGAAGACGTGTTAGTGAGGCCAGCAGGGGGTGCTCACCCTCCAGTCTGTGTGGGTCCTAATTCCCCAGTATAGTGATGGGGACACTATACTGTAAAAAGGTGCCTTCCATCTGATTAGATGTTATAACAGGTCCCGAATGACTGTGGTCATTAAAAATCCCAGGGATTTAGGGGTGTTACCCCAGCATCCTGGCAAAATTTCCCATTAGCCTTTATCAATCATAGCCTCCTAATAATCCCCATCTATGAACTTCATCACTCCGTTCTCCTCCCCACTGATATCTGATGTGTGGTGAGCCATCTGGCGCACTATGGCTGCTGTCGCATAATCCAGGTGGGTGCTGCACATTGCAGATGGTGGTTGAGAGTCCCACTTACCTGTAAAGTGGTTTAGTGGAATGTCCAGAAGTATAAGGAATTACTATTAATAATAATAATATCCACTAGAGGGCAGTGAAACTCAACATCTCCACAGCAAATGCACAGATGGATTTTACTATTGCGTTGCGTTTCCACACTATATAAGCTAGTATGGATGTTCTGCAAGACTCCTAGTTTCTTCTTTTGCAAGATTGGAAATTATTACAACTATTCCAGCAAAATATAATTTTTCATACTGCTTTTGAATTCTGATTCTATTTTCTCTGGAAAAACAATATAGAATACAGTACAGCAAAGTGTTCTGTGATCCATTAGTGTATGTAATCAGTGCTTGCTGTCTAACACTAATGGACTTTTACACCACGGTTTATTGTGATGCATGCAATTAAGAGATTTTTAAGGATGTCAGTTTTAAAAGTGAAAGTATACTAATTACAGTATATCGAACAGATTCTGTAGGTTCTTGTCATGATGCCTGTTTCCAGACACTAGATGGAGACCAACTGTAAGAGTGATGAGGTACATTTTGCTGTAGATGTTTCTGGAGACAATATGGAAAACAATTATCTGGTTTTAAACAACTTTTCTTTCTTTTGAATTTACTTATTTATGTGTCACAAAAGCATGCTTCCTGCCAATAGTCTAATCCTGAAAATCTGGACTCCCAAGTGATACCAGTAAAAGGGAACTCTACAGCAACAACTGGTAGAAGGTCTTTGCAAGAAGTCAGCCCAAGCAAAGTATTTGCACCAGATTATGTAGGATACTGGGGCTATATACTGTTCACTCTCTGTGGGTCACACAACCTAACTCTAGAGAGGGGCTCTCAGGCTTTTGGCTGCTTAATTGAAAATAGCAAATTAAGATTGAATGCTAGTATATTGATAGTGAGTATTTACCTTTGTCTGAGCAATGTCAGTTACCTACCCTAACTCCAGTAATTCTACTCACATAATTTGTCCCATTTCAGCTCATGCTCTACACTAGGTATTCTGGTGTGTGCCCTCCCATTGGCTCCTTGTGTATCTTCTCAAGTCAAAATCATCACATCCAGCTGCAACTGTAAGAGAAAGCCTCTTCAGTCACTTTAGGTTATGCCTGAGTCACCAGGTTTCTGCAGTTACATAAAAGAGGATTTTCTTTCCAATAATATAACAGAAGTTCAGTACTGTTCACTTAGAACCTGTTGTATATCTCTTTGTTTTATTAAGTGAAACAGAAATGTGACTGTGCTGACCTTGACAGGTTGTGAAAACTACAATTTACTATGGTTTCATTACATTTGGCTGTATTTTTTTTAACTGCAGTACACACTATTAAAGATTTAGAAGGGAAGACGTTAGTGCACTACAGAGTTCAGGACCAGTGCGTGAACCTATAAAAAATCAGAGACATAAATCTGATTGCCGAAAAATAAGATAGGAGGCCCACACAGATATGGAAACAAAAAGATATTTAATCCTGAACTTAAATATACAGAAATATGTCAATTTAATTTTAATGCAGCCAGATAAGCGCTTGCAGAGACCCAGTATAATAGAACCTTTTTAAGTGTCTATTTTCACTCCACAGCTTGGAACTCTTGATTTTTGTAGCTTCCTAATAAAACTTGATCCTCTTGGTTTCACCTGTTTCAGTCTCAGTATGTGCCATCTCTTCTCTTTTCTGACATAGCTGAGCTTCACAGTGTAGACATTGGACTTTTACAATTTTCTCAGTTCTCTCACTGGACTATATGGTTTACTAATTGTGTGCATTTTGTGACTAGTGTAAATCAAAACTATAATCCATCACAGAAAACCAAAGAAGACATATAATTGTACATCATACTTTTTTTCCCTACATTTCTTGTTTTACCTTTACACATCAAACCCAAAATAATCTAAATAAAAAAATATTTTTACATTGTAAACACGCTTTTTTGTGTTGCTTGGTCCTGTTAGACCAATAACTATTTTTATTGGTTCTACTGCAGCAGAGTCAACCTATCAGAATTGCTTTCAATGTATAGAATATTTCAAAATATGAAAACCTACAGAAATTATATCGAAAGAAATCCTTATTCCATGCCAAGCTCCTCGCCTAGGACCCTGTCTATATCAAAACCACACCTCACAATTTGTTCTGCCCAATGTGATTTACAGTATATCATGGCTTTGTACTCAATATGAGATATTGTTGGAGGCCAGAAACCATCCCCAGTAAACAATCTTAGAATATACAGTAATTGGTATCCAATAGCACCAGTTGTGTTAATACCTTGTAGCCTGATGTTGCTGGATGTCTGTAGCTAAGCAAGGAAGGCCTGGTCAGTTCTGTTTCTGGAACAGCAGGTTGTGGCTATAAGTGATCTTGGTGACAGGTGACACTTTACCCTTGGGACCAGAATTTCTAGCCAAGTGCTGCAATATGATAACTAGGCTCACTGTGGCATCCTCTGGATGAGATGATAAACTGGGGTCCTGGTTGCTTGGTTATTAAAACTCCAAGACTCTGCTGGTTCAACAGGTGAAAGCAATTGGCCTGGTGTATAGTGGCTGTCATGCATCACACAAGTGGGGGCTGCACTTCTGTGATAGAGGAAGCAGGGCCCAGCCAAACGATCCTTTGGCATGAAAAGTGCAATATAAGTACAAGCAATTTTCACAACTACAGTAGTCCCTTACCTCATATTTATTCACAGTTGTACCATTATGCCATGCATTAGAGCAAGAGCAAGAATTCCTTACACTTATGTAGCATGTTTCTGGACACTCCGCTCAAAGTGCTTTACAGGTAATGGGGACTCCCCTCCAAAACCAGCAGTGTGGATGATGCAATGGCTGCCAGAGTGCGCCAGTGTGCTCACCATATTTCAGTTATGAGTGGGGAAGAGAACAGAATAATGAAGCCAATTTATAGATGGGGATAATTAGGAGGCCATGATTGTAAAAGGCCAGGGGGACACTGGTTTCCTCTGTCATATCACCCAAATAGTTCGAGTCCACTTGCAATAACAATATGTATAATGTGCACATTTTTCACTTTTATATACCAGCAAAGAACATTGTATGTTCATTCCTAGGAGTACTTCTTCAGACAAACAGAAAAACGCAAAGCAGCAACAGATAAAAAACATTGACATATAGTACCAGACAGGCCTGGACTGGAAACAACTTCACAGGACATATACTGTAGACAGGTGCACCAGAAGCCCAGCAGTTCAAATCGGTTTCATAACAACAAGTAAAGGACCAAAAACTAAAGAAAAAAAACTTCAGCAATGTAAACTTTGTCTGATGTTTGAAACTAAACGTCTGGGAAAAGGTGGTGGAGAATCATTTCGGTGGTCCGTTTCCAGAGATGGTTTTGGATCAAGGATCTACAAGTAAATAAAAGGGAATTATGTTACAACATGAATCTTTGAGAGGTTAGAAGATTTTGACTGGTTACTAAGCTTATTATTAGTTTATTAAGTAAGAAAAAGGCTTTTTCTTTAAAAGTAGCAAACATTTTAACTGTACTTTTAACTTGGTTCATAACTGGACTCAAAATGCTAAAAGCAGTGTTTATAACCTTTTGTAACATGGACTGAGTATGCACATCATTAATTTTTTCTTGTCTCCAATCATTTAATTAAACATTAATTAAACAATTAATTTAATAAAAATTAAATGTAGAAAGAGTTAGATAAAACGGCTATTGTACATTAGAGAAGGAAGTACATTTACAAACAAAAATACCGATCGAGTTTAAAATACCACATATTAGTGAAAACAATGCTAGAACGTGTTAACCGCCATGTCTCATTTTCTGAAAAAAAGTGTTGACGTGGCTGTATGGTTCCAAATCCAAAAAAAATCTCCCCAAAATCCCTTCACATCTCTTGGAAATTAATATTTCGATCGTCAATAGTTTCCGCAGATTGTTACCATAGCTGTTAAAATGATCATCTCTGATTAAGTAAGGTCTTTGGCCCAAGAGTATTGTCACGTGTTCCAAAGCTTAATCTGTTGCACATTCCCAACACTGTAGGGGTTCCTGATTCTTTTTTCTAAGGATACAATTTTCTAGACTTCTCAGTGACTGGCAATGCTGGCCAGCAGACAGCAGTTCCCAGTTTGACCTGGAATCTCAGCTGTCAGCTGGTTGGGAGTAAGAGGAGGGGGGCATCTGTGGGGGTGGCGATAGTTCTTTGGAATTTTCCGCTCAGACAGTGATAAGAATTGAGCATAGTGTAATTGTAATTGAATTATATAAAGTACCTTCCAACTAGAAAAATGTTTCACTGCGGGGATGGCTCATGTTAGAGATACTGTAGATAGCTAATTGCTCCATAGGCATATTATAATGCAATAATCCTTCAAAATGTAAAATGTATCATTGTCAGTTTATATAGTATGACGTGACTTCTGACACTGCAGTCTTGTGCCCTAACAAATCACGTGTAGAGTAGGTTGCCTGTAACATCACAGGTGATTACGTCTTGTTTAAAAATGTACAGCCCATTTGATTATCTTAAATAGACCGGGGTATCCATTATCAGAAAACAGTGACAGTTCTTGCTCATTACTACAAGTAACGTTGGGAGCCGTGGGTGAACTGAAGTTGCCTCAGCTACCCCTTTAAGACACCGCAGTAGCTGAATGGTTTAGTATAGTGTTTCACGCTTTTTTCCCTCAATTGACTCACATCCTTCTCTCTGGACTCCGCTAATCATCCTGGCGTGCTTTAACACACAGGGTTTATAGGGATTTCGTGCTGCAAGTGCGAGTGCAGCGACAACGGTAGTTTTAGCAGAAGATGGATTTAACGTTATTCCAGTACAGCATTTTCGCTGGGGTATCAGTTTTGCTCCAGGCTGTTTCACCGACCTCAGCTACAGCCTTACTGGAACCTTTCGATCGCCTGTATGACAGTGGTGTTGAAGCCTTCTATAGCAGTGACTATGAAAGTGTGGTGTACTACATGGAGAAAGCGCTCCGCAGTTACTCTGAACTTCGCCACACCAAAGTCCGATGCAGGCTGAAATGCAAGGATCAGCACCCTTTAGATGGATCCGACTCGGACCTGCAGTTCTTCGATTCGGTGCTTAGAAGGGCTGCTTGCCTGAATGACTGCATCGAGAGGAAAACCGGGTCCCAGTCCATGCACATGGCAAGCGAAGATGTCATTCAAGATTTCAATAGGAGGACACCGTATAACTTTCTTCAGCTAGCTTACTATAAGGTAAGAAAATCCGAATAGTTAGCACCCTCGAGCAACGCTCCCCACTATCCCTTGTCTAAACACCTGGTCAGGTGCACTTTTGTCTTAGCAGAATAGCGTCATCATACACTGGACTTTGACAACCTGAAACACATCCAGTAACCGCTGGATTTAAATGCACTTGTGAGACCACTAAAAACGTCTCAATATACTGTAGTTAGATTTAGTTTTGTTTATTGACAACCTGAAACACATCCAGTAGCCGCGGGATTTAAATGCGCTTGTGAGAATGTTAAAGACGTCTCAATAGAGTGAGATTTAGTTTTGTTTATTGGGTGTAAAAATCTCTAAGTATTTTATCTAAAGATTTGTAAAGCATATGAAGATTTTCTACATGGTATTTCGGTTTGAAAGGTTTTGGTAATAAATACCACATTTAACTTCTCTTTTACTGGTTTACTAAACTAAAGCAGATGTATATTTCACAGATCCTAACGTTAAGTGAAGTATTAGAATTGTTTAGTCGTACCCTACGGAGAATGCTGCAGTCTAGACAGTAAAACATAGTTGCGTGTTCTTCAAACCTTTTTTTCTTGCTCACTGTAAACCGCAGAGAGAGAGAGAGTAAAAAATTATGTAAATGGTAATGTGTGTTATTCCTAATACTGGTGTGTTATATGTATGTATTGAGGTGATAACCAAACTTATGCTTTATTTTTTCAGTACTATATATCATCATTTGAAATGCCCATAAGAGCCTACATGATATTGGGCTTACGGAGTTAATAACAACATATCAGTTATTAGTTACACAGTCAGAATTTATGGCTTAAGGGAATTGTATATTTATTTTACGCGTTGTTTTGAATTCAGAGCATGAGTATCAGTATATATGTTGCTAGTGTTTAAAGAATGTTCGATTAATAAAAATCTCGGTTTATTCCTTTAATGTCTTCAGATTGCAAAATTCATGTTTTTGTCTTTGTCACCTATGGCCCCTTAGAAATGTTTCTTAGATGTCTGTCCTTCCTTTTACTGTCTTCTGTGAATAAACCGTGTTGGCTGTTTATATTTCTCTATGAATCCAACAGCAGCTCTAACATTTAGAGTTTTGTGGGATCTGACATATTAAAATCTGAGTAAATACTGTACATAACATAACACTGTGAATATGCAAGGATACAGCAATAACATAGCTTAAATACTTAAATCTAATAACCCTGTTTATACTGGCTAGTTATACTGTCATTTAGCATAAAGTCCTTGACGTAATTTTTCTTCAGTGCTTTCATAGGTATTGCACCAAACCTGTTCTGAATTATGAATTTTGGCACACATATACTGGACCTACAGTAAGTGTTCAAATTGTACTAGCAGTATAGAAATGGGTATAACATTGCTAGATGTAGCAATTGGACTGAAACGTGGTCTAAATCAGACCAGTACTCCTGGTACTGGAGAACTGTAATCCAACGGGTTTTAGATGTAATTTCTAATCTTCCACAGGAAAAGAAAAAACAGGAAAAAAATAGAAATATTGATAAGAACAGTTTGTTTAAATAAAGTAATTGAAAGTCCAGTGTGGAACGAACTAGAATAATTCGTGGCACTCTAGAACTAGGAGTGAATATCATTGGTCTAAATATAACAGATATACCAGTTAACCACACATGATGTTGTGTTCCCAGGCCCAGTCAGTATTTCATTGTCTATGCAGTACTGTATACTGATAGGAAGCAGCCCAAAGAGATTCCCTGTGCAATAAACACCTTGATATAATACAGCTGTGGTTTACAAAATAGGTTATGGATATACCTCGGTTGTTCCTCATTTAAAATTTCAAACAGTATGATTTTTTTTTTCTAACAGGCCACGTATTCACTGTTGTAATATTTTATTGATAATCCTCATGCCCTTGTGTTTCCTGACTTTGTCCAGTAGCCAACGTAGCCAAAGACGTTTATCATGAAAGTCGTTTCTGTTCTTCACCTGGAGGATTTTGTGAGCCACCAACTGTTCAGAAGATACAGACCAGTCTCTATGATGTGGGAAAGGGCTTTACTGACATTTTGGCTTTAATCTGCTTGGGTTTGAGAGCAAATCGCCCTGCCATGTGGATGAAGTGTTAGAACCCATCACTGCTAAACCAGTGGTTACTGCATTGGTGGTGGCAGTGGGAGAGGGGTGCTTCAATGAATGCCAGAGAGAAAAAAACACAGCAAAATAAATTAATTGGACTTGAATTCTTTAGTCACTCAGCTCTTCGGAAAAATAACAAGAAAATACATGTGCATAAATTTGCCTTTCTTGTGTTTATTTTAAAAAGGCTTTCCTTCAAATACAATCATCCTTATTCATTTAAAAAAAACCCACCAAAAGCTCTTTTAGAATAATCAAAAATAATAACACTTGTAAGTTGAAAAGGTAAATACTTTGAAACCTTAAAAAGTGTTCGACAGCATCACCAGGTACAGTGTTTCAACACATATTTCACTATATGTGAAAAAAACCCATGGCAATTTGAGCAAGCAGTCCAGCTCAAACATATCTACTGTCCGGCGAGTAAACCAGTTATGGAAACTATGGCAAATAGACATTACATGGCTAAAATAAACAGAATTTATGTTGACAGTGGTGCTAAAGCAAGGGAGGAAATTTCAACCGCAGTCATGAAGTGCACTAACAACCTGAGATATTTTTAAAGCAGCAAATAAGTAGGGTTTCATGTATAATGTGAGGCGTTTGTGAACAGCATGACTTTAGGCATTCACCTTTGTTCATCTAAACTCTGAATGAATGTTTTGGGGAGAGATCCTGCCGTATGCTCGAAAAAAAAAGAGAGGGATGGTCCTTCTTGTTTTCACCACTAGGGAATCTGATGTTTGCTTGACATGGCAGCACTATTTAGAATTTCCTGGTGCCACACTCTTGGCAGGTACTTTCAAATGTTTTGACTGCCCACTTTTCCCTCATTGAAACATTTTTTTTTTGTATTTTTCTTCCCTGTTGGCAGACGCTCTCAAAGATCAGGCTTGCCTTCCTGGGGTCTACAATTCTCTAGTGGACTCTGTGGACATTGTACAGTAGATACTTCAAAAATGCTCTTTGCAGCTACACTTTATGACTCCAGGACAATGGACAAAAATGTTTATAGTATTTTTTCTTTTTTCCAATTTGTTTGTTTGGAAGTACTAACAGACAGTGATACTATAAAGCATAAATAATGTTATGATGCTGATCACATTTTATAACATTGATGGTTTTTATGGATTTGAGGTGCAAGATGGATCCGGGCCAGACCGGATGTTGTACACTATGCTTACTCAGCACCCAGTAATGTTACTGATGGAAAGCTGGTGAGGGAAGCTTATTATGATGGTGATGGTGATGCGGTCAGCACCTGATTAAGACTTAAAATGCAGGCAATGTCCCATCTTAGCCAATTATTTCAGTGAAGAAATTAAGATGAGAGGTAGGTTGTAAAAAAGATCACCTTCTGTGCCCTGAGGCCACAAATTTGTCCAGTCTTGATATACAAAGTATTTTCTTTGGTGAGTATTGGACTGGGTGACACAGTGGTGCAGTGGTTGTCATCGCTGCCTCACAGACCTTGGCTGCTATCTGTGTGGATTTGTATGTTAATCCCATGTTCATGTGGGTTTCTTCCAGGTGCTCTGGTTTTCCCTAACACTCCAGAAACATACTGTAGTGGTAGGTTGATTTGCTTCTGGGAACATTGGCCATAGGTGTGAGTGTCTGTGAGGGATCTGCCCAGCGATGCACTGGTCCTGTCCAGTTTGTACCCTGTCTTGTGCCTGTTGCTTGCTGGGATAGGCTCCAGCTCCTCTGCGACCATGAATTAGAAAAAGCAGTTAGAAAATGAATGGATGTTATTCTTGTTTTATAAGGGACAGCAATGCAAGGTGAAGCTACGTCAGAGCTCATGTAATGAGACCAGCTCTGCTGATTTCTGTACCGGCACCTTTGCTGTTGTCTATATTTACCAAACTTGGGTACAAATGCATTTGCGAATGCTGTTCATATAATTTAAAGATCATACTCAGTCTCATCATGAAGGTGGGATCTGCTAATCATGTCCTCTACAGGTTGGTTGCCAATCATTCAACTCATTCAAACCTGCTTGTTTTTTGATCTTGTCTGCATTGAGGGTGGCTGCTTTGAAGTGTTTTAGAAAATTATGAACAGGTGAGTTTGACGGTGTTGAATGGATTGCAGCTGGGTGAGGTATGATTATTATGTCTTACTTTGATGAATAATACATCTAAATGTTGAATACACAAAACTGTTTGAACACCTTTTGTCAGTGTATTTGAGCCGTTGTCTGGTAGACACACGAGTGAGCAGAATCAGGGTATTGTCAGTTGCCCTTTTCTTTTCCATCAGTTCTGTACTTTGAATTCACTTGCTTCTATTTGGTTTTTCTCAAACTAATCCATGTTGGACTGAATTTATTTTCAGTTTTCCACATTGTAATTAATGACCTTTCAAAATTTAAGGATACTCAGTTGACCACAGACAGTTTAAAGTTGTTTTATTAAATAACAGTGTAAAAAGGTTTTAGCTCATACTGTACTTATCATCTGCTTTGTGTTTTATAATATTATGGCATTTTTTATGTTCAATGTTATACTTTCAACACACATTGCTTGTTTTTCCATATTTATATGTACAGTACCGATAAGCTAAAACCTTTTCACTGTACTTTACTTTTGACTCCTCAAAAGCTATATAATTAAAACAAATATCCCTGTATGCTATGGAAGTTTAAGCTTCTGATCAATCCTAAGTAGGAGGCAGTGGAATCAACCTTGTGGGCCTCTTCTTATCCTGACACACCTTTGCAAAGTAAGGACACACGTACCAAGACACTGAAACTGAGGGATGTCTCCTTAAACAAGGCGTTGGTTAAATTATTCAGAGATTGCTCATCAATGCAAAAGGTTTCTTTTTAAAACAAAAGATCATATAAGCCTTAACCTGTCAGCAGCTAGACGTAGCTTGTTACTGCTAATTTAAACGTGTTAATGGGTAACTTGGCATGTTGTCAGAGCTTCCTATCATTGAAAACCATTAGGAAGACCTGCTGTTGATCTCTTTAACCTGAATGAGATTGGTATTCAATCAAAGATTAGCAGGCTTGGCCAAAAATTCAATATGTCTTCATTGCGGTTTTAATCATTATTAAGCAGGAGATCAAAAACATTCTGTACGTTTCATAAAATGGAAAAAAGCAATCAAGTGGGAACTATTTGTGAACATATCTTCTACTAGTTTACATTCCAATGAACGCCCAACTTTAATCATGCCAATCCCCACCCCTCCATCACCACCATACAACTGGGACTTGACAGAAAAACCCACAGACACAAACTGTCTAGGGAGGCTGGCTGATGCCTTCTGACTCAGATTTGCAAGTCATTTATTTGAGCAAATATTTTGTTTTCCTGTTGTGGCTTGCTTGCTTTCCTTAAGAAAAGCACCTTATGAGGTTGTGAACGGGCCATATTATGTGACAACTGGACAGAATCCAGATAGCCTCCATTACTGGGGCATCCTAACTCCCTGGTCAAACAGCAGCATGATCAAAAGAGCCGACAGAGAGACAGTCCATCCCAGACAAATAGCAAGGAATGACCGATCACAAGCACTGCATTAGTCACTGAAAACTATGTGACCCCACTTGAAATAAACCAAGTTTTTGTACAAGACACAATAAAAACCTAAATAGAAAGAGCTGAAAGTATTTTTTAAAAATTCACATGGTGTTTGATTTTAAAGTTAACTAGCCCAATCCCATCCTTATCCCCTTACATGTACATTAATGTAACCATGAGTGCAATTTGAAATGAAGTGAAGCTGAAATGGAAATTTATATTAAGGGTAGGACAGCAAGTCGTTTAGTGCACAACAGTTAGTACTAATGTAGAACAAAACCGATTACATGTCATATGTGGCCATGTTTTATGTCGTTTTTACTACGAAATATAATTTTATTTTGTTACATGCTTTCTAATGTCATGATTAAAAAGACATTATGAGTGCAATGGGAGGCTGTCACTTTCACACTCTGTCATACTGGACACAAACTGTCATGCTTTAAACTTAAGAATGCTTTTCAGATAGTAAAGAGTCGTAGGCAGTGCTTGGAAGTTAATACTCTCATTGATCTTCTGAAATACAGCAATTAAAAGAAGCAGCTTTTATGTGATGTGAATTTGTACTCGAGACTCCCCGGGGTTTGCTAGAGTTAATAATAAGACCTGCAGAATGATGTTCATTCAAATGCCAGTATCTAATCACTTCCAATGTATTGTTTTGGTTAAAGCAGATCGCATAGTTTGGAGGTGCTCAGTTTTCAGTACTAACTGAATTCTACCATCTGTCTTTTTTTAGGGATTGTACAAATTCAATCAGTCTACTGTAATGGACTCCAGTCAGCAGTGGTATCTGTTTCCAGTTTTGTATCCTACACTGTATGGGATAATGATCAGGAATGTTCAAGGATGGGTGGAAATGGAAGACTTTTCCATTTATCTGAATTTTTGTAAATCAGAGTTTTGTATGGATTTCTCTGTTCAACCTAGTAATAATATGTTATATATTTTCTTTGCTGCTTAATTGTGGATGAGATGTTTCTTCCAAAAGATGAAGTCTAAAAGCATTTGTTTAGTTTTTGAGCTCAGGTCAATGACCTTTAGTAGTGAGCACAAGAGTGTTAGGAGTTATTTAATTCCAGATCTGTATGAAGTAGGAGTTCTGTATTGTTGAAATTTTGTAACAATTACATTGTGATAAAAGGTAAACTGTAGTTTCTGACCAATTATCTGCATGTCACATCAGCATAATTAAAATACGGAACAAAACGGTTTGCATCCAGGCTTCAGGAAGTTTGTGCTCACTCTTACCAGGCTTTCGGAATTGTCTTATCCTGAAGCAATTTTTTTAAAGATGCAATAAAGTGGGGTAGGTATTGTCATTATAACAGTAGTGTGGACCAGAAGGTTGTAAGGTTGTATTTATATAATGAAATTCAGATGCAGCCACAGGTTGTTTTTGAATCTCTGGGCTTTTGCTAACTGAATTTTGCTCACAAGAAGGGGACTGTATTGAAATTTAAGGGTATAGTTACAGGCAAATGAGAGGTAGACTCAGAGGAGGAGCGGAGAATTGTGTCTGGAGTGTACTGAATGTTTCTTGGTTAAGATTGGCAGTAGGTGGCAGCAAGAAGAGACTTTTTTCATCATTACCCTATGAAAACTCCTATTTTGTCCCATTTTAAGAAAAGAGCTTTGAATAATGTTCTGGTTTAAATGCTCGAGAAACTAATCACATCTCGGAGACTCTGGATTTTGATATGTGTGTTGTTTTTATTTTTGTCTTCGCAGTTTTAAACTGCAGTAGAAGAATGAAATTCTTCTATGCTATAACTGTGGCCTTTTGTATTTCACACAGCTTTTCACATTAAACACAGTTAATGTTAGGGAGAGGTTTGTGTGTTGTCAACTGTCAAACCACATTAAAAATCTTGTGAATTCAATTTTAACTGTGAAAATGTGTATATTCATACAGGCAATGCAGCACTGCCTCTTTTAAACTGTTTTTCTTGCATGACTTGTATAAGGCTCAAAATTACAAATTAAGGATGTGAAGACGTGTTAATGTAGGAAATATTTTGCATTAGAACAACCTATTTTTTTTTCTCATTTCTCATTTTTGACATGATAATCTGAAAAGGTTCTGTTTTGTGTTGTGCTCTTGAAATCTGCATACCTAAAATTGTTGGAACCAGGGGAAACTGTAAGTGGTGAGCAGTTAAATGGATGCATTGTTATAAATCAGAAAACAAAAATTCCAAGTAAGCTATTTTGTGTTCCAGTAGGTATTCAGTATCCTAATCAGCTCTGGTATTATATGAGCTAGTAAGTTATAAACTCCTGGGTATATCTGGCAGGCTAAGGAAAAGATATAGCTTTAGTGGAAAAAGTAAAGGCAGCTGCCAAGTGAGCATCTGTTTTGTTTGACAAACGACCGTCTGCTGAGAGTTGGAACATCATTTCGATATCCCAGATCTCTTTTATAAATTTTGTTTTTTTTGAATGAATCGTATCTCTCCCCCCCCCCCCCCCCATAATTATTTGCAGCCAGTGTGCAATCATATGGAAAATCAAGTGTCGTTGCACTTTCGATGCTGGAAGATGAAAGATTTTAAACAAGATCCTTTTTGAAATGTTTCTGGAAACGCAGTCATTTGAATTTTACTGTACTTTGTAATATGCATTAAGAAATTCAGTCCATAACTGCCTATTAGAATGTAGACAAATATGTTTTTGCAAATCTGGATATACTGTATTATGTCCAAGTCTAAAAAGTCATTTTAGACTCTTCTCTTTTGCTTAAGAAGCACACCCAAGTTTTATAACCCACGCAGGAGAAGGTGTTGTCCTCCATATCGAGAACAATGGAACATTCCATCAAAACTGCTTGCAGTTCTCGTTTTACTTTTCTGCTGCACATGGTCTCGCATTGAGGAGTTTGAAGCTCCCAGGCCTGTCACAGGAGGGTGAGAGCTGGCTAGAGCTGGGCCAGATTATGATGGTTTCCTGTTCTTGACCACAAACCAGAGCACTGCTGGGGGAAGACGAGAGAAGCTGGGTCTCTCACAGACGCTGTACTCTAAACAGACTCCTGCAGCAGCACAGCACACACTCTTTTAGGTAGCTGTGTCATAAACCACAGTTTATGCAACTAGATCTCCGGCATGCTCCTTTCTGTATCTCTTTTTTATTTATTTGGACTGAACTACACTCTGTCTGGAAGCCTTGCATTTTACAGATTACAGCAGCAATTTCAGAAGCTGTTTCATCCCTGTGTTCTCTCTCTAAGCTTGTTCATAGCTCTTTGGCTTTGATTCTCAAGGACAAAGCATGTTGGGAACTGGAATGCAGGAATACTGTATTATTGTGTTTGGTGGGAGGCAGGAAGAGGTGTCCAGTTTCCGTCTGTGGACTTCCCCAAAAAAATCTTTAACAATGTATCCGTTCCTGCTATATTGTTGAAATTGTTTGGGGCTGAGCATTTCCTTGGGTAAGAATATGTTGGAGACAATTTTTGTGTTTAACATCTGGTCACCTGTATGTCATATATACAGTACATGTTTTTCACAGAAGCGGCAGAACAGTTTTTGTTTAATCTGGGATCAAAAATGACTCACTTCTCTGGATTTAAAACAATCAGAGTTTGTAATTGCACTGTAAATCTGATTATACACTTCATCCCATGTGGACCTCTGGTTGAATTAGTTTTATTCTTCTTGATCTGAGTTTCTACCTTTCTGAGCTTATTTCCAAGTATGGTAGAATTCATAATTATTCCATATGGATTGAATGTTGTTTGTAAATGTTCTTATGTAGTTCAAAAAGTATTAAAAGCTTTAACTGGAGTTATTTTGTCTGGGATGTTTTAGTGTGCTTTCTATGATAGAAGATGTGCATTTAAAAATGTCCATTCTGTCTCAAATCTTTTATTACATTTCAAAAGAATAGTTTATATCAAGTGGACTAAAAAAGGAAATGTCATAATGGAAAGTCCTATTCGGCAAGTCTGACATCAGACATCATTGTGATAGCAGCAGTCTGCACTTTAGATCTCCATGCAAATAAACACTGTGCCTTTGATTACCCGTGTTGCTTCTATACAGCCACAAAGTTGAGATCAAGCCCTAAATGGCTAAGACAGAATGTTTATAATGTACCTGCTGGACATCCTTCTTTGATTAAATTTAAGGGTGTCCTCTTGTCTGCTAATCCAGCTCACCCAAAAACAGAATGTTCGTCTGCCTAAAATGAGATTACTGTACATAGAAACATTATGTGCCTGTACTGTATATGCTTTAGGAAATAAAGCTTGGAAAGACGGGAGAGGGAATTTATTATAAGGTCCTCCATTGTCATTTTAAAATATATTAAAGTTAACTGTCGAATGTTACCAACCGTGCCTATAAAATCACAATGTGCCTCCACATTAGATTAGTATGTTTTCTCTCAATAGGGCATTTTCTCTGGAATGCAGAGCTGTTGATTTATTGCACAACTCACTCACATGCAAGTTTCAAATGGTTCCAAACATTATGATATTTTGGTGCTTTTATTGTCCTTTAATTTAAATTCCATAGTAAGACACATTGTTCTTTAAATGTAGTGCTCCCTGATTTGTTTTTCATTATTGTTATGTTTGTTATACTTTGGTGTTTTTCTGTGATGCATGAGAATGATCTCTTCTGGAGTTTGTAAAGCGTACAGTATTACCATGGTCATAAAATGCTGGAGCCAAAGTCATAAAATCTGATTGATAGCTGGCATGCAAAACTCTCTGAGCTACCACTATTCTGATTTATCCTTACATAAAATGCAGTCAGCTCTTTGCCAGGTCCTTGAAATGAATATTTGCACAAGTGTGCCTGCAAATAGTGTCCCATTAATCTGCCCTGTCAATTCTTTTCCTTGAAGCCTGTTGCACCAGGTGAAGAACCTTTCTGTATTTTTGATTATTCTGAGGTAGAGGTGCCAGGGAAGTCTTAAGGATCTACCACTGACCTTGGAATAGTTAAAAAAGATCTTCAATATCTGCAAATCTGTTTGAAATTCCTGCATGCTGTACTCAATTTCTGTGAATTACGATTAGTGTTGGTTGTTAATGAAGGCTGGTGGCTTAGCTGGAGGTATGAAATTAAGTTTATATCTGTGATATTTCTAAAAAGTGACATTCGTGACATGGAGATTCATTCAGAGGAATGGAGAGAATGCGTTGCAGTTGTCCAGTTAGTCAGACACAATTAGCATTTAAAAAAACAACAGGCCTCCATGAATTATTTATTACACTGTAATCATAGTCACATTTCAACACATTGGCTTTTCATTAACAGGGCCTTAAAATACTTAATTCTGTGCTCTTAATTAATTTTTTTAAAAAGAAAAAAACAATTTTCTGTTATGAATTTCTTTTAAAGCATTCATTTGGCTTCAGTTTTAGATCATTCAAACAAAAACTGCTTTTTAAAACACTAGGTTTCATGGAGTCATCAGATTCTTACACAAAGTAGTACTAACTGCATGGAAGGAACACTACTCTTTCTTGTACTGAACAATAGAGTATGTTTTTGAAGTCAGTTTGCAGTTATTGTCTCGGTTTCTTTGTGACCTTTGTGACTTTGTGATGATTTGGCTGTCTCCAACATGTCTCAAGCATTTCTTTTAATCATTAGGGTTCATAATCTCTTCATAAATAAATTCATTATTCTGCAACTGCTTTGGCATGCAGTTAGAAGTTTATATTAAAATTAATTATGGATAATGATAACACAGGCAAAAATGGGAGTTGATGATGATTTCACCAGCGTTTGTGTTTACAGAGGTTTATACTTCATTTTCAGTTTGATTCTCTGCAGTGAAGGTTCTGTCTTTAATTGGGAGAGTTTGGCAGACCTTCTGCAGGAAAAGAGTTATACATTGGCCCAACAGATAGCTCTCGCACGATGGATGAAATGAGCATGTGATGATAGACAGGCCTGCTCCCCTTCTCTGGCAGAGCATGTTCTTGGCTGTGCATCTGCTGACCTCCATTTCCCCCTCAAAGCGCTTTGGCTTGCTTTCCAATCCTTCCCCTTACTGTCCCTCTGAGGAGCTTCATTCATCTCTGCTTCATTTTCCACTTGCTGTGCTGTTGAAGGTCTGTTTCTCAAGGCCCCCAGCATGGCTACAAAATGTTTAGAGTAGAGTAGAGGAGTTTATTGCCATATGTACGTGTACATTGGATTTCTTATTTGCACTGATAAATATGATATATAATAAATATGTAGAAGTGAGAAAAAAAACATGGTAGACCATGCAAAAAGTGCACAGTGCAGATGTGTATTGAGCCTGAGGCCCTGCAGTTAGCTGTTGAGGATGCGCACTGCAGTGGGGTAGAAGCTGTTCTTGAGTATAGCGATCCGTGCTCTAATAATGCCGGACCGCTTGGCCAGAGCGCAGGGGGAGAACAGTTTGTGGCCGGGATCCTGAATGATGGATGGGGCTTTCTTGCGACAGTGGATGTTGTGAATCTGTGAATCTCGCCAGTTGATGGCAAATCACATCCTATAATCCTCTGTGCTGTTGCCACAACCCTTTGATGTGCACCTCTGTCATGCGTGGTAGTAATTCTTGCTGTGCAACGAACTCACTTAATCTACCAGGATGTCTCTAAAATTTGTTCTCTTCTTTGGAAATTACAACAATTGTTTTTTTTTAATCAGGTACAATCCCTCCTGCCTAGCTGGGATAATCACTTTCACATGATTTCCTGGTCTCATTTAAGACATTTCTGTTAATTCTTTGATGGCACTGAAGATCGTTTCACTGAGTGAAAAGTTACCTGGAGTTGTGTCCTAATTACATATATCAGATAAGCAAGTCGTGTTCAGATATTTTAAAATGAGATAATGGCATATAAATATGTGGTTATCAAATCACTATGGTGATAGATACTCGTGAACCTGGCAGTCAGAAAGCTGCATTCTCACTCTTTTGTTGTCCTGATGTGGAAACAAGACAAGTCCCAAAAACTAAATCCAGACCAAGTCATGATCAGGATTCTTACACTTTCTTACAAGTGAGGAAAAAGTTCGGGGACCAGCAGTGTGCAGACTGTGCTGTAGACAAAGCCCTTGAATCAAAAATGGAATCTTGCCGTCTTCAATGTCTCTCAAGATGGGGTATGGCCACTGCCCTTGACACGGAATGAAATGCTTTATCCGCGAGCTCATTAAGAGGAATAGAGGAGTAGAAGGACAGAAGTTTATAGGGATTAGGTTAAGATTACGATACAGTAAATTATACAATTGCTATTTACAATACAATTACAGAAAGTGACACAAGGATAGGTATTGTATTATAAATACCAATTGTATAATTTATTGTAATATACACTTAGAGCCTCACTATATCCTTTAAAAGTTTACTGAGTGCTTTTAGCAACACTAGGTCTAGTAAGAAAAGGTGTTTCTCTGTTGAAGAAAACGCAAACAAAACTGAGAATCTGATAAGACCTCACTCCTCACTAAAGAGGGAGGCTGCTGCAAGACAAATCTTCATTTAGCTTTCAGGTTGTTGCAGCTACTGTACTTACTGTTTATTTATGTTTATTTTATAGTTGTTAGTGGGAGATGATTAGTGTTTTTTTTTAATTGGTTACACGGTCAACAAATATGAGTTAGGTGACCCGTGCAGATAGCTTTTGTGTGGTCAAGTTGGGTGTCTTAATTGCTTTGAATTGCTGGTCCTGGTGCAGCTTTTATCATCTATTCTCGGCTAGATAGGAAAGGTGGTGGGAAGGGAATAGCTGACAGATGGTTTAGTGAAAGTAAAAGGCTCCCTTAAAACCGAGTAAAAAGAGGGCACAAGCGTGCGATAGCTTGCTCCTGTTAGTGCAATAATTCAATCTGTTCATTTTTTATTTTCTTTTCTGTCCCACGTGGACCTCCGAGCCTTGCCACAACAGCACCATCAGAGTCACAAGGGGATCAAATGAGAGACAGGAGGCTTTTGTTTAACAACACAAAATACGCTCAGACTGAGGCCTGCTCGGATTGGACCAAGCATAGATCCATTGATCCGTTTTCCAACCGCTATGTCCGGATCAGGATTGTGGGAAAGCAAGATCCTTACCCGGAAAGCACTGAATGAAAAGAGGGTACACTCTGGATGGGGCACCAGTCCATTGCAGGGCAGACACACACAGACACGCACACACTAACAGCAGGGCCTGTTTTCCCTGAGGCCAATTAACCTACCAGCATGTCTTTAGACTGTGGGAGGAAACCAGAGGAAACCCCCACAAACATGGGAGAACCTACAAATTCCATGAAGACAGCACCCCTGGTCCCCAGCGCTGTGAGGCAGCAATGCCAGACACTGCGTCACTCTTCCGCCCGTCCAACCACAGATGTTCAATAGAAATATTGAGTAGAGTGGAGCGTGTTTTTAAATGAATGCGAAATTCAAAGGTCATCACTCACTGGGGTGTTTTATCTTTTATGTTTTCTTCAATAAGCCAAGTTTTTTTTTTTTTTTTTTTTTGCTGCTTCACATTTTTTCTTTAAGTGCCTGGCTGAGTTTTACGCATTGGTGTTGCTCCAGGAGATCGCTCTGATTAATGGAAGTTGATACTTGGCCACAAACTGAAGGGGTTCCCAAGTAAAACAAACTAATTTATTGCTGGAACTCCGAGGTGGGTATTCCTGCACTGCTGTTTCAGCTTGCAAGGGCCTGGATACCATGTACAGTATATGTATACATATTGCATATACAGGACTGTATATCATACAACAACACAAGATTGCTCTAGACATGGCTACACTGCACCAGTGTGGGTAAAACCAGTCTCTGGTCGCTCAGTGTCTTGGCTGCCTGTTCGCATAAGAGGTTCCTTAAAATTGAATCATCATCTGATCATCACATTTCTTATTTAAAACTCCATTTTTATCCTTCTTATGCATGCATGTGCATGTCAATGATTAGGATTTCAATAATGCAATAATATTAATAAATGCTAGCCACTTCTTAAAGTCGGTGTTATGAACAGTTGGGTGACATATTCCAGAAGGATTTGTAGCGTATATACTGTAAATTCAAAGGTATGTACAGGAGAGTGTATCAAACACAGTCATTTTTCAGTAGTCATCGGCGTCAAATGCAATTATGTTAAATTATCTACCTTCCATGGGATAGCGCCAAATTTAAAATATTTATCACAGGTCTTGTGTTTTAAATTGCTTGTAAGTTTTGCATGTCTCTTCAATTTACTATAGCTTGTAACTTTCCTAGATGTACAGTAATTACATTTTTGTTAAACACCACCACGTGTGAGTACACACCACAATTTGTTGGGACTAACACTTAAGCTCCAGAAACAGTCTGTGCAGCAAAGACGTCTGATAAAGTTTACTTTAAACGTTTTCATGTTTGTTGGTTACATTTTGATTTCGCTTTTGCAGTGCAGATTAACTTTTGACTTTTCCTTTTGTATAAAAGACTGGAGGACTGTAATATACAGTGTTGACAGTCTGTATTCTGTGAGTAATTATTTATTGTGTAGTGTGCATGAGGTCCCTAGCTTTTGGCAGTTTCTTATAAAGAGTGCTGAAAGAGATGACTGAATATTTAAGACACTGAGTAAATTAGTAAATTGTAAATGATTCATATGATGGCTTTACTGATTTCAACATTGGTATTTATTACGCAAACATTGCCAAAAATAACAAAGAGATTTAAAAAATTCCTATTAAAGCCCTGTACATTTTCTTTACTGGAGTGTAAAGGTTTCAGTGTTGTATAAACATTTCAAGGCAGATACATTCCATCCTAGAACAGATGTGATTCTCAAACATAACAACATTCTAAGATCTGCATTCTTAATTTATATAAAGACACCACTGAAATGATTCTGCATGTGCAGTGATTTAGTTTTGTGGAGTTTATTTAAAGGCTTTTATTTATGAAAATTCAAGATAATAATATTCTGCTGTGTTTTCTGAAAGCTCCTCACCAATTGCTTCTAATGACCCTGTGTTCTGTAACTCAGATGTAACTCGGATGTCTCATATGATTATGAGAGTAAAATCTCAGGTGAGCTACTGTATGTTCTGGCCAAACTAAACAGGAGCTGCGTTCATACTAAATGGTATTGGATAATGAAGTGTATGACAGCATGCTCTTTAAAATCACAAAATACCACAAAAAAATTTCAGTCTTTCTTAAAGTGTTTTCTATTTTGATGACCTGCTTTATTTCTGCATTTGCATTATGCATACTGTATGTGTTGACATTGTCAGATCAGATGCAGTCTAAATACTGTCGATTGTATTACAATGAGAGAAAGTTTGCATACTGTACATTTAACAAAATACTTCTCAGTTTCAGGTTAATCATAAAACGCATTTTTCAAATTAAGTCAAGTTTAGTGGCTCAGCAGAATCTCTGTTAATTGCAGCTAGGTTTTATTATGTGGTTTCTTCACCTATGGGCTGCACAGTTGCTAAGCAATAGGGAAACATAAACAAATAGGAGTGGAGGCTGTGGTCCGACTGGAGTGAAGTCCAGTGAATATGTGGCAACTCCAGGCATTTTTCCAGTGTAAAAGAGTTTTTATGGGCCAAGATGGCAAAATGGAGTAATCTCAGACTAGATGGACACTTTGACATAACAAGAGAAAAAATGTAACTCTCCCACAATGGCGGACCAAGCAGAAGGTCAGCAGCAAACAAACACAGCTGCAAATATGCAAGCCACCTCTGAAGAATACAGTACATTCTTTAGCCCTTTTTTCTAAAAGGGCTATAGAAATAAAAAGCTTGCACATATCACGTTTAAATGGCTGTTACTGAAATATCCATCAAAACATCTAAGCAGACTGTATAACGTGACAGTAGTAGAACTGCTACTTGCTGTACATTATTAGGCACATGTGAAAGGGTATTTCCATAGTTACAGTATACAAATTCTGAAAAAAACATGCAACATGTGTGTGCCATACTATATGTTTAATCAAGACAACATGTGTCTGAACGTTCCTTCTCACCAGGTAAAAAAAATCTGTATCCGTAAACAACAAAAACTAGAATATGGGGATACAAATGTTACTAAATGGCTTTCAGTACTCATGCATCCAACACACTTTAGTATGCAAAGAATATCAATGCTTCATGATAGTTCCTGGCAGTATTTCAATATACAGAGGAATCCAAAGGTTAGCCAAACACCTGCTTCATCCTCTACTGATTAGTCAGGTCTTTGTATTGTTTGACCTTGATTTAAATGCGTGCATCAGTTAATTAATCTGATGTGTTCCATAAGAAACCAGCGGTTTCATGACTTCTTGTTAAAGCTGCTAATACTCTTTTGTCCATTCAAGGTACTGTGTCAGTGATATGAACCATGACAGAGATACTGTACCTCGTAATGGAATGGCCTGGCCCAGAGTAGAAAGCATTAGTCACCACAGAATGGAGCCCATAAACCTCAGTGAAGCAAGCTGCTGGAGAATAAAAACTATAGACAATAGAGCCAGTGTGCTGTGTGTATAGCGCTAATATACACTAACCAGCTGTGAAAAGGGACTTTTATCTTCCAGTGTCTTTGGAGGTTGGGGATCTTATAACTGTTATTAATTTGCACTTATTGTTATTTTCCATATCTGAATGAGCCTTCGCCACACCTCTTAGTTTGTGTGTCCAAAGGTCTCTGTATTCACATGAGTATAGGAAGCGCTTTGCTTTGTGGCAGATGGAATAACCATCATCCACCACTATTTTGTAGTGTTGGTGATTGGGGTGGAGCATTTTGGACCTATAAACTACAACTATAGCCAGATAGGATGATTATGAGCGGGCAGTAAATTCAAAATCTCTAAAATGTAAAGTAGCAGCCTACAATTATGAAGACAGAAGAAACGCTTAGCAGAAGAGGGAATTTTTTCTATCTTCCTTTTCAATTGATTTTTGTTTTTGTAGTTGGTGTCAGCATCTTCAGCTGAGAAAAGGACAATTGGAAGCCATTGGAAGTTTGAAACAAGTACAAATGAAAACGTTTCCTTAGCAAGTACTGCTAAAAAAAATCTGGAATCCTGGTTTTAATTATCTCCCTAGCTTTTCACTGTTCAATCGTTACTTAGTATTACAGGGAGAGTGACCAGCTTAGTTCTTAATGTCTGTACAAAACAAAGTTTGACTTTAACATCTTTGGTCTTGTACGGTAGTTGGTCTTGTAGTGGTCTTAAGTTTTGCATTTTAGCTTTGCATTATTTCAGTTTACCAGTTGTTTTTTTAAATCTTTTTCAGCAGCTCAGTTTTAAGTCTGATGTCCTTATTTTAATGCAAGCTCCCTAGGCTGGGTTTGGTTTTTCAGTTTGTATCACAATCTGCTGCCCTGCAGAGAGTGACCCACGCTGGCTGAGATCCCTGCCAGCCTCCTGGATTGCGATTGTTCCAGTCAGCCATGGGCTCCCTGCCATCCTATTCTGCCCCAGCTGCTGTCTGCTACAAACTTATGTATCAGATCAAGCAAGAACAACCCTTGAGCTACTTCACTTTAAAATTGATAACATCAGAAGGCAGGATTATCCTAACATCTGACATAAAGTACAGCACCAATCTCACATTCTCAGATTGGTACTGTACTTTCCAGTTTAGTCATATCAATTTGTTGAATTTCATCCAGCCACTCCTCTGCAGATATGATCACTAAAATAAAACCCATCACATATTCCTTGGATCCTTGTTCCCAGGATCTTGTTGTTGTTTAAATTATGCATTTCTCTGTCCCATTGTAATGCATATAATCAATGAATCCTTAAAATTTGGAATTGTTGGCCATTGAAGTTATGGTTATACTTCCTCTGCTAAAAAAAGCTAATGTAATACTTCAATCTACTCATTAAATATTGGCAAATATCTAATTATTTTTGGCAACGATTCTCGAAAGGGGAGTTGTTGAGTTGCAAGAACATTTGTTGGCAAATAAACTATATAAAAAATACAATCTGGGTTCAGATTAATGTATAGTATTGAAACATACAACTGAAAATTATCTTAAAGCAATCTTATCCAGCTTTTCAAAAAGAATTTAATTGAATGTACATTGGGTATGGTTTACCCTTGACTAAGTCACATTTGGCATGCCATTAGGCTCTGTTCTTTGTCCCATTTATTTAATATGTATATTTACCATTGAGATAGATTGATACAGTAGGTATGGTCTCAGTTTTCATTTCTCTGCTGATGACACTCAAATTTATGTTGGAATGAAGTCCGACATCAGTCTGACAAAACCAAATGTATGCTGATTTGCTCTCTATCAACTCCTCAAATGTATCAGCTTTATTTTAACTATTGATGGTGCTGGAATCTCTCCTTGTCAAATCAGAAATCCTGGTATCATGAACCAAATGTAGCATTTGAAGCTAATGTTCGCAATGTTGTAAAGGTGTCTTTTTTTCATCTTTTTAAATAATGCTAATATCTGTTCATGTCTCTACCAAGCTGATGCAGAGAAGGTAACGCAAGCATTTATTTTTACAGGCTGATTATTATTATCCTAACCTGCAGTATATTCAAGACTGCTCAGCTACTTGGATCTTAACTAAAAGCATGACGATCTCTCTCCTTGTCTGGCTCCCCGTAGATTTCAGAAATAAATACTGCTGGTCATCGCTGAGGGTTTGATACTTTTGACTCCTGACTAACTGTTAATTCCCTATACACCTACATGTTGTTTCCACTGTGGTCATAGCCTGTCAACCCTGAGACACTGTGCGTTCTATTTCAAGACTTGGTAAGGATCTCCCAGGACACAGTAGATCTTGCTAAGCAGACAGCACTTTTAAATCCCGTCTTAATTTGTTTCTGCTCTACAGTATGTTTTCATTTTGTTTCATCTCTTGTATTAAAACGTGTATGCTTGTGTTTCTAACATTTTTTGGTTTGTTTTCTTTAAAACACAGATAAACAATACATCATTTGTGGCCTTATAGTACAATATAAAGATGATTAGTAACAGTACTAATAAAAGAAAAGACTTATTGATAATTTAAATATATATTTTATTGTAAGCTTAAGTACTTAAGGCTGTCAGGTATTTTGAAATCCCAATTCACAAAAACAAACATCTTTTCTTGTCCTTAGGCCACATACTGAAAGGTATGTATTATGTTATTACTACAGCTTGCTTTGACAAGCTTATTTCCTGTGTGCTAAATCTAAGGTGAAAGCGATAGCTACAGACATTTATAGGATTGTTACTTGTCAGCTCCTCTCTAATAAGCTGTACTTGGAATTATCCCTCCTGTTGAACATTATATAGTATGTAATTCCTGGGGGTTAAAAAGCTGCAGAAAGTAGGAGACTGAAACTAAAGTGCAATGATATTAGGGTTATAGGCCCACCCTAATCTTTTCTCCTTGTGGCCTCAGGAAACCTAATGCCTTCTTTGTCATTTCGGAGCTTGAGTTTTACCATAGGGTCTTTTTTATCGGCACATCGCTGAGATGCTAGTTCACTGCAGTTAAAATGATGAGATTTCCAGCATGGGTTCTGTATGCTGAGAACTGCACTCTCAGCCAATTCCACAGACTGAGGAAATGCTTGAGCCAGGCAAAGGGACAACACCAAGCCTTGCTTTTTCAGTCGGCTTTCTGGGCCTAATTTGTTTTCACTGCCAGGGAAGCAGGTGCGCGTCGATTCTGAGGTCAAATGGTCAGTAGAGGTAGAGTGTCCAGATTTGCCTGATTCAAGACTGCCATTATAAGAGGGGACCTAAAAAGATATTTTGTAGTTTATTAAAAAAAAACTTTTTGTTATAACCTCTCTCATTTTGCTGCTTTATCTTCTTCTCACATAACACAAACAAAATTTGTCAGATTAAGGGTACAATACAGTCCACTTTATATTTTGACTCAATCCTTTAGCAGTATAATTTAATTCTTGGTTGTTTTAAATTACAGTACATTAGGTGAATCATGTTGATTCTCTGTTGGTGCTTTTATTTGGCATGCTAGCAAACTGCATTTTTTTTTATGAAAATGAAGTCGATCACACCCTTCTTTCAATTAAAAAAAACAATTCTATAAAATGCCCTGGAAAGTATTTAAAGACACTGGTCTTTTATCTGATTATAGCAAGTCAAGGTTATTCCACACTGACATGTACATAGAAAGAAAAAACGATGTTTCAGCTGTTCTGCCTTCTTCAGGAGGTAATCCCTTTTATCTGACTGGTGTTCCTCATTCTAACCTCTTTTATCTGACTGTTCTAACTCACTATTGCAATGCAGACTCTTGCATTTACAAATTAGGATATTTCTAAGACAGATTGGAGTGCCTAAGGCCAATGGAACAGCTTGTGAAACATGGTTGGCAACATTTGGGAAAATCGCCAATTATGTCTTCCATTCCAAAAAATAAAAGTGGGAGTTGAATGGACAGAAACATTTCTCAGAACTCTTTGGTTATAAACTAAGTTTCACGAAGACCTCGTTGGCTACAAGAAATGTATTCCAGTTTCACAGTTTCAAGAAAGTGAATATAAAATAAGTGAAATGTACTGCATTAAAAAAAAAAGTCTTTCCAGAGCTACAAGAGCTATACACTGTGGGTATAATGTTGTCCATTTCCATTCTAAACCACACGCTAACCTCCATCAGGAAAGGACAAGAACAGAGTAGTGAAGAGTTCCACATTTGGTTTAACAGTTTACCACATTTTATTGCTTTGTAATTTTGGCTGCTAAGTATGAGAGCCACAACTGTAGCAGTCTTCTTTAAGGCCAGAATAATGAGCACCATGCAGGCCTTGCTTCTGAAAGCTTACTCTTACTCTTAACTGTTGTTGGAGTAAAGTGTATGATTTTGGATGTAGCAGCCATAGATTTAAAGTAAATGTAATGTACAGTTGTTTAGCAGGATACATATAAGGCGTTTTCTCCCAAGGAGCTGTGAATAAAAAACAGTGGATGTACGTAAATAAATGCTGATTGTTTGAATTTTAGACGAGACTGCTACAGTTGTGGCTCTCATACTTGGCAGCCAAAATTACAAAACAGTTGCACAATCAATCATGTGTTTTCTTTCCACTTTTTAGCATGGAATTAACCTGTACTTTTTTATTTCCAGCCAAAACACCCTGACATGGCTCCCAACTCGAACCACTGCAATTCATGAAGTGTTTTCTAGTCTGTTGGATTGTAGGCACAGAAATATGTTAGTATTCATCTTAAATCATAAATCACGAGTAATTTTAGTTTCAGCTCAACTTCCGCCAACCGCTACCATATGGTTTGAAAAGTTGACCTTTTTTTTCCATGGAAAAGAAAACATTTAGCAGGAGAAAATTAGAAATCAATTTGCAATAAATGTGTACTTACCTAATATGTCTCGATAAAAAGTAGAGTGATTTATGTTAACACTTGTTTTACACAATTACTGAAGTGAACTGTTTCAGAGCTCGTAGACCAAGGTGATGAGGAAATTAAGGCATGCATTAGGAATGGAACACTTCTCATCCAAAAGAGAATGTGTGTTTTTTCAGATAATATACAGTTGTGCAACAAGGGTGCCTGGGCGATAAAAAAAAATGTAGGATTGAAGGCAGCTGTAGCAGAGGAAGGATGCTTTCAAAGGCTTTTAAACAGCAAAAGCGAAAATGAGTTGGTGTCTGCAAACCTCCATAAGCACGATCAGATAATTTGCTTGGCATTGCTTATTGAATGGGATAAAATGTTTTATTAAAAAATATGGTAATAAGGAGATGCATTTGAGGTACATTGTGTAGGAATATATTTGCTTTTCTTTATCAAGAGGAGTTGCTGCTCCTTTTTTTGTCCAGTCTGTTATTTAAACTCAGAGAGTGTAGTGATTCATTCATTCATTTTGGACTTTGACTGTCAGTGGACTTAAAAAACATTTGAGATATACATATACATGGATCTACAGTATCTATAACTTACAATAAAAATGCTACTGTTTTATAATGTTTTACCATGTATAGAAAAACATTTCTATTTGTCCAACATTGACCTAATCATGTAGTATACAATACTGTAGATAAAGAACAAAAGGTTAAAATAAAAAAAACATTAAAATATTGTATGTTATAATAACAATACTGTATATGGGTCTTACTATATAATTAGTAAACTTAACAAATAATAATTTCATGTTAATAGGTGTTGAGGCATGCCTTAATGTTGCAATTGGAAAAAAAATCAGAAAATACAATGGAAACTATACAAAAAGAAACCATAAAATAGATTGAAATAAATACAGTAAGTGTTAAAAATCATTAAAAAGTAAAGAAACTTGGCACTCCCACACAAAATGTAGGAAGAGCAATAAAAATGTTATGAGTGAAATATTTTTTTCAAAGTGATTTCTCCATTGTGTTCATCCATAAAGCATGTCCTGAAAATTAACTACGATTTGAGTATCCTTCAGGCAACATTTTCTGGCAGCTAGCTAAGTTAATTCCTATCGGACACCTTCACAAAGCAGTTTAGAAGATATGGGACAGTTTCTCAGTTCTCAGTTTCTGATCGACATCAGTTAATGAAGTAAAGGTTTCAAAGCCTACAGTATGAGTTACTGTACATTGTTACCTTAAGCAGACCCTGGGGTAGTGCAACATGAATACATTATGAAAGAGATCTCTTGATGAGGGTCACAGACGGTGATTGCAGTAATTTAGTAAATGTTGTAATTCAGCTGCCTGACCTTCTGCTTGTTACACTTCTTCCTGGAGTTCATAGAATCCCAGGGAAGATGATGTTAAAGTACTGCATGACTCTCCAATTAAAAGCATTCCTGTGATCTGACTTTTAAAAAAAATGCTTCAGTACTGTCACTGAATTTCGCAAGGAGACAACACCTAAAATTACCTACAGTAGTGTGTTGGGTACAACTTAATGTTTTGATTACAGTAGTGATTTAGAGTATAGCACAGAGCAGAAGTTAAGATTCTCGATCAGAGGGATGTGGGTTCTAAGCTAGTGTATACTTGATCAAAGTAGTTTTATATCGGACGTTTATTGTATTTTCTAAAATTCCGTCCATCTAAAGAGCTGTGTATCACTTCATAGGCTGTCAGATGATTGTAATCCTTATGAATCCTTTGAATTTTGAACAATGTCATCAGTGATTGTTTTTAATTATATTATCCTCTGCGCAGGGGACGAAACTAGATCTTAAATGCATTCCTTTGTGTATTTACCTGCAAATGATCATTTTTTCCATCAATTTATCACTGTAAAACCCTGCATAATGCCCCCTGGCATTTGGATTTGCCATAGAAGGCTTTCCTAGAATTTGTATTTGAAAACAAATACCCTCTGAGGAGTACAGCGTATAGTAGGCATGTGGCTGCTTGCATTAACCAGGCAGAGTTACCAGCCTAAAAAAACATTCCGAAAGCCGTTATCTTCTTAGTTACCTTGTGATGCCAGTGTGCAGTGTTTTTCCAGACATCACATCTTTCTATGTTGGGGATGGGAGACTCAAAACATCTACTTGATATTGTTCACATTCAGTTTGTCTTCCACGGTTGCAGGTCAAGCCCCAGTCAAGTGGTGGTTTGCCTTGTAGCATCTGGAAAATTGATTTGACAAGGAATTTGTTTGTTTCAACTTGGGGGAGGCAGCGCGGGGGTGACTGTTCCTGTCTTCCTGCTTCTGGCCAGCACTGAATAGTTACGTCTGAATGCAGACGGAGAAGTCATTAGGCATCAGCCTGTCTCTTTCAGTCCCAGACTTTGAAGTATGCAAAAGAAACTGCTAGGAGGCAACAATTGCCTTCATCTTGAAAATAAACTGCAATCCATTATCACTGCTCACCTGCGATCTGGCATCTTTCTCTGTCGCAGTCTCAGCAAATTTCGGTTTACTTCTGTCTGTTCAATATATTAGCATTACATTTTAGATCTGCTGCAGTCATCTCCCTCTATCTCTGTTATACCAGTTAATCCCAATGATTTGCTGCTCTCTTGGGATTCAGGTTGATGTTTTTCTTCTTAAATCATGGAATGCCACTAATTTTTCACTTTTTTTTAAACCTCCTTGGATGGGTACTTTCAAAAGGCCAGTACCTTATTTCACATTTACTTAATGTGAAAAAAGATCACTTGATGCAGTTCTTCTGGTGGACATTCAGCTCATTTAGATTGACGGTCTAATTCCGTACAGTATCATGCCATTTTTGCTTTAAAGGACAGCAAATACCTTTTTATTTTCCATTTCCCCATTTTGAAACTCAAAATGTAAAACGGGAGAATGGAACAACACCTTCAGAAAAAGGATGATATCAGAAATGTGCATTGAGATGAAATAAAACAGAAAAGTATATGTATTGTTCTGAAACAAATCTGCCTTCAGAAGTTATCTTGAATGCTGTGTACCCCTGAATAAATGGCCAAATAAAACAAAAATAAATCATTTAAGATCATTTTTAAAACTATCATATTATAGAGGATTTGGGTAGTATTTAGTTTTCTTAAGTTTCAGTGCTTGCTCAGCTGGAAAGTAATGATGGTTAAGTGTCCTTTGAAATGTGTCAAAGTGATAAGGCAGAACAGCTTGGTGTATTTAAAATGAATGGGGCAGCTCTCAGTGCATTTTGGCCATATACTGTAGGTGTCTTAATAACACATAATGGAGATCATAGTATTAATTCATAGAGAATTTTGGAATTTTAAATAGTTTTAAAAGAGCCATTTGTCAGTTTTTACAGTATATGTGGTTGCTTTTTCAGACACAGTAAATATGACATTTTAGAAAGATTCAGAATATTGCAGTAACTTTGCTATATGTTCCGTCACTTGCATTAGATTAGAATGTGATATTCACTGTCAGATGAATGATTAATACTGATCAATAGATCGCTGAATGTTTACTGTTGCTAATCTGTTTAATCTCTCGTCAGCAAATCACAATTCAGTAGTATACAGTACATAAAGCATACAGGAAACAATCTTCTTTGCAAATGTATTATATCAGTCATGCTTTCCTTTAGTGCTTTAATGCACAATTTCCTGCTAGATCGATATTATTGTAATTGTTCAAAATTGCAGCCTACAAACAAGTCACTTTTCCACCAAACATTCCATCGTTTACTAAAAATATATGCCTTTCCCTGCACTCTTCCAACAAACTTGTGGTTTTGTGTGGTGTACTGTACATTTTATTTTTGATCGAAACAGTCTAAAGAAGGGGTCTTACACTCCAGTCTTGCAGAGCCAGCGTGCAGCCAGTTTGACAAGCGATTGATGAATCAATCAAGTATTCCGTTCAATTAAGAAAACTTTAGTCCTTGAGGGGACTGCGTTAAGTCCTCTAAAATGTTATTAGTTCAATTTAAGTTACGTTAGATCTTTATCATAACATATTGCCTCATATATTAACACATTGCTTGTTTATGATCACAACTGAATTGGAGATTTAATGGCCTGTCTTTGGCAACTATATATACTGTATATATTGAGGAACTACAAAAGTCAAGTAAATTTTCATTTATTTTATTAAAAATAAAACAATTCTGTTTGCTGAACAAAATAGTTGCGACAAAGGGGAAAAAATTGGCACTAGCAGCTGTTTTTAGATAGTTTGTATAATTACTTTAAGAAGAACTGGAACATAACAGGGGAAAAAAATCTCATTGACTTTCATCATTTCAGGCCTGGGATCTGGGTTCAGGGATCTGGCTTCTTTCGGAATGATTGAGCTGTTTTCCATACCTACGTGGCCCGATTAAGTGTCTCATTCCTTTATCCTGGGGAGAGGGTCTTAGCCAGGTTAATACCTCATCTGCTTGAATGTACAGTATGTGATCCCTCTATTTGAGTAGGAGAAGTTGAAAGTAGGTTTCTTTCCAGAAATTTGAAAAATTGCCTGGACTTCCTGTTCCCTACCATCCATTGTGCAAGATTGAGTGAGTGCTCTTGAAGGGATTTCAAGTGTTCTTTTGGTTTTTCTCATCCAGTACAGTATTGATTTGTTAGAATGGAAATTCAAATATCATTGCCAGCTCTAATAAATTTTAACATCACATTCAACTTTCATGGTATAGTCTGTAGTTGTTTTTAAATATTATTCAATACAACCTGTTCATGAAAAGGCTACATTCAAACAATTCCGTTCCTACAGACATTTTCTTTAGAAAATGAGTTTATTGGCTTAGAGTTTTCAGTGTTTAACAAATGCACTGGAAGAGGCATAAATGGAGTTTAAAACCCGACTTGGGAGGAAGTGCAACTCTAATCTTGCGTGCTTTTTCCTACCTGAGTAGAAATATCACTCTTCTTGCTTATCAGTTTGCATGATTAGAGGCGGAGCGGTGGCTCTGTGGCTAAGGATCTGCGCCTGTGGCTGGAAGGTTGCTGGTTCAAATCCCGCAGCCGGCAGAGGAATCCTACTCTGTTGGGTCCCCTAGCAAGGCCCTTAACCCCAAACTGCTCCAGGGGCACTGTACAATGGTTGACCATGCACTCTGACTCCAAGCTTCTCTCCCTGTCTGTGTGTCCGTGTCTCATGGAGAGCAAGCTGAGTATGCAAAAAGACAAATTCCTAATGCAAGAAATTGTATAGGGCTAATAAAGTGATGTTATGATTAGTTTTTGCATCCATTCCTCCAACCCATCTTTGCCTCTGCAGCAGCTCACTGGCTGATCTCTTATCAAAGGGAGATGGAGCCCTGTCCTTACAGACAGGCTGTCAGGTGAGTTACCAGCCAGGTGAGTCACTCCAGTAGAGCTCGTTTTTCAAATCACGCCTCTTAAGTGCCTTAATTAGGGTTTGTCCAAGCTACTGGAACACGTTTTGACCCTCCGTCTCAGAAAAGAAACTCTGAAAAGTGTTTGTGAAAGAAAGTCGGTGTTGGGTATATAACTTTCAAGAACTAGGTATGACTTTTAGGAGGCTGATGCACCAACACACTTGAATGAAACAAAGCTTGAGTACAACAGTAAAAATTAAGCCGATCAAAAATATAGAAAAATATAGAAATCAATCATATTGTAGCTTAGTTTTTTCGTGTTTTACCAAACATGTTTATATTTTCATATAAATTTCTATAAGGAACTTGGATATCCCATGCATATTTGTTTTTTCTAAATGATGCACCTAATTCCATTGGTTTCATGTGAATATTTTTCAAACTTTTTTAAAAGGTGACAACACAAGATCAGTCCGTGCCAAATTATCATATTAGTGGGATGTGGGATGCTGTCTGGAGAAGAAAGATGTATTGCTGTTTCACAGTATCTCAGTCTGCTAGATGATAAAAGTTATTCATCACTTCAGACTTACTCCAGACACAGTGTGCACCATTGCCTAGAAGACTATAGTACTTAGATGTTGATTTCAACGTCATGAGATTCAAATGAGACTGAAAACCAGATAAAACCGTTTTGTGTACAGTGGATATAGAAAACCATGCTTTTGCAGCTTTGCAACTCAATTTGTTCTTCTGAGCAATCACAGCAGGGGAGTTATCATCTCTGTAGAATGGGCAATGCAAACCAAATGGAAAAGCACAAACTAGAGCCAAATTCACTTATGTTAAAAAATGTCAGCAACACACCTATACTTTTTCATGCTACTTTTCTCAGTCTTGAGAATTCATGTTCAAAAGCTTGTGTCCCGAGTGCATATTGTGAGCATGACACGTAGCACACAAAGCAGTAAAAATAGACAAAATTCACAGGGCACATTTCCATAGCAGAACAAAAAAGATGTGGTAGATAGTGTAATTACAACCAAAGTAAGTAAAGCACAAGGGCATGCTTTTTGATGTGAGATTTTTATCTCACCCTGAAAGTAATTCATCATAATTTCAGTTAATCCTTCTGTCCTTCTGTTTTACAAATTGAACAATGGAACATTGATTCTATTCTATAACGTTTCAGCTGGAAGCCTCATTTTGGAAGGACTGATTTTTGGACACATTTTCAAATTTCATGCCAAGAACGTACAGTTATAAATCTTTTCAGACCTCCTGGGCACTATACAAACTGCAATTGTAGCCTTCAATGAAATGCTGCTTTTTAATGGGCACCTCATTCCTGCAAAAAAAAATATCAAACTCTAGCATTTACCCCTCTGTATAAATCGGAATATTTGTTCTTGCTAATAAAGTTATGAGGACAGTCAAAGTATGTAATCAGAAATTATATTTAGGGCTTTGTGAATCTGAAAAAAATAGAGCACTACTAGTAGTGGCTTGGTTTAGGATAGTGTTAATTACAAGGCTCTGCTGAGTTAAAGTGGTCTAGGTCCATAAATACCGTACTGTGCAACCCTCCAGTTTATGTTGAGAGGCGTTTTATGGGCCTGCCTGACAATTAAGTGCTTTCTTTGAAGATATAAAAAGAAGAAATAATCTCTTTTTTTTATGTACTGCTTTCTATGTCTGAACTGGGCGATCACTTTTTGGACTCATTAATTATGCGGGACATGTTGATTATGGTGCCTTTTAAACCTGCATCAGGCAATCAGATGTGCTTCAGGGAGACGAAAATAAACTCCAGATTGACTGGTGTGCTGTCTGGACAAGACATGTGCCTTTTTTGTGGTGATGTAATTGCACAACTTAAAGTGTTATCAGGAGGCCCCTGGGGCAGAGACTGGGAGAATGATGTCAGAAACATAGATGTCTTAACTTATTCCAAAGTCACACATATGTTTAACTTCCAAGGTGGAGCAGCGGTTATGTTCTAGGATTACCCTACACTTTGTCTTTTTACTGTCTGCTAGAGCAATAAAGAAATTTTTACCTGTCAAAGAAAGGAAGCTTGCATTCTTGCAAGGGGTTTCCCTGAATATAAAGTAGTGATCTCACCCATTACACAGTTTTCCTCCTCTATTTCTGTTTAGTTTTAGCTGTACAGTATGTTCTCCTTTAAGGGTGGCACAGTGGCGCTGTAGGTACTGTAGCATTGCTGTCTCACATGCTGGAGTCCTGGGTTCAATTTTGGACCTGTGGTGCTTTCTGTGAGTAAATATGTTGTCCCTGTGTTTGCACAGGTTCCTCCTGGGCTCTCCGGTGTTGTCCCACAGTCCACAAACATACAGCTAGGTTGATTGGCTTCTGTAAAAATAGTTTCTAGTGCGAGTGTGTGTGTCTGTCTTTCCTATGATGGACTAGCATCCTTTCCAGGGTGTATCCCTTGTGCTCTGACTGTCCCACAACCCTTAATTAGAAGAAGCCGTTAGAAAATGGTAAATAGATGGATTCTCATTTAAATTTGAATTTAAGAAGTCCTTTAGTTTATTTATACAATGACAATTAATTTTTAATGCACATTTTTGCTGTGATCCGCTCCCCCAAACATATCAGTCATGTCAGTATAATGAAAAAATTAGCAATTCTAAATTTTATAAAAATTAAGACCTACAGTATAGAAAATGGATTGGTGCACTACTGAGTGGGATTTGTCAAAATGGCATGTACTGTTTATCTCTAAAGTATTGAAAAACAAGGAATCCTATCAAATGGCCTTTAGGACATTAAATAGTGGCTTGATAGTACGTGCTGCTGTCTCACAACTCCAAGGTTCTGGGTTCAGTGCTAACTGCAGGCATCGGACTCTGTAGTTTTTCGTGGGCCTGTGTGCATTTTCACTGGGTTTTCTTCCCACTTCTTAAGCACATGCAGGTTGGGTCTGATTTGCCACTCTAAATAGTACCTTTCCAAGACGAGATTCAGAAGGATTTCATACTCCTGGGGTTTGTCCCCATAGCAACCATTGCTCGCTAGGGGATTATAAAGAAATAGACCCAAGAAAACACAATGGGCCAAACGGCCTACCCTTATGTGGTTTCTGAGTACAAGTAAGTCAATGTCCGTTGAAAGCATGAGCCACTGTGTGTGATGGAGAGAGAGGAGGAGGTGTTCCTGCTAACCCTCCCCCATTTCCTGACCCGACATTTTAAGTCGAAACCTTTGTATTTCCAATGTAAAGGAAAATAAGCAAAGCCCCTTAGGGCTCTTGATCTCAATTCTGATGTTTTCACTGCTCAGGCATCCCAGGAATCCCGGCTACTACTCACTGTAAAGTTGTGTGCCGCCTGCTGATAATCTGTCAGGGAAGCACTTCATTGTCTGTGACACCCACTGTCTAAAAGCTTTGCATTTATTACCACAGAGACAGAGAGAGAGCATACATCTTAATAATAAAAAATAAAATAATAATAAAAATTTTCATTGTTTTTTTTTCTTTCCACCTTCACATCTGGACTCCCATTTTGAGTTTTTAAAACATTTACTTAACATTGTGATATAGTAAAATGTATTCTTCAGAATGCTATTTTTATATGATATAAAAGTGTGTTTCACAATTGCTTCCATCCACTTGCTCATTGTTTCTACTTGGTCACCTCATTCACAGAAACATCATTTCAACTCATTAGGTCTGAATGCTCACAACTTCAAGAGTTACATGGAGAAGATTAGACGGGCATTTGCACTGGCTTCAGTTACTGTATGTGCTCAGATAGGACAATGATATAGTCGCACTCGGGAGTTGTGTTAGATAATTTAGCTAGTAGTCCACTCATATTGAATCAGACTTGAATACATGATATGACAGGAGAGGCAACCTGGAGGTCAGGAAGAATTTATAGCATTGAATCGTCTTGCATGGAATGCGTAAACTATTATCTTTCTTTGTTATTCTCTTTGCTTACTTACCTGTACGTATTCCCGATATACTGTAGGTGAACATGGCCTGTGGATCTTAACTCCTCACTGCACACACAACGTCCTGACTTTGGGGCTAGTTCTTGGCAGACATACATAAGGGATGACATCTCCTGCTATTCAGAAGATAGCGTGGGAAGTTTTTATGCCCAGAGACTAGACATGACTGCTGTTTTAAGTGCTATTTGCAGGGCACTCCTCTGTTGGCTGGTCTTGCCACAGCACGCTTTCAAATTCTTGCTGTTTGGAAAGTCCTTGGACAGCAGTTCTCCTAGAGGAATCATGCTGTCACCACCCAGAGCCCTCCGAGAATATTACACATCTCATTAGATTTTCTTGTAACCTCTGGATTGCATATGTATGTTTTAGAATTTTCTTCTTTTTTTGGAATAAATTCAAAGGATGTTTTTTCTCTCTCCCTCAATGATGACAGTCTATTAAATGGTTACAGCAAAATGGTAAATTAAATGTTTTTTCGTTAGACGTTAGAAAATCCTTCTTTTAGCCTTTTAGCCTTTCTTGAAACTTTAAAATATTTTGCGATTTAAGAAAGGTTGTTTTTATTTATACTTCTCATTCAAAGTAATTGAGGCCTGTTTCTTTAATACATTTTTTCCTGTTTTCAGTCTTCTCATATTTTGTATGTCTTATTATTCTGCTTAATCCTCTCTTCTTCTTTGTTCATACACGATTTACTGTTCTACTCAGTGAAAGAAAGTCTGCTTCCAAATTTAAGTTTTCTCAAAGCCTGTTGGAGGGCTTGTACTTGGGAAGCAATCTTGTGTTGTATCATGCTGATTGATCCCAATTAACAAGAATATAATTCTCCATGGTATCTTCTCTCATATTGCTCTCAATTACTCCTAGGAGACTTTTGTCACTGTAATGTTTGTCAGGCTGTGATTTAATATGTGGGCCGGAGACGGGAAGCTATGCAAGGCACAGAAAATGTAAGTCCTTTAAATAACAAGGTAATATTTATACTGTATTTATCTGAGGAGAGTGATTTATGAAGGTGTAAGTACAGAACTAGCCAATGTTCCTTCAGCTACAGTATATAGCCCCTTAACTCATTTTTATTTATATTTTCAGTATTCCTTCTCAAATATGACAGTAAAGTTATCCATGAGTTAAAAAAGATGTTTTAGGTCTTCAAAGTTATAAGACCTCACCCAAGCACCGAAGCAGTCCAGTGGCTCAGTTTGGTCAACTAAAACAATTGTTGTTGAATTTTTCATGATTTGAAGTGGAGTAATTTTTTAAGGTATGAGAATGTGTTTTAAAATGTTCACTTTAAAATATTTTCTTTAAAGTATTCATTTTTTCTTGGAGGTTTATGGGCCTATATTTTAACTCTTTCTTTGTAAATACTTTAATCTTTTAATAATAATAAACTCCAGTGTATAAATTCCCCATCTCGCACAAAGAGGTGTTTAAAAATAATCAGTATATCTTTTTGATAACCAAAGCCAAACAAAAAAGCAAAATCCTTCAGTTGTCCTCTCAATTGATTGCCTCCTTATGGGATACCTTGGGGATGTTGTCTAATTTTATACCATTTTCATGTTTTTGTTGTGCTTTGTGGGAGATCTCCCTTTTCAGGGCACCTTTTACTGAGAAAAAAAACTTCCTGTGTTTTTAAAGTCAACTGTGGCCTGCTCTAAGCTCCTTTTATAAGAGTCGGGTGACTGCCAAATACTGCCTGCCAGGCTACTGTCAAAACTAGGCACACCGCTCATCCAAAAATAACAAAGTTTTTTTGCTCTTACACTCTTCTTCTAAGAAGACTCCTTTAGACTCCTGAGCTCTTCTCACTAGCAGCACCTTCAAAAACACAGACTTTAAAGGGTTATGATCACTAAGAAGTCGGTTGGATGTGTACAAGAACTGAATGTACATTTTTGGCACAATAAAGCTTTGTAGGGTCCTTGTTTTTGTTTTAGAAGGCTCTGAACCAGTGAATATTTGCCTAGAAGCAGAAAACTAAAATCTGTAATTTGTTTGTTTCTGAAACACATCCTGACCTTGAGATTCTCCCATGGATGTGAAGGAGTTTTAGACCATTGGGTTGAAGGTAAATAATATCTACTGACCGATCCGTGTGGCCTAACAGTGCGGTACAGTATGTTGTTTTCATTTCCTGACCTGAGCCCTTTCTTTGAGAGAAAGCATTTCCAGTGGAAAAGTACAACTATCCAAAGCAAAACAAGAGTGCTAATAATCCATTCCGAACTCTATCTGGCCTGTTTGCAGTGGAATCAGCTTAAACGCTTTGTAGAGCAAATCTAATTGTCTCACATCGGAATGCTTTGATCTGTTATTTTTTCTCATGCACTTACTTCATACAGTACGTGCCTTTTACTTCTATCCACCAACTACTCTAAGAAAAATGGGGACAGTGGAGTAAGTGTTTGGGGCTCTGGATTTGTACCTTGAAGGCTGTGGGCTCAAGTCCTTGCTGTATACAGTTCACTACTGTTTTATCTATGAACAATGTGTTTATTTACCAGTTACTTGTGTCCATCCAGCTGTGCACATGAGTTCCAGGGTTGCTGGTGTTGACCCTGTGTTCCAGGGCAGAGCGACATACAGTACTCTCAGTCTTCAGTTATGCTACAAAAACTGGGACTAGCTTCAGCCTGATAAGCCTGCAAGCTCGAATTTGGATTACTCAAGTTCTGCTAATTCAGCTTCGTCCTTTCTTAAGGGTGGGTATAAATACTTTCCCATTTATTCCTGAATTCCATGTCATTCCAAATAACACTCTCATGTTTAAAAATATTTTAGACAATGTGTACTATACTATAAAAATAATGCCTTATAATTACATAGCGCTTTTCTGGACACTCCACTCAAAATGCTTTACAGGAAATGGGGACTCCCCTTCACCACCACCACCTGGGTGGGTGCAGCTCCCACTCGGATGGTTCAGTAGCAGCCATAATGCACTAGTATGTTCCCCACACACCAGCTATCAGGGAGGAGGAGAGCAGGGGAAATTTGGCTAGGACACGGGAGGTTAACACTACTCTTTTTTGAAAGGATCTGCAGAGTAAATACAAAAAGGTAATTTCTATAGCTCGGGAATGGATTGGTGTCTCATTGGTGGGGCAGTTTTATGCTCACAGCCTGGCCAGTTCCTTTTGACAGTGAAAAAGCCAGAAATTCTGTAATAAATTCATGTCTTCTATATACTGCCGATTGTTTCTCTTTCCTCTTGGAATGGGAACAAAGTGGCAGGCGGCACTGATTCTTCATTCCTGAACTGGTTTGTTTCTTCTTTCATTTTTCCAATAATCTAATTTGCCTTCTTGTGACTTTGAACTGTTTATCTTTTGTTATTTTCACTAAGTATTGTCCAAGAGATCTTGTGGCAAACATCATTTCAGCCTGAAAATCCAAATCTTTAACATTGTCTGAAACATCAAATTGTGACACCTAAATGTTATATTTGAAAAAAGTATCAGCCCTGAAGGGGGCTGGCGTGCTGTCCAGGGTGCATCATGACTTGTGTTTGTAGCTTGCTGGGATAGGCTCTGGCTCTCCCGTGACCCTGTATTGGATAAAATGGTTAGAAGATGGATGGATGAAAGAAGTATCTATAGTGCAAAGCTGGCGATGTTGCATGCTTTCCTCTTACGTAGTTCATAGAAGTTGCTTAAAAGGCAGCAGTTACTGTCTAGAGGGTGGTCTGTGACTTAAAAATAAATAGGGAAAACTTTGTGAATATTGCATCTTTCATCCAAGCATGCATTACAAGGTGTAACGTTGAATATATGGGTAAAATGCTGGTCATCTGAATACTAATAAAAATATTAAAAAGCTGCTGGTTTATTTTTCAGCCTTTGTGCGAAGGCTCCAGCCTCTGTTTTGATTTCTGAAGGACATTTCGAAGAATTCCTCTAGATAGATGCTGCTATCCCTAGGAGGGTCAGTTTGCCAAAGATTCGTAGTACAAAAGATAATAACCACTGTTTTTATTGAACGGGAAAAAACAGGTAAAAGATCAAAGTGAAAGATATGCAGTGCTTATTTTCGAACAAACCACACAGAGGTCCTCAAAGAAAAGCTGCGGCTCCATTTCAACATTGAGTTTAACAAACACATTTCACATTTCTCCAGGGAAGAGCTGGAGGGTAGAGCATGGTCTAGCTTATGAATGGTGCTGTTGTGTGGCCACAGAAAGTGTAATACATCCTTTGTAACGTTTTTAAGGGCGTGTTGTGTGTGAACAAAATGTTATTGTGCCACTACAGTCAAGTCCAGTGATTTCCTGCTATATATTTGACACTTATTTTTAAAGACCACATTTGCCCACATGCATGTGTTTACAGGTATATTGTTAAACATTGGCCTCATTCATCCATGTATTGGTCGATCAGTATTTTAATGTGAAATAGAAATTTATTATAAAATCAATTGAGGTTCCATGAAGTGCATGCTACAGTACAGTATATGTACTGTATGTATGTGATATAATTTGTAACCTTTCTTATGTTCTCTCCATAATTATTTCAAATGATGCAAAATTATACTGCTTTTCTGTATTATAAAGTACCAAATCTCCTCACTCAGCACCAATTAAACACGCTCACAGCAAACTTATATTGAATTATAAAATAACCATTTCATGACATTCTAGTGACAGCATACAGTATCTTTAAAGTCACAGTTTAAGGGTATAATTCAGAGCAAAGTTAATACGTGTTGGTTGATGGAAGAACAACTGGAATATGAGACTTAAAGCTAAGCTATGTATAGCTCTGTGCATCCAGCCAAAAATCACATGGCGTAGAAGAAGGCAGGAGAAACATTGTGAACATTTATGAACCGAATAACTAATTGGAGGGTTTCAGCCACATATAAGGGATTCTTTATGCAAGTGGAAGCAGTTGGCATTTGAATTCAGCATCTTAAAATAAAATTGTGGCGAAATGCACGCTTTCGGAAGGTTTAAGCTTTAAGGAATGTTCCACATTTTTCCACTACAGCTACTGTGAGACACTGCACGTCTTTTGTTTTTGATGAGAAGTGTGTCCTTCTCTGCACCAGAGAATACAGTATGAAGGTGCTTCTGTTACGACAACATACAGTATTTATATAAATACACAAGATGGAAGCTTAATGAGCTTTGGGAATATTGCTGTACCCGATCAGTAACTGGTGATTCTCCTTCTATAGTGTTTCCTTAGTCATTTCATAATTCTTATTGGAGCCCCCCAAGGAAGACCAGAGGTTTGCTATAAGCTGAATTGCTAGGATTTTCACCATGTAGACGTTCACAGAGTTTGAACAGAGTTCACGTTCAATGAATTGCTAGGATTTTCACCATGTAGACGTTCACAGAGTTTGAACAGAGTTCACGTTCACTGAATTGCTAGAATTTTCACGATGTAGACGTTCACAGAGCTTTTAGATTACTCACATGTACTGGGAGAGCTGCAGAAATCCATGTGAAAACACTGGAAATGGAAGCTCAAGGATTTTTAGTTGAACACAGAAGACAGGAACTAACAGTGTACAATATGTATATGCGACCTACACAGACACTAGCCATGATCACAGTAGTGCATCTATCAGAAGTGGACTGTAGCACTGCTTAGCATTAGTTGAATCATGGTGTATTTTTATTCTACTTTGTTACAATGCTTTGTAGGCAACCAGTGATGTCTAATTTAGATGGTGTTTCCCCCACCCCCATCCAGCCCCAACAGGTCCTGATGTGGGTTAAGTTAATAAAAGGGATTTTGTATGGCTTTCTGGAAACGCAAAACTCAGACATTACCTTATTAAATCAATACGTGTGGTTTCAATGAGTGCTAACAATCTTGAGCTGAGGGATAGACAGAACAGGCCAGTGTGTTGAGCTATCAGTGGCAGAGTAGGGTTTCCACTGTGGGAGGATGGCATTCCATTCTGAATGACATCATGAAGAAACATGACTCGAAAACTCCACATCCCCCTGAGAAAGCATGTGTGTGACAATCGCTCTGACAGTCCATGTGAGAAAATGCAGTAGAGAAAACACAGTGTTTCTATACATCTGAAAGAAGTAGCAGGGAAACATCAACAGGTCTAAACTATGCTCATAACTGTAGCTCTCCAGTCCCTTGAAATGGAGCAAGGAGGGGAAATTTACAGTCATCAGGAAAAGCATATTTATTATAATTAATGACCATTGCTTGTAAAATATAGCCGTGCAACAATTTATTTCTTAATCACATCTTTCATTGATTCAACTACTGGACTTAACATATTGTTTCCTGGAGATAAGCCAAAGAATAATATTTGGAGTACTGTTTTATTAAACACACTGGTGTAAAGCAGTATTATGGACGTCGATCGGTTTAAAAAAGGTCAAAATTTTCACCCCTGGCTGTGTGACACGTAGAATAAATAAAAGTTTCAGAATACATTTCAAACTGTTCCAGTCCCCTGCACTTTATAACAAGAAGTGGAATCTTTTCTGCCATCTTACATTCCTTATTTGTGTTCAATGTTAAGTTTAAAACACTGCTATGACTACAATACTGTAAAAGTATTACTATAACTTTCTGAAATGAGCCTCTTACTGTACCATCCATGTCTTGTGCCCACACTGTAATATTGCATGTGCTAGTATCTGGTTTAGCCTCATCATATCTATGTAAAAATGATCAAGTCACAACATAAAACCCTTAAATCTCCTAAGCTTAATGCTCGTTAACCACTGTCTTAGTGTCAGTCTATATTGGTCTAATTCCACTGAAGTAGTTATGCTCTAAAATCATTCTGCTTTCATCTGGAACTGCTTTGATGAATGGAACACTGTCATGTTGGCAGACTTCAAGCATCTGACTTCTCCTCTTTACTGCAGTGCTCACACTGCTAGAGGCTGGTCACGTTCCTGGCTGTTCTCCCAGTCTGCCACAGACTGAGCTTTCCTGAACCGACAGACTAGCAAAGTCTTTTACTCCAGCTTCTGATGAAGTTGTATGAGCTTTAACTTGATTCTACTCTAAGGAAAGATCCAGAGAGTTCTAGCACACAGAAGCATCACAATAATTTTGGTTCACTGATAAGTAGAAAACTGCCATGATGCCAGAATCACAAATGATCTCAAATCACAAAAGAATCATTAATCCTTGTCAAAACAATTTTGAAGGGGCTCTAGTGATGAACTGTACTATTTTGCAAACTGAATTATTCTTGCTTGAGGCGTCAGGCAACATCAATCAAAATAGGTGATAAATTATAGAAGGAATGATGTACACCGTGTCTACAACATAGCACTTAAAATGGTTAGCCTAGGGGATCATGTTCTCCAGAGAATAATTACATTTAAATTATTTTGAGAAATCGGTTATGAAAATGTACTTCATTTTATTAACTTTTAATTTAAATTTATACAAAGTGTGGCTGCCTTTTTATATTTTCATATTATATTCAGATGCTCATTAGTCTTCCGTACGAATAGTCATTACAAAATATTATTTTGATCAATGTGAGTATTTAATGTGAGTGAAGACACAATCATGCCCTTCTTGAGAAATGAACATCGCCTGATTGCTATACAGTATATTGTTATCAGAAGCAAAATGTCTGTGAAGGAAGAATCCAGGCAGCTGGGTCAGTGAAGGTCCAGTAATGTTGGAAGGTAGAGTGTCGCCAAACCATCCCAGGTCTGCCATGACAATATGACTGCTCTACAGTACGTAATCACTTTCAGAAGGCATTCTATACAGTAGCATGAAAATCCAGAAAGAACCTGCACATCAACAGAATGACTGCACTGAGCTGTCTTCGTGACAGTTATCTACAGTATATGTACTGAGGTTTTTCAGGGATAACGACAGCATAGAAGCAAAAGAGGTCCTTTTATATAAGAAAACTAAACGGGTCTGAACTTACAGTACCAGTCTTTTACTATTCCACATACCCATGTACAGGTTGTTTAGATTTGGGCAATATTCTAGTTTTGCTGTGTGGTCATACTGGCTATTTTAAGCATCACACTTGCACTGACTGTAATAGCATCATTTTGTATACAGTACATTAATATATTGATTATTAACTCAACCTGCTTTGGTGCTATAAAGCCAAACCCGAAGGAAAAGCTAATACTGGAAATAAACTAAGCATATTAAATAAAAACCAAAGTCTCAGTCAGTGTACTGGCAGCAGTGATGCTCACACAGACTACACCCTTAGGTTCCTGGTCATTTGCAGTGTTGGATTTGTGTGGTCAGACAGGATTATGCCTACTATCTCAGTCATAGGCCAATCCCAGCAACGCTATATCAGTCAAGGCCCAGCATTGGCAGTCTTGGGCAGCCACAGCTGACAAATGACACAGTGTGGATTCAGAATGCCCACTTCTGGATTGTAGGCCTCAGATTGCACTTCAAAGCAGTCGTTCTCCAGATGAGCCACCAGGGATCTCTGTACTCTTCTCTTTGACATTTAACTTTGATGGGGTTTTTTTAACTTGAACTTCAAGGAATTTCGGATAGGAATTTCCACTGACTTGGCAGTTTCTGAGGTCCTTTCAACCTAACTAAGAGCTTTGGGCTTGTTAACTGCTTTGAATGCTGTCCAGAGTCTACAGAAGAAGAGAGAGCCACAGTCTCTCCAAGTGGTCAGGTTCTGGTATTGATTTAACATGAAATATTCGTCCTTTCATCAGGGCTAGGTGCAGTACTGTATGTGCTGACCTACAGTACATACTGCTTTGCATCCCTGGCAAAAGGACAAAGTGTTTACACTGCTCTAGTATGCAGACTGTGCTTTTCAGCTTCAGATGAATCCTCTTTCAAGATTTGACCAGAGTGGAATCAATCCTCCTTGATCTTACAGGTCACGCAGTGTACAGTAGGTTCATTTTTACTCAGTAAAGCCTTTTATTTTCTCCTACTCCCCTTCAACTGGCATAGAAAATATTTATGCAACATGTTGGAAGATTAACAGTGCAGAAGAACACATTAAGTAGCCTGTTACTATTTACAAGAATTGGAATGAATAGATCTTTTAAATGTAATGCTTTTACAGTATAAAGACTAACTAACTCTAGACATTTTCTCTGTCATAATGTGGAAAACAGTGTTAAACTAATTCATGCTTAATGTAAATATTTCAGTAAACTGCAGATGGAATTATTTAACATTTTCTGAATGTTAAAAGATGTTGAACTTAGCAGTAATTAGAGTAAGGCTTACAGATTTGCTAGTGTAATATTACTATTATACTACTATATTTCAACAGCTCGTGATTTGATGAATAAATGCTGTATGCCTTTATTTAAGTGACATTTACAGGCTTTTAACTTTCTTAAAGTGGACCTACAGGCTTTTAAGTACCTTACAATACATTTTACCACCATTTTTATGCTTAGTTTTCTCCCCAAATAGGATTTTAAACATCTAAACATTACATTTTGCTAAATGTTTTGGAAGATTCTTCCACTAATTTTTTTAAATTCTGAAGACGGAATCCTTAGGAGGAAATGCATACTCTGCTGAAATTTGAGTAGCTCGGTATCAGTATCAGTGATTAAACTACTAATAAATTAGGGTTCTTCTTGAATTCCTTTTTTATATCGGCTCTGATCACGTAGTCATGAAGAAGCCATGACAAATCTTTCTTTTGTCCTTATAAGGGTGCATCTTCAGATTCTTAAAGAAACAGGTCACTGGGTCAAACTTCCTCTGGTGTTTATTGAAGGGTTGTTGCTATGGCTTCTGGAAAACAGCTGTGGAAATTCACTGAGCCCAGAGGGAACACTCGTGTGATCAGGGGGATTAATGGCATGGCTAAAAACTGTACATACTGTGATAATATGAATTTTGTATATTCTTTACAGTGGTTTATTCATTATTTCTGTCCCCTTCCCGAAAGGCAGCTCCGGTTGCAGCCGATTTTAGGTTGTGGGAAATTAGTTAAGATGATGGTATGCTGAATCTTATTACTCATTAGTATCTGTCTCAAGAGGGACTCTGCATGGAGTCTACTTCTCAGAGGTTAACAATGCCATTTACATTAGTTCAGGGCTGCATCCAAGTCTGCTCTTGTTTTATTTAACTTGATGCTTTTGTCAGTTCCACTGAACTTTTTGGCAACAGTAAAATAACAGCTGTGTCCGCTTTTAGATTTCTTAAATTAATTACTTGTAATTTGAAAAGACAATGTTGTTTAATTATTTGAAGGATCGGAGTAGGAGTGAAAAGAAGAGAATTCAAGAAAAACTTTTAGCAGGTTTTCTCTGCTATACTGGCAAATTAACAGACACTTAATTATGTGGATTTGTTAATGGGAATTAAAGTTAATCATAGGCAGTTTTCCTGGTTGTGACTCCCAGCATCAAAATAAAGGGAATCATCAGACCCTGGAGTTAATAAGCTCCGTCACAGACTTGCAGACTTCTGCTTTGCAGACTGTTTAAAAGAAAGGTATTTTTGTTCTGAGTTCATTATTTAAGAAAGTAGTAAATAGTCTAGGCGTTGCGACTCAAGGAGATGAAGTCAAGCAAAGCGAGACTGCTTACAGTGTAGGAGGAACAGATGTGGCAAGAAAAAAAGTTACTTCTTTACAGGAAACAATGTGTATGCCTTATCTGACATTTCCAAATATAAAAAAAAAGATCAAATGTAATACCTTGTTTTATACGTACTGTGAAAAAGAGATAGTATCAGAGATTTGGGCCTTTTTGTTAAAATGTGAGTTGTTTATAGGTTTTCCATTCATGTAGTTCTGTGCTAGTTATTTGTCTTAAAAAAACTTCTGAAGCTCTGTGTGTGGCACAAACCTGATGATCCATCTAGTTTTACAGGAACAGCAAATAGAGCTGTCATTACCAAAAACTATTAAGATGTCTGTAATAAATATAATGGTATTATGAATGGGTAGTCTTCTCTGTCAGCAGCATTTTAGTTTTCAGCCTAGGGAAGCTGAATTTATAAAATGTGATTCACACTACTCGCATACTGGTAATCCACAGTCACGTCATGTGCAGGTGAAGTTGAGACTTGCAGATACTGAAAGTACATGTGGGGATTTTAAATGCTTACCAGCTGAGCTCTGTTTTCTTATGCAAGGGTTTTTTTTTACAATGAAATGAAATGGGAGAGCTAATTTGGGGAAAATGTATGTATTGTATATATGGGGTCGTGTTCCTGTAGCAGAAAGGAAATGGCTTTCCTGTTTACAATGTGGGGGCAGAGGTCTTGTTGACAAGACAGAGAGGGAGACTAAGGGGGGAGGAGGTTCTGAAGGATTTACTCAATTAAGGACTCTACATGACCTGCAGCCTATAGAGCCTATACTGTAGATAGAGCATCTCCTGGAACTTTAACACAACTCCAAAACCTAGAAAAGATAGGAGTCATGAAAATGATGCAGCATTGTCACAGGAAAAAAAGCTACAGAGCCTGCTTTCTACCTGGCTGGGCTCCTCACGTAATTAAGCAGTCTTGTTTCTTTAACCGTATGGGTTTGGGTATGAAAAAAGGAATTTGTTGCATCAGGAAAGTGAAGAAGTCAGCACTTGGACAGGACACAAGTATGCTGCAATGCCACAGCTTTCCTGAGCCAGGGAGGAGGACGAGGGGGGGGGTGAACCAGATGTCAGCCGGCACCTTTTACCAGGAGGTAACCAAGCATGTCCCCACACATTTCATTTTCTGGTCCTCTGGCAGAGATGAAAGGATGGAAAAACTTGGCTCCACTGCAAAAATGAAGCTGAGGAATGAAGCCAGGTCCTGGCAGAAAAATGGAAGTAAAAAAGAAATACTAATCTGGCCAGAGTAAGCTAAGGCATATCCTGGTTCTTGCATCATGCAACAATTTCTGAAATGAAGGCAACGTTTATAAAAAAAGATTAAGAATGTATGCGTCTCCAGTGCCACATGTTTTTCATATATATCATCAAGCTGTCAGTAAGCAAAGGTTATCTTGGCACTGACAAGTATCTTATTCAGACTCTGTCCTTGCATAACTTAATGCCATTTTGAAGAAAGGGATTGCTGGCAGAATGTACTTTGTGAATTGTATCCATAATCCTGAAATGCTGAGATATGATCTGTAAAGCACTGAAAGAATTCATTTTATTTCAAATGTTTAAAACAGAGACCAAATCACTTACCAGGTTGAGTTTGCATTTGGACATTTGCACTTTTTTTCACCAGACTTTGTGCTCAATGTTTTTACACATTCATACCAATTAACGCATATTTAATGTCTCGTGCATTTAAATATTTTGCATTAAGGTTGCTTTATTCTGTAGGTAAAGGAGTTTTCTGTTTTCATTGTTCAAATGAGGCTTGCAAAGTTTGGCAGTGCATCCTGTGACTTGTTTCTATGTTCTACAATGTATTCTAGCTCTGATGGAAATCATGGTAAAAACGTATTAACTTTGCATTTCTGATAATGTAATATTGCAAAATACTGGATAAATCACTATTATTTGATTAACTATTGTAATAAACTAGTGTAAAATGTATTATTTATAATAAATAATAAATATAATAGAACAAATAATCTATATAATGGTAAGCAATAAGTTCTTCTCAGCAGTAATCCAGAAAATGGTATTTAAGCCAAAATGCTACAGAATATCCATATCAAAACTACATCCATTCATTCTTTATTCTGCTTGCTTTAACTAGGAGATTACCCACTGAGTCCAAGAGATCTTGGTGAGACAGACATTCTCCGTTGGTTGGTTTAAAAAAACATCAAAATATGTGAACAGATCACAATGCATTGGATACAATACCAGTTTATTTCTGTGGTAAAATACATTGTTTTCCAGTCTTTTGATATTTAGAATGTTCCTCATAGTTTAAGTCAATATGTTTTTCTAACGTTGACAGTGTAAGCTAAAGCCAGCATTAAAATCTTTTCCATTGTTTCCTCATTTTGTTAAAATTAAGATGTACTGTTTTTACAGTACAACGTCTGTAAAAAGCTTGACGCATTTGTTCTCAATTGTGTTGGTTTTAGAATCAGCAATTGAATTCTTGCATACAGTAGTGTTTTTTCTGTGTGGGTCTGCATACAATATGTCTGGTGTTCAAATGAACTGCAGCACATCCTGGTATGATTCTGACTCCACACTAATGTGATAAAATTCTAGCATGCCTGTGAAACAGTTAATCAAGCCTAACAAACATTTGCTAAGTATGCTGTATCTTAAAGTCATGCCATTAATTCAAAATCCGTCAACCTTTCAAGATATTGATGGACGTGCATTCACTACTCTACTGGGAAATGCACTGCATGCCAGGTTACATGGTTACAACTTTCATCCTCTGATGATTAGAAACGAATGCTGTGCAATGGGCACCATTCTACTGCCTAGTTTTTAAAATATCTTTATTATTCCTGAATCCAATCAGTGTCAAAGTAACAACACAATGTTAATACTGATACTGCCACAATTGATAAATAATTATAAAATAACATACATTTCTGTTTTTAAATCTGATATTTTCTCAGGTTTCTAAGATGTTTTGAGAAGAAAGGAGCATTGTGATTACATAAGGGTTCTTGGGTGGTGTACCAGTGTTAAGAATGTACAACTTGTAATATAAATTTCAAAAGCCTGTGTATAAAAAAAACACATTTCCCCTGGGGGACAATAAAGCTTGCACTGAATTGAAATATTGCAGATTTTTTAAAATCAACTAAATAGTTCTTTATGCTCACTTGGCCTTCTTTTGCAGCCTCCCTGTCTGTTCTAATGCCTCAGAACATTATTTTATTTATGCATTGTGCTGCCATTAGTATCGAAAGGAAGGATAAAATGAAATCTGGTCTCCATTTTTTCTCATTAGAGTGACTGAGGTGACCCTGTAAAATTGACAGCTTCTGCTGTGGACTAAATCAATCTATCACAATCACAATCAATCTAAAAAATAACACGAAAGACATTGTCAGGCAGAACCCATTGACCCGTGTGGTGATCACAGAAACATATTTATTTCAGTAGGATCTCCAAAGTCCAAAGCTCTCATTTTTGTTAAGAAACCATGTTTTTTTTTTTTTTTTTACTGCCAGTGATAGGCTCCTGTGGCATCAGGTGACTTGTTTTTAATGGACATTTTCAAACTGCGGACTGAAGTGTTTTCTTCTGCCAGTCGGTATAACCTGTGTCTGTTTTCTCTGTCTCCCCCTCTGTGTCCCTCAGCTGAACCAGTTAGACAAGGCAGCAGAAGCAGCCCACACTTACTTTCAAGCAAATCTGGAGCATGTGGAGATGTGGCAGAACCTGGAAAACTATAAGCTGCTGGAGGGAGTTGAAGAGAGCTATTTCCAAGACAGGGAAGCACGGCCACATCAGGTCAGTGGACTTTATGTATACTTTTTCTGTGGAGATACAATAAAGCTTGGGGTACTGTATGTACTGTAGAAACAACTGTTTTAATGTGCTGTTTACAGTATATAGCAAACTAAACTTAAATCTTATGATGGAAGTCATCATGAAAATACACAAAGGTGTTTTAAACTGCAACAGTACAGTATTTTAAACAATTGTTCTTTTGACAGGTTTAGCCATTGTGTTTTGATATTGAAATGTGGTAGAAATTCTGGAGGGAATCCATAATGTTCTTGTATCCATAAACTTGAAACACTGGTGATTAAGAACAGCAGACTATCTGGCTCAGAGAGTACGTACATTTTGGGTTTATCACAAGCCCCAGAACAGTCCCTATTCCTAAAGCACCAAGTTTTTGAAAACCAACCAGTAATACATTTTTTCTTTCCTGAGACGACTTGAGATTTTTTTTAGACAACAAAGTAAATTTGTGTTATTGATATCATCTTGGGAAGAGATTTTTGATAACATTCCAATGAAAGAAAGATGGAAACCAAGCATCTGTCAGCATTATGGCACAACTGATAACACGCTCTTTGGGTTTCAACTCTTGTGCTGTTGAAATTCAGCACACATGCATACGTGTTTTCCCATTATCCACGTCTTTCTGTGGCTTTGTGCTGTCAATGTTGTGCATAAGTAAGAATTATTAGTGATATCTTTAAGTTCAAACTGAAAGGTTTCCAGAAGCAATCAGAATTTTTTTCTTGCCTATGTCTGATTAGTCATATCTGTCCCATGTCAAAGATATACTGTCTTTGAACAAGCTGGTAAAGAAAAGGCACTCAATCATACAGTCCCGATCAATCCCAATATTAGCATGCCCTCTAATGTAATATCATGGTTTATTTTAATATAGCTGTCCACAGAAACAGGATGCATTTTGTTGCATCATTGGGCAACTGCTTGAGAGTGGTTGCTACATTCTTTGGAGTCCAATCAGTATATCCTATGATTCGCTACAGTATATCCTATGGTGAAAACCCGAGCTAATGAGGATCTGGCCAAGGACTGTCAACCAGAATGTTGGACATTAACAAGTAAATCCTGGTCTCAGTGCTTTCAGGAATGTGCCACTTAAGTTTGATTCTGACTTAGTCATTAGTCTTAGTCACCCATTGAACTCTGTGCTTTTGACTTCAAAGAGCATGTGTTTTCCCCCTTCGATTGCAGCAAGCCTTCACAATGGGAGTGAAACACTATGATGGTGGGAACTATGAGAAGGCAATTGAGTTTTTCGAAGAGGCACTGGTGGAATACTACAAGGCTGACGTGGAGTGCAGGGCACTGTGTGAGGGACCTCAGAAATTCGAGGAATATGAGTACTTGGAGTACCGCCCAAGCCTTTACAGAGCGATTTCAGGTAAGGTTCCCACTGCTCTGCTACTTTATTCCTGTTTTAAAAGGAAGATGACGAAAGCACATTGTCGCTGTTTTAAATACTAGCTTTTCTTTGGGTGTGGTGCAAGACATTGTTTCTGATACAAATCATCTCAGTTTTAGATGATCTTCCATATAGTTTCCACTTGTGTTCTTTTAGTCATCTCCACTGCTGCACTCCTGTGTGTATATTTCTCATGTTCAGAGCACAAGCTACCCCCTTGTGTAGCTTCTCTTGCCCCCCCCCCCCCCCCCCCCCCCCGCTCAGTTAACACCTTTGTAGCAGCTCCCTGGCTTTTTCCTTGCAAAATGAGAGGCTCACCTTGTGCTTGTGGGCAGGTGGCCGGTCTCTCTGCCAGGTGCAGTACATCAATTAAACAACTCATCCATATCACTCCTTTACTTCACATAAATAAATGCTTTTGATTTCTAAGAACAGGCTGTCTCACTCTTTTTTTCTGGGTGACACACCTGCATCATAGATGACAAACAGTTAAGGTTTGAGAGGAATCAGGACTTTTGTTCCGCAGTTCCACCTGCTACTGTGCCTTTCATATAGCAAAGCTGTCGGACACTTGAGCTGGTCAAACTTGACTAGCCTGTTCCTCTGCAGGAGCAGTTATTAGTGAGGCAGCTCCTTGTGATATATTCCTCACCAGGCAGTTCAGCAAGAAGGCCTCTAATTGCACTGCTCTTGGAAACATATTTGGAAACTCATTTGAGAATCTGTTCTGTCTTGAGTGTTAAACAGTCATATTATGTGAAATCTAAGCTTTTTCACCGCACAGGATAAGTGTATCACTTCATCGGGTCCACAGTACTTTAGCATAATGCCTCTTCACCGGTACCTCCTACAGTGCCTATTTTGACTAAAGCTCCCGTCATTTACTAAGGCTTAGCATATGGATCTAATATGCTGTGCAGCCCAACAAAAACATACAGCATGCTCCCTTCTGGAAAACCAATATGCTGGAAGCCTTTGGGTTGTGAAAGACTAATCTGATTGTTTGGTTAGGGATGTGAGCTTCTTATTATTTTCTTTTGTGGGGCTGAGACAGCACCTTGTAGAACCCTGTCTGTGCTAGTTCTAAAAACACTGTGACACATACCTAGTAATCTTCTTCCCACATTAAAACACTTTCAAAATCACTTTCGATGGAAAAGACGCAGCACAGAATTGTATCTTTTGGCATGAATGAATTCTAGCTCTGTTTCATTACAAATTGCTTAAGCACCTTTACACTTTTTAATCCTTCACAAGGATTTGGGAGCTACTTAGTCTGAAGAGTTTGTATCAAATTTAAAGTTGATTTCTCTTTTGAGTTTGGTCAAGGCTTTTTATGAAGAATGTTGCCACTTCCTAGGAGGGCATGAAAAATCAGATGCTGGAAGAAATCAAAATAAAATATATTATGAGTAGCGAACCCTTATTAAATGAAGAGTGGAGGCAAAGGCAACTGAAATGTGCTGTTTGTCTTAAAATACTGTAAATATTCTCCCCCAGGTTATCTTTAGTGCTTTGTATTGCCTTGGGAAAATCATGAAGTTGAATTTATTTTTCCTGTCTACAATTCCAATGGTTGATATTTCAATAAATCTAACAGTTTTATTTCATACACGACACATTGTAAGACATGGCATGAAGTCACAGAAAGACCAAGAGGCATTGGTGTGAGAGAGGGGTAACAGTGAAGGCATATGCCAGGAAAAGTGAAAATGACAGCTTTAAATGCATGTTTTGGGGTATACGTTGGATATAATGAGAGAAGCGTTTGTGGCTCTTTTGTTGTCTGAATGAATAGAGGATGATCCAAATATGTCATAAAACCATAGAGGTTGTGACAGCTGCTCATGCAGTCATGGCTATTAATACAGTCATTGAAAAATAGCTGTGCTGCTTATTTTGGCAGAGGAAATTGGAATTGCTGCTGTCAGGAACTGCATCTCAGTTTCCATCTTATCCAAAACTTTTTAAAATGGATCCACATCCTGAACCACCTCCAAAAGCTTGTCAAAAAACAGCGGACGTAGAGATGGGAGGAGTCGCAGTATGATCTGGAGTGAGGCTAAAATGTGTTAAATTGTCCTACCTTTTTTGTGCGGAACACTTTGCAGTGGATGATAATCTATACAGTTTTCACTTTCTTGCTTTTTTCCCCCAAGAAAAGAAAAGGTTCTCCACTGTCCGATGCAAAATCTGATTAGAACTGGTGTTAAGATCTCAGTGAGTGCTATTATAACAGCTGCCTTAAATTGTTAGATTTTTAATGTCTCAGAAAGCACCTCTGTGCTGCACTCAATATAAACCTGTCAGAATAGAAGCACTGTTGTTCAGTCAGCCCAGTCTAATTACTGACGTGTCTGAGGAAATCGAGCCAGATAAGTATCTTCACAGTCGTCTTTTACAAATTGCCTCCATGCCTTCTTTCCATTTTAGGAAGCTGAGCAACAACAGGTCCAGAATCTCAAATGAAAGACTTCCATTCAGAAGCAGATTCTGTTTCTCTTCTCACTTCTCACTGTATTGAGCATCCAGCTATTCCTTCACATATTGTTTTTCCATTACACATATTCTGGTGTTACTTCACCTTGCATGACTGTCCCTTTCAAAACAAGGAAGATGAAAAACACTTTTGCTTAAAAATGAAAAGACAAAAACAAATGAAATACTCTTTTTAGAAAAAAGCTTTGGAAAAAAGAGAAAGTGGATATTAATATGCAAATAAGTTTTGCAACCAAAGGCATTGTTGCTTTTTAAATTCCAGACGCTGAATTTCTTACCCATCAAAAGTGTTCATTCGCTTTAGGGGAATTTTTTAACTTTCTGCAAAATTAGCTTTCCTCTGTATCCTCTACTCTGTATAGTAGTAAATTAGCTTTCCTCTGTATACCCCATCAGCTGAGAAAGAAAGACATGCAAAAACTGTGAAATCAGGTCATCTTCATGCACGTCCACCAATTAAAGTTGCTTTGCTAATTAGATGCCTCAGAGTGATATTTCTTGTTTATCCTTTTTATTATTTTTTATTAATCTTGAAGAAACAAGAGAGTACAACAAATCTAAAAAAAACATGAGATCACTAAAAATAAATGAATAAAAGTGGAAGGAGAAGTATAGAAAACATTATGCCAAGAGGAAGCCCCCAACCATGCTGTTTAAATGTCCACCCAAAAGTTCTCTGTCACATTACACTCTCCGAACATTTCTGGATAGAAACAGCATCTGTGATGGAACGTGATTAGAGTGGTGCAATGTCTTTAACTCTTTCCAGGCATTGTTAGGATTTTAATGTTCCTCTGCTTGTTCCTGGCTCCTGGATGTGCTCATTGTTCCTGAAATGTTGTACACTGTGAAAGAGAGATCTTAAAAACCCTCTATGATTTATATGTTTAGTCATCTGTGTGAAGATCGCTGACCCCTGCGGTAAATGGATAGTACACTTGTGTGAAGTGTGTGAACCAGACAGCAGGCAAGGTCAGTGTTTGGCAGCCTGCAACATGAAGGTTGCTTCGAGTTTCCAGACTGTCCAGAGTCTCGTGTGAGCAGTGTGAATTGGAGCCAGTGCTGAAACTCAGTCAAGGCAACAACACATGATGAATAACAATCAGGGCTTACACCTTGTAGTTCTTTTCAGCTGTAAAATGTGATATTCATAAAATGCAGACCGGTGTTCATAAATTTATCAAGTTTGTTATTTAGTGTTGATTGGCACATACGTCCTTGCTCTTCTCAGGTTTTATGTTTCATACTTGGTGACTACATCACTAAATCACTAGATTTAGGCCATTTATCATTTCTGAAGTATTATCTCTCAGAGGGAATGTCTAGAGTTTATGGGCTATTCAATACTTTATAAAATCAAAGGTTGCTCAAGACCCTGGAAATAACACGGCACAGCAATTAAATTTCTATGAAGACATAATTTCTATAAAAGCAGCTCCATCATCATTGTTCTTTAAATGTATAACTTAATATTATTTTTATATGGATAGTGACTACAAATAACTAATTAGCTAGTCCAGTCTTTTAGTATGCTATTGTGATTCTGTGTAGTCTGTCTAGTGACTTCATTTGGTTCACTTTCACTTGATTTACTGATTGTGGCATATAAAGTTTTTTTTTTCATTTTAGAGAAAGGCATTTTTGAAGAAAGGTTGCCTTCAATGTGTTTTGTCATTTCTTTATTCACTTCTGGGATCTTTATTCATAAAAAATCAGATAATCACATTCACATGAGGTTTTTGCCAATATTGAGCTTAGGGACCATTTAACAGAGGGATTATAGAAAGCAAAGCCTTTTAATTTCCCCCATATATACTGAATTGGGAGCAAGACTTCACTTCATAGGAATGTACCAGCTGTGGAGGGTTGGAAGTATAGCTAAAATTTTATGTTAGGAGGAAGGGGTACTGTACAGAACTTTTTTAGGGATGTTTAATTAGACATAAGTAAGCTCCACTTTTACATTTCAATTCAAACCTTTTTTCCTTCTTCTGTTTTTGTTTTTGACCAAAGTATTATGTTTCTGTAAAGCCTTGATTTATGAACCTGTGTGAAAAAAAGATTTGCAAATGATTTATTGGCTTTGCTTTTTCTTAGAAAGCAGGCAGTTGTTAGTTGTTCTGCGGCAAGGACATTAAAATTTGGTTATGTCACAACCTCAATGCCTTATAGAGCGAAAAACATTCTGAAGTGGCTCCACTCCCAGACACCGAAAGAATGTAATTTTAACCCTGATCTGAATGAAAGAATAAACTATTTTGTGTCTACAGTATTGAAACAGAGCTATCCGTACTTCACAGTATTCCTGACAGTTTCCCAGTTAAGGCTGCTATAGATTAAGTATATGGAGTAGAACACGTTGAGTAATTTTGCATGTGTGTGTGTGTGTAATTTGGTAGTTAGGTAGTTTTGGTAGTAATATGGAACTAAACTGAAGCTAATCAAATTACCACTCTGCCATAAAATTAATTAATCTTTTTATTTTACAAATCTCATCTGAAGGAGAGAGTATGTAGTTTCTCTTTTTAAAAACACAGGCAGTTAATAGTTTGATTACAGAAAGGCTGTAATGACATACTATAGTCATTACTATAGATAGTTATTATACTTTACCTGACACTTTGTAGGTTGTAAGAGGACACTGGACAGACCAGTGACACACATCATGTAAGAGTCATATGAGAAGTACAGTTTTGTATTTAAAGATACAAGTTAAATTTTTGACATCTTTGGATCTTGCATTTTGTTGCAGGATTCTTTCATGTATGCAGCCTGGTAGTACTATCAACATTCTATTAGTAAATGACCAAATCTTCTTTTTGTCATTTCTTTATCTGTCATTTCCAAAGTCACAGAAACATTATGTCAGCTAAGACGTTTTTCTGGGGATATGTACTGTATAACCTACTTACAATATTAGGAAAAATCCATTTATTTATTTAGGGTGATGGTTAAAATGCTATTTTTGATATATGTGTGTTTCCATTCCCTTCTGTATTTACAGTAGCATTATATGCAGATGAGTACATAAACAGTAGTCCAAAGCCCAAAACAATTTTTGTAAAGCAACAGGACAGAAACTGATTTTTATTCGTTTTTTCAAATGGTAAAAATAGCCATTGCCTATATAGTTTTCAAAGTAACTGCTGTCTGAGTAAAAGGACTAGGAGATAATCAATCGGCTTTCCCGAGTATAATTTGCTGTCTGTGATGGCAGATTGCTATCCATTAATGAGAGCGGAATTTGAAAGACTTTGCGAGGCTTTCACAGACTGAGAAGGATCTCTCTCTCCTGTTTCAGATCACTATACGCAGGTCTTGGCTTGTGAGCACGAGTGTGTGAGAGAGCTGGCCACACGACCAGGCCGTCTGTCACCCATGGAAAACTACCTGCCTCTGCACTATGACTATCTCCAGTTTGCCTACTTCAAAGGTAACTGAACGTCTCTGGTTCTGCTGCTTCACTCATTTGTTAATAAAACATACTTTTAAAAAATGTTAGAAAACCAAAACACCTTCAGCACTTGGGACACACCTTGACGTGTATAACTGTCAGCTGGTGATAAAGAATCAACTTCTGTTGCCAATTCCACCATTCTTGTAGTAATGAAATTATTGGTTTGAATCTGGAGCAGTTCTGCTCCCGAATAAATGCTTTTACTTCTTTTCTGTCAGAGAAAGACAGACAACATTCAAACAAGCAGAAAAACACAGTTCTTCACCCACTCAATTCCCCTCTACTGTCACTCTAAAGCTCTCTAAATACTGTAGGTATCACTCTGTTCCTTGCATTAGACATTGCCTTCATTTTTATTTGAACACAAAGAGCTGTACTCCCCAAATACAGTACATAAGACATTGTCAGCTGGTTTGTCCTTTGTGTCCATAAGAAGTGCAGGTCAGTATTTACCAAGCTTTGTGTCAGGAGCAGTTTACTACTATTTTGTCCTGGGAGAATTTACACCTTCTCAGATGTTGTCAGTTTATTTCTACTGAAAGCTTTGATGATTTCATTGAAGTAACAGGCCACCACATCCATAGATTGAACTACTTGCAGCATTTCTTAACTTAACTTCTAAAAAGAAAACTCACCATTGCATTTCATTATTGCTTTAATTTTGGAATCTCCAATTATTTTATACCTTGGCATTATGGCTTCCCCTTCTGTGCTGAAGGGTAAGAATAAGGATCTGTGGAAGTGCTTCTCTGAAATGCCATCATCGCCATTTGACGTGCTATGAACTCCGCAGTGTCTTACATGCGATTCACCACTGACCGGAGGAGTGGTGTGTCTTTTGAATCCTGGCCCTGCCTCGAACCTGTGATGTCTACACTGTAAGGCTCAACCTGTCCTCAGAACAAGCATCTTTACTGGTTGAACCGCTTGGCTGGCCTGCAGCCTTTACCTTTCCATCTACAACCCCAGGTTCAAAGAATTTATTGCAGGGTTTCCTTGAGGTTTTCATAAATACTATGATAAGCCCCTTCTCATAAAATAAAATCACTTTATTGGCCATTTACAATTTCCTGGATTAGGAATTTGTCTTTTCACATACCCCAATTTGCTCTCCATGAGACACACAGACAGGGAGAGAAGCTTGTGGTCAGAGCGTAGGGTCAGTCATTTATACGGCACCCCTGTTGGGGTGAAGGGCCTTGCTCGGGGGGGCCCAACAGAGTAGGATTCTTCTGTTGGCCGCGGGATACGAACTGGCAACTTTTCAGCCACAGGCGCAGATCCTTAGCCACAGAGCCACCGCACCACCCTTTTTTTTAATAAGATAATTATGTATAAGATAATTAATGATTTAACATGCGCTAAATCTTCTGTGAAAAAGTATTTTTAAAACAAACCATTAATGACATTTTTATGGGCATACAGCTTTCATTGTTTACGACCTAGGAAAGTATGGAGATATAATAATTGCGTAAGTATTTCCAGAGCACTATAGTCAGGAAATAATATGGGGAGTTGAGTTATTTTACAAGGCCATAAAGAGGTATGGGGGTTACATGTGTGCAGGGACAATCACGCAGCCAAATCCTTTCAAACCCCTGCCAGCTCCTGTTAAAAAATCTAGAAAAATAAGCGCCACTTGGAAATAGGATCACTGTTAAAAAAATTGCTTTTTGTATTTAGATGTTTCCACTATCTCAGCAAATTCACTCCGTTCTCTGTATATTGGTCATAAGTTTGGAATGTTATTCTGAATATAAAGGTACAGTGTTTTATTTCAAAGGTTGTTTTATATTCATCGTAAACCTTTAATTATGAAACTGGATTCTATTCCTCGTTCAGTGCCTGTGTTATTAATTTTGATTAAAGAATATGGCACATGGCTTTCATGGGATTCCCAGCTTCAGATTCCCTGAAGTCTGGGAAGCTGGGATGAAGAAAGAGCAGGGATGAAATCAAATCAGACACGGGCGTGTGTTTGAAAAGGAAGTAAGCAAGTGATTTTACAGTTCTTCTGCTGCTAAAAAAACCCCAAAATAGCATCATTGTGCACAAGAGCTGACTGGGGTGGTATTCCTGTCTTTTTCTAGTGGACAAAATCTCTGAAGCTTTGGAATGTGCCGAGACCTACCTTCTTTTTCACAAGGGGGATGAGTTCATGACTGAAAACGTGGAGTTTTACAAGGAGGTTCTGGGCGAAGAACGAAAGCCCAGACAGGTATGAAAAGAGAAAGTACACCCTGGTGTGAATGGGTGTTTTATAACCTTCTTCCCTGTACCTTACTGGCAATCCCATTATTATAGCAGTGCACTAATCCTACATTACTGATTACAATCAAAAGCCATGATTCTGCACGCTGTTCTAAATAGCATGGCCTACTGAATGTAAACATGAGTATTCTACTGTTTTCCCTTGTGATATCAACTGCATTTTTTGTCTTATTGATGCATCTTAATCTTCTTTTAGTGAGTTTGGTGAGGATTTTTCTCAAAATCCAATCTGATGTTATTGCACAGCATATCTCGGTCAAGTTAAACTCCAGTGATCGTGCAGTCAACAGGATTTCAGAAACGATGAAAGAAGCTTGGTTATCCAGTGGCAGAGGAACAAGGCTTGTTATCAGGAGGTTCCAAGTTCAAGCCCTAGCTATGCCACTGATTCTCTGTGTGTTACTCTGAGTGTGATGCTTAACCTCATGCGTCTTTCTTTAGGAAAGACATAAGACCAAGGTCCAATTGTAAGTCATTCTACAGCAGCATTTTTACATATAGACGTTTCCTTCCTCATTACCATGACTCGTTTTAGATTAAAGCATCTGTTAAAGGGGTAAATAATATTGTAATAAAAGTTAGACATCAGTTTTGCACACACTAAAAATGAGAAAGAACAGCAACAAATTCATATACTGTACCTAATGACAGAACTCTTAATTTTATAAGGGTCTGTTTAGAAACTCGTGGAAGACATGCATTACCTTCAAGTCTGCGTGGAGACAGATTTGCAAGGAGGCATTGGTAATTAACAGTGCTGAAAGAAATTTGGAAATAGACTTGTATGTCTTAATTACATGATTGGTCATGCTTCTTTTGTCCAGTTTTATGCTATTATCCTGCCCAAGCAAGGCCACTGCCTTCTCAACGTCCTAAATGTCCTTGGCTAGTTTTTTAAGACTTAGATGTGGAATGCTCATTTTGTTTTTTTAAATATTTTTAAAAATCTGAAATGCACATTTAAATTCTGTAGAACGGAAACAATTTGAAGTTGTTTGCATTATGGTTAGAATGAGAATTTTGGTGGTTGCAAATACTACTGAGTACTCAGATGTCATAACATTCTTAATAATTTCTCGTGCCCTTTATTGCAAATTGCATCCAATAAGCCATTCCTTCTGTTCCATACTTGTTACACTGAGTATAGCTCCAGTTACAGCTACAGTGTAATGAATGCCAGCTCAAAATACTTTTGCAATATATATACTTGAACACTGTACCCTTCGTTAGCTAGTTGGCTTGACTTTCGATTTACAGTGAGTGGTGGTGTGGGAACAGGAACAGGAATTAATTAGTATGTGCCTGCATATTATTAATTTTGCAGGATGAAAAAAATGGATTTCGTGAAGCAATGCCAAGAAAAAGTAAATTGCACTTCTGCAGACCAGGTTACTACAGACTGTGGTAACTCCGACATTGTTGTTACCAAGATACCAGAGCATATACCAGTGTCTGTGTTTCCACAGGAAGCTGAAAGGTACATCAGCCGTCACCAGAAGGAAGCAGAACTTCTCATTGTGGGCACTGCAAATCTCGGTGTTGAATATACAGAGCCGGTACGTAGCAATTATCATACAATACTGTGGTAAATGTCATTCGCTCAAGTTCAGGACATCTTCACCTGCATTGCCCAGGATTGCCTTAGAAAGATTTAAGCCCAGTGGGAACACAGACTCATTAAAATGAGGAATTTAAGAGTTGTGTTTGAAGATTGCGTGGTGCCAGAAACATAGAGATTAACATATCTCATTAGAATCAAACAGCAGCAGGAGTTGCAGAGTTATGTGAAATGTTTAATTGTAGTCGTCTGACATTTCAAGCAATTTTAGAGATATGCTACAGAAAATGCACCACAGGGCCTCAACACACTCAATGACCTCATCTCTGATAACTCCAACTGCGTGGCAGTATAACGTGAGTATCCAGAATGGCCTGGAATTAGCCCAAAATGAGGCAGCTCTGAAAGAACAGTTGACATGAACTGAAAAGGAGCAAAATGAATGAAACAGGTGGCAGAATGTCAGGCCGAGTATGGAGAAATTAATCTTTGGCAAGTAGCATCACCTTGTGGAAATAATAGGTATAGCTTCAGCCATGTCTGGGAAAATCTTGTCGATTTCTGCAGTCTTTGAGATCTTAGTCTTAGACTAAGACCTTTGAGATAGGTCTTAGTCTTTTTTTCTTATCTACGTTGTTGAAATTATCCCAGGTATTTACAAACATTCCCTCCTTCAATTTAAAGGTGCCGTATTTAGGTATTTGTCTTTAAAAAATGAGAATGCGCCTTTATGTGCAATATTATTTTTTTGGTTTTAATGTGATGACCAAGTTTCTGTTCATTGATTTGGTTATATTTAGTGTTTAGGTTATACCATATACAATGTATATGATTGATGTAATAATTCATTTTATGTAGTTACATGATATAATGTAATAGCAGAAAGAAAAACTAAAGGAAGAGATTAGAGTCTTCAAAGTCTGTTTTCTACATTTGTTATTTCTGCACAGAATTACTGGAGCAGCACAGGGGGAAGAGAGGATGTGAACAGGTAATAGAAAAGCCCTTTTTCCTCCTCATTCCTGTTGAACATGTGTTTAGTATTTTAGAAGAATTAAGAATGTACTGTGCATTGATATAACATATTTGTGGACAAGGTCACGTCTATAGCCTTAGAAGACACCAGACTTCTAGGTTCACTTGAATTCATGGAAGTTGTTTCGATACCAAGAGATGAAGGAGTTTAAACTTAACACGATGAGCTCTGAATGTCTGTCATTTGCTTTTACAAAACAGTTTTCACGCAGGGTAATTTCACATATCATTTGAGAGGCTTGTATAATATGGCTTAGACTTCACTGACACCTGCTGGTAGAAATCTGTTACAGCATATTTGAAAAAAGTATCTTCTCCAAGTTTTTTTTAAAGCTAGCTCTTCACGAGGAATGACAGCAGCCGAGGATTGTGTGACAGATGAATTGTTTTTTGGATTTAGTGAAACCTTTGGTTTAATCTGCTTGGCTGAGGGTCAGCCTCCAGGCTGTAGGACAGGGAGGTCAGGACTCCCATGCTTGATAAAAATGAGACCAAGGAGTAGCTGCAAATGTGGAGGAGGGATGCAAAAACAAGCGAGGAGGAGGAGAGGGTGGCGTGTGGTATACATGGGAACTGAGGCGGTTACGTCAGGATTAGTTGCGAGTTGCAGCAACGGAGCTTAATTAGTTCTGCTTCCTTCATCCCTCCCGAACTTAAAATACCTTACAACCTAAACAACATTATTGACATTTAAATTAAATACTTTAGTTTCATAATGTGACGACTGGTACTTTTGGATTCTTCTTTTCAACAATATTGTTGTTTTAAAGTTATGTTAACGGTACTGTACATTTAACAAATTATTCAGTATGTGTGTTATATTGCTTACACTGTAGGCCATATTAGTTTAAATGCGTACACACATAAACAATCCTAAAAGTCAGAGAGGCACATACGAGGAGGTGCTGAACTATTTTGATGATGCCTTCAAGGCCAACAGCTGCAAGGTTAAAGGGGAGTAGTTCTCAGCAAGTTAATCTTATTTGATGTGAATGTGACATCGGATTCGAAGTTTCACTATGTTTACAAAAAGAGAAAAGGAGCTCTGTTGCACCCCTCGCTTTACTGTTGCCCAAGTAACGTTGTGCATAATCTTCACTCTGTAAGGCGGGTTTTGTGGCAGCAATGTAATGTTAATCTTTTCCTATATGACAGCAATGATTAGTTCCTTTTTGTGAAATTACAGTATGACTGCGCAATAAGAGCTGGCTCACAGGATCCTCCCATTTAAAAGTAGTGGTGCACTGATTTCCCCTCGCTGACTCAGCCTGCTTTTTTCTAATGGGTTTTGCAAGAAGCAAAATGGGATGAATGTATAAATTGAAACTAGAGTAAGGGTTAAAAGTGGAGCTGCACTTAGGTTTAGGTGTATGGTTGGAAAAATAGTAAGTGTTAGGAATAAGTAACACTGCCTTTTATACAGTATGTAGATTTGTTGATGGGCTTTGACTCTATGACCATGTTATTAACCTTAGTAAACTTTATTGAAGCAATGATTAATCTCAAATAGTTTCCTTCCGACTTTCAAGGGTCCCTTCAGGCACGGATGGGTGGCTAGACTATGTCCCCATAACAGAGAAGAAGAACACTACCTCAGGAATTGCACGTGAGCTGAGAGAAGGTACCGCTGTCTACTCTTAAACTCTTGATTTCTATTGAATCTTGTTTCTCTGCAATATAATGTAAGCAGAACTACAGGGAATATGACTTATGTTTACTTGTGTTCTTATTTTCTATTTCACCCTCTCACTCTCTTCAGGTGGACCTTTACTGTATGATGAAGTGAAGTTAGTCCTGAACTCAGAGATGCTCAATGGCAGCCAGCGAGTCCTGTTTGACAGTGTCATTACGGAGGAGGAGTGTTTGGAACTAAAAAATGTGGCCAATGTAAGCATTGTTGTTTGACATACTGTATATATTCCAGATGATAGGAATCCCTTGTTGCCATTTGTAATGCTACCCTGCTCCACAACTTTTTTTTCATAATATGTGCATGTAAGTGTATTGTGGTGCTCTTGCCCTACTGTATGTAGGAACTTTGCATGTTGTCCCTCTGGAGGGACTCCACAAAACATAGTATCCATGTCAATACATAGAGATGCAATAACAATGATACTCGCTGTGCATTGTGTATTGTCTATATTCTTTGTTTATTTTGTGTGATTTGTCTGTTATACTGTACATGTACATACAGTATATAAATATAGGAAAGAATGCAACTGACCTTTCATTGTCCAGTATTGTGCTATAGTGAGAAGCATTTCAAACTGCAACAAATGAGTATTGTAACCAATAGCATTTCTTGCATTGTTAATGCTTCTCAATATGTATCATGTTTAATCTGAGACTTGAGTTTCATCCATTTGTTCACTTATGATGTGAATTAAATCTATTTTTCTATTCAAATTGCAATTGTTAGGTTTCCTTTTCATAGAAGAAACAATCCTCTGAGAAGCAAAAAGGCATCATTAACTACAGCATTTGGGATTTTGGTTCAATGTTGCTAAATCTTTATATATTTGCATACAGTACCATTAATCCTGTACTACTTGTAGTTCCATTGTTTTCATTTTTAATATATATTTCACAGACAATTGTCATAGCAGGAGATGGGTACAGAGGGAAGATGTCACCTCACACTCCAAATGAGAAATTTGAGGGAGCAACAGTCCTGAAAGCTTTGCAGGCAAGTTTCCTCATTTTCTCTCAGCAACTAATTTAATAAGCAGATACTGTAGGTAAACCGGGTGATGGAACAGAATATAATTGACACAAGAAGTTATGCAGGTCTGTGACTGGAGACTCCGTTTCTAGATCACCTGGCACTCAGTAGGTATCCACACGTACACACACATACACATACGCAAACATTTCACTGTCTAAACAAAGACAATAAATCTGGTTTCAAACATTAAAAAAAAAACTTTATCTAGTCTGGAATTCCGGAGATAGCTTTGCTTGCTCTGTGGGTGCGCCTGTTTCAAGGTGATACCATTAGATACCAGGGGGTAGTATTTTCTTTAAAATATTAATGTACATAAAAGGAGTAATGACATTCTATTTTTGTTAATAATATGTTCATTGTTTAATTGTGTACTCACTGGAGAAATGTGTATATCAGAATTCTAATTATTATTTTGTAGAATTCTTTTTTGCTTTGTAATGGAATATTCTAGGGGGAGGAGTTTTACCTAGAAAAGGAGCTCCTCACGATAGGAGAAGAGAGATAGGAGCTGCTTACAACAATCTATTTTTTTCAATCAATCAGTATACTTTAATTTTGTACTATAATGTACTATCATTTTGTGTTTTTTCCCTTGGTTAGTTTGTTTCTTTCACTTTGTTTTTTCACATTGTTCCTCATAATAAACACCATTTCACCATTTCATTATTGCTGCATTCCATCTATGCCCCTAAACATTTGAAGGATGAGACTGAGACAAAGTCCCTCATGTGTAGTGTATGTATATAAGTGAAGGTATACCTATATAGTGAGGGGATAGTGTAGCAAAGAAAGTAAGCCTTTGTTAAGTCGTGGGTTCAATTCTCTGCTGCAGGCACTGCTGTTATATCGTGACTGAGGTACTGTACTTAACCCCATTCGTAGTCGCATGCTCTCTAGTCTGCTTAATCCTGCTGAAACCAGGATGTTTTGATGTGTGGCTCTTGTACAGACTTTACTTCTTCATTTTTTACATATTGAGACAAAAAAGGTAAACTGTGAACGCTCAGCACAGTCAGTGCTATCCACTATAGATGCCCTGTAATAAGCCAGTAATGTGTCTCCTCTTGAATTCAGGAACTAATATCTCTGTCCATCCATTTTCAAACTGTTTTATCCAATGCAGGGTAAAGCTGGAGCCTATCCTGGCAAAAATGGGCACAGGGATGTGACAAAGACACACACACACACTCACAACAGGTTTAATTTTCCCCTGAAACCAATTAGCCTACCAGTACAGTATGTCTTTGGAGCATAGGTGGAAACTGGAACACCCAGAGGAAACCCACATGAACATGGAGAGAACACACACACACTCCACGCAGATAGCACTCCAGGATTTGAACCCAGGGAAGCAATGCTAACCACCATGTTGCCCTAACAAAACACCTGTATTTATATATTTATTATGCTCGGGGTCTTTGATGATTTTTATGCTTTGTTTGCAGTATGGCTACGAGGGACGAGTCCCACTGAAAAGTGCCCGTTTGTTTTATGAAACTAGCGAAAAGGCTAGGAAAATCATCGAGTCCTATTTCATGCTGAACACAACACTGTACTTCTCTTATACTCACCTTGTCTGCAGGACTGCTGTTAAAGGTATGGTGCATGTTGGATTGTTGTTGCAGTAGTGCTTTGCAATTTTGAAACATCAGCTATTACGGGGCACAGTGTAATTGCATGTTTTAGCCTGATCCCATCAGATCTCTGAAGCAAAGCAAAGATTGATCAAATTTGTACTGGAAAGGAAGATACAGGTTTAGTTGGTTTATTTTTTTCACAGTGCATTCCTAATATTAAGATTCAGCTCCCTGCAATCAGTGCATCTTGTAAGCAAGCTCTAAGGAGTCCTGCACAATTTACATTGGTTCTTCAGGATCATTTTGGGGTGAAACATTTGGAGGATTTAAATATAAGGGGACATCGTGTGAAGATCTATTCATTTTTCCATTTGGATTGCTGAATTCAGAACTTGTTGTTTTTATTTTTAAGGCCAGCAAGACCACCGGAACGATCTGAGCCATCCCATTCACGCAGATAACTGCCTGCTGGACCCTGAGGCACATGAGTGCTGGAAAGAGCCACCTGCGTATACCTACAGGGATTACAGGTGAGCACATTTTTCCCAGGAACAAAGTACAGCAAATATATTGCTTGAGCTGTTATGACTGTATCAGCTAACAAACGGAAAAACTGTAAAAGAAATGTTACAATTGGCATTATTTTAAAGTAGTAAATCTGCTTTAGGCAGATAAGAGTTGCAGAACAGGATTTTTTTTTAATAAATTGCCTTGGCGGTCTTTTTAAATCTGTTTTTTTAACCTTTTGTTTAACCAGGTTAGTCAATTGAGAACAAATGCTCTTTTGTAACGACGTCCTGAAAAGTACTCATTTATACAGCATGGCTTTGACATGTAGCCTGGGACTGTAACTCCTGACCCTCTGGTCTGGTCCTTGCACTACTACTGGTTTTTATGATTTTGAACAATATGGTATTTGACTTATTCATTTCATATTGTTTTCTGAAGTACAAAAAGATCACAGAAGCCCACAGAAGTCTAAAGATATTTGATACATTTTTTGTGCATGCAAGTCAAGCTTCAAAAAATATTTTTATTAACAGATCATTTCAAACTGAAGATATTTGTTGTTATGTTGATGCTATACAAACTGGAAAAAGAGGCTGTCCCTCTAACCCTGACCATAACACTAACCTTCTGCTGCGTTCTAGAGGTCATGTAACCTTTGCTCTTCAAGCTAGTGGTTGCGTGACCTCGTTTACCTCCCCAAGGTTGCACGACCTTTGCTGCTCTAACACCCAGCAGTCGTGTGACGTCTGCTGCATCCTAGATGTTGCGTTACCTCTTCTGCAACTCAGAGGTCACACAACCTTAGCTGTGCTGCTTTCCAAAGGCTGTGTGACCCATGCAGTGCCGCATCCCAGTGGTTGCTCTACAGTATGTCTCCTGCATCCCAGAGATCGCATGACTTTTGAAGCGCTGCTTCCCAGAGGTTGCATTACCTTGGCTGTGCAGCATCCTAAGGACAGTGATCTGCTCCATCCCAGAGGTCGTATGACCGTTGTTTTGCCTTGTACTAGATGTCACGTGACCCTTGCTGCCCTCGTACCACAGGTTGTATGTCCTCTGCCATGTCCCAGAGGTCGTATGAACTCTTCTGCATCCCAGAAGTCTCTTGACCTTTGCTGTGCCACACTCCAGAGGCCACGTGACCTCTCATGCAGTCCAGATGTTATGTGACCTTTGATGCACCACGTCACAGAGGTCGCATGACTTTTGTTGCACCTGTCGCTAAACCCGCCCCTTGCTGTACCTCAGCGGGACAGTATCCATATCCGTGGACAGTCCCACTTCAGGCTCGCTATGTGTCAGCTTGTCTTACGCCCAAGGTCACTCCCCCTGGACTACAACACCCTTGCTCTTGGATCCCTTACATCATTTGGTGTCCATCCCAGTTCCCTGGGGGGTCTGTCTGGCCTGAACAGCTCCGTGTCGTGTGTTCTCTGTGTGTCCCAGACGTCGCTTGATCTTTGCTGCACCTCATACCAGGTTTTACTGTAATTATAAGGTTTTCCTTCTGTTGTTATGGGGAAAACAACTAGATGCATAACTACATAAACACAATGTATTTGTAGCTTTTTGCACTTTCTCTAAACTCAGCTTTTACTCAACCTGTCGCCTACAGACGTTTGTTAAGGTGGCTTACTTAAAATTGAACCGTTTTTGGGAAACTACCCTGAGTGTCTCGTTTAATTTTGTTCCCTTAGTGCCCTTTTATACCTAAATGGAGATTTTGATGGAGGGGAGTTTATTTTCACTGAAATGGATGCAAAAACAGTGACAGTAAGTGAATTATTTCTGTTCTTACTGATGCTTGGTGTTAAAGTATATATATATATAATCACAATAATAATTACAATTTTGTATAGTACAGGATTTAACAGAAGGGTGCACTGGCACCGGATCTATTTAGAATAAGTACATTAAAATAAGTTAGAACTGGGTTTCTGAAACTGATGATTAGTAGACTGGAAGCGAAGTACTACAAGATGACATCTTGAACTGACACACTATATCCTAGTGGTTTCCTAAAGCCCTTTAGACGATGTAATTTCTCCATTTTATTCATGTATTTTAACTGACGTATTATACCAGTGGGTTTTATTGTTACCTTGGCGTTTGTGACGTTCATCCAGTTTTCAGATCTTTCCATTTCATTTTCATGCTTAGGCCTCCGTGAAGCCCAGGTGTGGGCGAATGGTGGGCTTCTCGTCTGGAGGGGAGAATCCTCACGGTGTGAAAGCAGTAACCAGTGGACAGAGATGTGCAGTGGCACTGTGGTTTACACTGGATCCTCTATACAGAGAGATGGTGAGCTCCCACCTTGTCCTTTTATCTCCTTGTAGAATCCCTGAAATGTAGCATGCAACTACCATGGAACAAGTCATAGGTTTATTCCATGCTGAAAAGAGAAGAAAGAAAACACAACGTTTCGGGTGTGGAGCCTTCTTCTTGACACCCGAAGAAGGCTCCACAGCTGAAATGTTGTGTTTTCATTCTTCTCTTTTCAGCATGGAATAAACCTATTATTTGTTCCTTTACAGCCTACGCATGCTGACGCAGCTACCCGCCTGAAAGAATTAAATGACTATTATTGTTGTTTTATTTGAGTGCCTGTATGAGACCCTTGGGTGTAGCTAGTTGCTTTATACTAATAGCCCACTAATCTAAGACTAAAGGAGTACTTTCCGCCAGGTTTAGATGTTGAATTTTCTTGTGAAAACAATCCTGTTAATGGAGCAGTATATTTGGCTTTGTCCTCTTGAAGCAGCAATGTAAACTACTCCCAGTTTGTGGCTGATCCCATTCCATGGAAGTGTTTGATGCACAGTAATAAATTGTTCTTTATCATTGGAGCATTGCTCCTCTGGAACATCGCATTCCTCTCACAAAGGGTTCTCGTCCGTGTACAGGAGAGGCTGCAGGCTGACGAGGTGATCCACTCTTTAGACAGCGACAAGTTGAATAAAGAACTTCAGATAAACCCCCGGGACGAACTGTGAGAAGAACGTGGAGGTCACGGAGCATAATGTTATCTATTTATTTAATTGCATTGATCTTTACAGAATGTTTTATTTTTGTACTGTGTCTGAAGTGCCAGTTTTCCAGTTTGTGTGAACGTGTGTGAAATCGCGGAGACAATCTGTGTGCTCCTCATACCAGTACTCGAGTCTGCTTTCTGTGATTAGAGTCTCCCAGACCTGTGCATATTTTTACCCTAAGTAGTCATCCAGGCACAAATTTGCCAAACACTACTGGAGGTCAAAGTAGCTGATGCGAAAAAAAGTCTTTCAGCTTTCATTTTCTGAAGAGCCATACAGTAGAAGATTAAAGGTTTGCTGTTCATGATTCGTCTTATTTGAAAGCAAAGACTGCTCTGCAATTTAAATTATTAATCTTATGTCCCATTCAGATCTCAAGCGCATTTTTCATGCTCACTGAAATGTGTTTAAAGGTTTATTTTTTCTCAATTTTTCTATTTATTTATAGATTTTGTATAGTGGAATTCTTAGTTATTTTGGAAATGCCATTATTTAAGCCTGTTTGGATGTAATCATTTATGTGCCAATTTATTGTGCAGTGGTGCTCCAAAGAAGTTTGAGTTTGTGTATCCAATGTTTTTCCAGGTGAGTTTGGGTCTGTTTGTGTATTCAAAAATTCAGTTGGCATTAGATCATGACATTTTGTTACAGAATTCTACTTCATTTGCATACACCAGCCATTAATTCAGCAGTGTATGCAAATAATGTAGAATTGTTTCTATTTACTCTCTTATTTTGGATCAATCTCAAAACTAAATTCTTTAATGTGCCATATTTAATCTAAATGATCTATACAATTCATGAGGAGAATTCCCTCTGTCCCATTAAGGCCAACAAACACTGCTACTGAAGTTTAACCAAAACATTACCTCTGCTATCTTCTGAGTGAAGGAAAAAAATCTGAGAATCTGTTAAATTCACAGATTCTCAGACTGAATTAAGTATTACGTAAAAAGATAGGCAGAAGACATTCTAATCACTTTTCCACAAAGTATGATTTTGAGTTTTGTATTCAGAAGATTTAAAAAGGGTGGTTTCTATTTTGGGCTGTTCTCCTAACAAAGCCTTCGTGCCATGCTAGATGATAAAAATGCCCCCCTTTGTAAAACAGTATGTTTGAACTTTGTTTTAAGCCAAAACACCATCATAAACATTCTAAAGATGCCTGGCTGCATGTTAGTAATCATCAATCAAGCTGCTACTATGATTGTTAACATTTAAAAGATCTTTTATTTATTTCTGTTTCAAGAAATTTTAAATTTGAGGTGGCAGACAGAAATTGTTTATTTTCCAAGAAGCCATGTTGACTGGTACCATTGCATTGAGTCCAGTGGACACTTTGAAGTGTGCTAATGCCAACTGTACTGTTTTATTATTTAAACATCCACTGCACCATTTGAGTATTTGTTGAGTTGTATTGCTATTACAAAGTGGAATTTGGAGAGCATGCTGAGCAAACCAGTTGTTTTCACATTCTTTGTAATGCCTATGTAAATAAGAATTCTGCTGCATATCAGTGATGGTGTTCCTTCTACATTATTTAATTAAATTATTGTTAAACTGTAGATGGATTTAAAAAAATAAACTTTTCTTTTTCATGCATTTCTTTTCCAATTTTGTTTTTCCAAATTGATGGGTTAGTGCACTACAGCGCCCTGAAAGATCCCTGTAAGTATTAAATCATTCTGGGGATACGCAGAGGAATCCTCTCGATGTTCAAGTTGTTTACTTCACTTTTGATTGTACTGAACTGAATGAATGACTTGCCTACAAAGTCAAGCTTTAGGTCTTAATGAGTTAATGCTTGAAAACTACCTGTAATGCCTGCAGGAATCCAGTGCTAAAGCACTAGAACTGTCCCTGCCTGATCTGGAACATGTGCTGTGGAAAATCTAATTTCTACATGAAATTCTACATTTTCCTTTTGCCCCATAAGAATTAACAGGCTGCCACCGTAAGGACAAGACACCCTAGCTAGAATACAGCACAAATAAAAGATACACAAGTCAAGTTGGTTTATTTTATTTTTTGTTTATATCAAAATTAAGAATGCGTTTATAAATCTATAACTTGTGACATATATACAAAAAACTTTACAAGAGGAATGTTTCCCAATGTGTAAAAAACGTTCTAGAAAAGTTTATCTTTTACTTTCAATAATTTGGATATAGTAATTTTCTAACAGAACATTGTGGTTCTGAGCATTGTTTTAAAGATAGAACTATTCTTTTTTTTAACTCAGAATATCAGATGAACCTTTACAACAATGTTAACATAATGTAACCATACAGTAACTTGAAATGTATAACCCCTTATAGACCATTTGATAATGATCCAGCCTCAGAAAAGTCCATCACTTGTCAATTTTTTTAGGATAGCCTCCACATGTATGAACAAAACCTGCAGCTTGTCAATGAAAATCTTTGATGTAACCAGCCCATACCCATAAAGGAGTGTTTAGTAATTATATACAACCTCTTCTTATGTAAAAGCATTCAGTTTGTCAAAAAAATGACTTTTCAGATTAGAATAATTATTTAAATTCAGTTAAAATATCTTGGAATGTTTTGATTGAAATATAGGACTCTGAATTTCGTAATATACATTGAAATGACAGAATAACAAACAAGACCTCAACAATGAATGAAGCTGTTACCTTTCAAATGGAAGCAAAATCTAACGTCATGTAGTGTCTTCAGTACACGCTGTAGAGAGAACACTACATTTCATAAGATTTTGCCTATACTGCACAGTGTGTAATAAGTTTAGGATTAGGTTACTACTGTATAACCTAAAGGTTCTGTCTTAATACTCTAAGCAGCAATAATAAGGCTTATAATGGTAGTATTCTGAGATAAATGTTGTCTGACATCTCAATTTTCCCACCTACAATATTTTTTTCTGTTGATCAGTCATTCAGAAAATACAGCTGGACTGTTTCATAAAGATGTCTTAAGCTGCAGGACTGGAGAGATTTATAGCTGTTTAGGTCACATAAACAGAACCCATAGGGACTAAGAAGAACACTACATGGCTTCAATTGTCCCATCAGAATACAGTAGAAAAGTAAAGACTCACTCTAAAAAAAAAAAACTACTGTATTTGGAACAACCCCTTTTTCCACTTTAAACAAACTCTTTTTATACAAAATATGTATATACAATTCTAAGATTGTTTGGGCATTATTTACATTAAGACAACTGTCTACTTCCACAGATTATATAAAACAGAGAATTATTCAAACACCACAACTTTTCACATTCAGCACCACTCACAAAAAATGCGGTTGCCTATAACAGCTTTGAACAAATACATCCTAGTGCTATCTGGCCACCGACAACCTTATTGTGCCTCAGAAGCAGCAAAATATCTGATAGACACTGTCTCTCGGTCCACATTTTGAAAGTTTACTATGCCTTAATTGTGATGTTCAAACATTCCAGCAGTTTTATATGAACTATTGTACATCGGTGCACACTAAACGTTTGATACACTAAATAAATCCCATATGGTGTTTTGCAGCTTCACGTATCTGATGTGAACCACAATCTTTTGCTAATCTTTTCTGGACAAAAAGTCCCATCTGAAAGTTAAATCTACACCTGGTCCAATATACTGTTAGTGACCATAATTCAATACTTCAAAAAAAAATCTCTCATTTACAGTCATTATAAAAGTGAAATGGGTAATACAATACCTACTGTATATTAAAGAATACTTTGTATAATGACACTCTTTGCCATAGTCAAAAAGGATAATTCTAAAGATAACACTTTTGGCAGTATTTTGGAAGAACAACGTTAAAAAAAAAACTTCAAAATTATACAATCATGTTTGGCTAATGCCTGTGTTTAGTAACATTTTGCTTTACAATAAGAGAAGAGTTTACCAGACCACTGTAAAGCACAAACTATGTTTAAACAAATCAGTCAGTATCTGGGATACCGCGCAGTAAAGTTAACCTTAAACCTAAATATGAAACACGCATTTTGCTATGGCCCTAATAAAAGAAAAAAAAAAGCCTCACTCAATGCTAAACTTTGTTAACTGAACTACGGGACAAGCTGAACACTGGATAGTTTAGAAGCAAGAAATAAAAAAAAAAATGTACCCGGTATGAACGGTATTCTTAAGTGCTCTGTCAAAGAGATAAAAAAGTAATGCACTTACAAGCACCACCCACCTTTCACCCAGCTAACAATAAATCAAGGTCTGGATATGACACTGTAACAAAATATAAACAAGAAAAATAAGTGCATCTTTTTTTGTCTTTTTTTTTCTTTAAAAGAAAGAGTATTAAAGAAGAGCCAAAGCACTACGCAGCGGAACGTCCTGTCACAGTTTTGCGTTGGAAGGGGGAGGGGGACTACAGTATAGGGGTTCCTACTCGCCCTCCTCCTTAATGCGCTGCTGCTTGTTCCGGCGGGCGTCCATGTCGAAGGAGAAGTCGGGCCAGTCGTCGCGGGGAGGGAAGGAGATGGTCTGGCGCAGAGTGAAGCGCACGGCGTCGATGACCCGCTCTCCCCGGGCCTCCGACGAGCCCACGCTGACGGTGGAGGACCCGCTCGTGGTGCGCAGGATGTGGGGAGGCGGGGAAAACTCCATCGACTGCCGGTGGTCCAGGATCCCCTTCCAGATGATGTGCTGAAACTCGGTGGGGATCTTGAGCCGGGACAGGTCCTGAAAATAATGATTAAAAGCACCCAATGCCAATTAGCTTTCCTACCAGCCCTCCTACAAAACGGGTTTCTTTTTAAAAGCGATTTGGAGTCGGGGAGTCCAAGGGCATTACCTCCATGTTGTAATTCTCAATCTGGTAAATGTTGGTCAGTCCTTGAGCAGTGAAATATTCGAGGCAAGCGGAGCACCCAAGTCTCACAAGGAAACTGAAAACACATTAATAAAAACACCCAATGAATTTTGAACAGCGGGTGAAGACCCTCCAGTCTTCGAATTTGAGATTACGGACAATGTTTTTTTGTTTACACAGTTTACACCTCAAGTGATGTAAACTGTAGTTAACCACACTACAGATTTGTTACTTTTCTAGTTCATAATTAATTGTCACACGGGCTTGCACTCTTAGGCATTAAAACCAGTGCTTCCGATGCAATGCTGCTCCACACAGAGCACCACAGCCAGCACAGCTAAGGGGCAGTGCAAGCCCACCAGCACAGCAGCTGGCTCACCTGGAGATGCTGCTGTCCGTGGGGTAGGGTGGTGGAGGTGTGCAGTGGGAGGAGGGCACCATGGGCAGCTGTGGCTGCAGTGTGTGTGTTGGGCTCAGCGTGCTCATGTCACTGCCCATGGGAATGTGCGTGCCCATTATTGGCGTCACTGTAAAGAACAAAAGCTCTGTCAGCACCCATCCATCACAAAACGGCCATCGCGTTCAACAAAAAAAACAACCCACAAACTTCTTTCTTTTGTTGCTTTTTTGCTTTTTTAAGGCGAGGAATAGGATGATTCCGGTTGTAGCATGACGTTCATCACTCCTGCATGTCCCAGCCTTTGTTTAGATTAAATATTGTAGGGGGATTTGAAGGCATTTACAAGAATTTACTGAATCTGTACTACACATTACAGGAGACAGTCTTGCAAGACAGTCCCAGTTCTCGTGATACACACTGGCATGCTGTGACATGTATTGAAGCCTAGTATTGCGACTGTCTTGCTGTCATGTGATAGCCTGCAGGTTAACATTGAGCAGGAGGACACACTTACTGTCAGTGAGGCCTCCAGACATGCTGGAGGGGGTAAGGGAGTTGCGCTGTTGGGGGTTCATGAGCTGACTGACAGAGGGCAGTTTGTTCATGCTAGGCCCCTTGCTGAGAGGGGGAGAGCTGGAGCCGAAGGAAGGCTGGGATTGCATGGAGCTCCTGGGGCACGGAAAAGGATACATGCCGTTACTCTCATCGTCCAAGACACCGAATCTTCAACAACACAAAGCCCTTTCGTTAGTCACATCCCACAGTGCCACAGTGCCAACAACACACATCTTTTGTTCAGAGAATAAATATCAGAGAAGGGCTTTGCACTTCACAAGAGCAGTAGTAATTCTCTACGGAAAAAAAATGAATACATGAATCAATCAAGTCAATGGACAGGTTTGTTGCATACTGAATATCTACATAAAACATTTCTCTACATTTCACTTAAGACGCACGTCAACATTTTTTGTCTTGATTTTTCTATTGGCAAAGGAACAAATAAAGGTTTCCATACTGAAAAGAAAAGAGATACAACATTTTCGCCTGTAGAGCCTTCTTCAGGTGTCAAGGCTTAGGTGTGAAGGCTCCACAGCAGAAACATTGTTTCTCTTCTCTTTTCAGCAGGGATTAAACTTTTTCTTGTTCCTTTGCAGCCTACGCATGCTGATGCAGCTACCTACATGAACTTCTATCAATCTGCCTACAGGACATTATTTGCTTCAATCATAATTAAGAAGGGCATTTTTAATTATCCTTATTGATTTATAATGCAAAGTTCACAATAAAGCTTAATTGCAATGTCAAATTTTTTGGAATAATTTCTAACAGACATCTGGTTATCTGAGCATAACAAAATCAGGGGGAAGAACACTTGGTTTAAACATATACAGTACATTGTTTCAGAGCATCTTTGTTCTAGTTCAGTCCATTGTAACTCTGTTGGTAAGTTATACTGTATTAATTCTTCAGAAAACAGCTTTCTCAATGAATTGTCATCAGATGTATTCAGTTTGTGAGAAAAGTTCTCATTTACAAATACAACTGGCTAGGGTCTACTGCAAGCCCATCTCAGACACAGGGCAGACTAACAGGGATTTTAAGAAGATGGCTATAGAACATAAACCTAAAGCAATACAGATAGCCACTTACTGTAGCTCTTCAGGGTTGACATTTCCCCCAAATGATGGTGGAATATATAATGATCTATTTTGAGCTATGCTTTGGTAAACAGAAGTATATCTTATGAAGAAGAATAGGAATGCCCAATTCATTGTGGTACGCATACAAAATGTATGTGGTAATGGGTCACACACAACTGTCTTCCCAGCCATTTTCATTTAATTTACTGGCAGATGATAACTTTTCTGAACTACCACTGTCATAACTGTACATTTTTACTATACTGTATAACCTGTTTTATAAAGAAACATATTTGTGTTCACAATCCAAAAATATACAAAAGTAGTTAGAATAGTTTTGGTTCTGTAATAGGAGATATTAATATTAAAGAATCTGCAAAGGATACCAGACATTGATCCTATGCTAATTATGTGTATGCTCTGTAGGAAGTAAGTGAAGCAGCACAGTTTGACAGAGAGATATGCGAAGTGCTTCCCAGAATGAACTGATGAAATTTACAGATGCAAAAAGAAAGCAAGTGAGAGAAAAGGAGCCAAAAGCAGAAAAAAGGAAACATTTTATTGAGAAATGACAGACAACAGTGCAAGAGCCACAAATGACAAAATGCTCTGTTTCAAACAGAACAAATTCTTAAAACACTTTGCTCTGTACATTATTGCACATTACTGTATTCTTTGTCCTCTTAAAAACGGAAAATACTGTTTTTCTTTGGAAAAGAAAATGCACAAAACCAACGAAAACTGTCCAGCAGTAAAAAAAATCAGCTGACACCTTTACAACATGACCAGCACTGACATTATTTTACACTGATTTTATACAGCTCCAAGAAAAGACTGAGGCAATACGAGTCCAGCTCTAATTAATCAAAAACACCGCAATAAAAACGAAAGCCCCCCCTTTCAAAGCAAGCATTGGAAAAAGATGTCCATAAACATGACAAGTTTAACAAATCCAGTAGAAAAATACTAACTGCTTGGTTCCCGACCAGCTTTTAGCTAATTAATTTCAATAAATGATTCCCAGATTTTGAGGAAACTTTTCTCAGAGGCTGCTTCTGTACATGTGCAACGTGTTTTGTGCAATACAAGCGGGTCATACCATCAAGTCATCAAGTTTAACTTTCAAATGCAAAAACAAAAGCTGAAAAACTAAATCATGCAGGTGGAAAGGGTACTTTGATTAACGTATTACTTAACTTTGTGTGGAAACTAAAAAAAAATAAAAATGTGGACGAAATACTGTCTACATATTTTATTTTTTTCTGCAGATGAGACCTTAATTTGAACACCTTGATTCCGATTGCTTTAGTTTCTAAAATTGATCGCATGCAGAAATGTAATCAGATCCTATAAATACTAACAATATCGAGGGGCTTTGTAAAAAAAAACATAGCAACATTTACACGAGCAAGATGTGTGTTTTAAAACGTTCGTATCCAAAATAAAAAGGGAGAGACTAACGAGAATGAAACGGATCCCTAATGATGCCTGCTTTCCCATAAAACGCCCTAACTGGCTCCAAGCCGAACTGTAGGTACAAAACGTTGGATCACAAGCAACATGCACCTAAAAGTCCTTTGAATTCACGTAGAGTGGTGTTGCGAGATATATTTTTTCTTTACAAGAAAGCTGCTTTTGTACATTATCCATAACGTGACAAAGGGCACACCGTCTATCTGTATTAAAAGGCATTCTTAGGCGCGCCTGTCCTGCCTGTGACTACAGTAGGTGAGGAATGTTTGAGCGGTTCTCAGTCTGTGCTGGATTGTTTCTTCTGGTCACTTATTGGCTCCAAAAGCTCAGTTCGAAGGCGGGCTTTAAGCAGACTGTAGAAAGGAACCAGAGAGAAAAAAAGAAATAAGAACAGAATCCCGAGAGCTGTGACGGGCATTATCATGACCACTTGTCTTGCATTGTCTCTAGAGCGAAAGAAACTGTCTATTATTCTTCCGATTTCATTATGGAAATTCTGCACAATTGTAAATTAATGAGGCAACGTATTATTTATTGCAATGATTACAGGCTCAATGAATGTAACAATGCGTGGCGTTTGTTCCGTTCGTTTTCGCCAGAACTAAGACTTTACACTGCAACTGCAGAATTATCGCATTGTGCTGCATCACAGACAGAGCCAAAGAAAGGGTTTAGGTAAGATGTCAAGCGGAAGTTAAAGTTGTCTAAGCGACAACAAAACCTTATAAGGATTCTGGGAACAGTCCACAGATTTCCAATTATTTAGCATTACCTTGAACCATCAAAAGTCACAACAGAGGTCCAATTTTTTCAATGTCCCTTTTCTGAGGCTAAAGGAAAACAGTTTTTATGGAGGGGTCCTGCAATTAGGCATGTCACCACAGGGTGTCACTGCTTAACAGTGTGCCATTCGTCCATCCATCCAAATTTAGTTGGCTTTTCCCGGAGAGAGCTGTGGCCTTAACAATCCTGCACTTTTCCATTTTTGTAGGAAAGACAAATGAAGTTCCAACTACACATCTAAGCTTCTAGCAAGCAAGAGGCTTCAAAATTCTGCTGAGTCCCAGGGACAATGAAAGATTGAAAAAAAAAAGAGACAAAACTCAATTATTTTTGAACGCCAATATGCTTTTTATTTTGTTACACAGTAAGCAACACCTGACTGAAGTAAGGGATCCATGATCGTAAAGATATTCGTCTGAAAAGAACTGGCAAGGTGGGAGAGAAAGCAACGCAGAAAAAAGAGAAATCATAGAACATGCGATTAAAGACTGCAATCAGGAGATGTTTTAGAAAACTTGTCCACAGGAAGCCTGTGTGAAGCTGTTTACTAATGCTAAGTACTGTACTGTATGTCTATCACCTATACAGTATTAGCAACAACTTACAAAAACACACTGCAAAATAAACCATTTCATGCACAGCCAATTTTAAATGTCCTATCAGCTTTTATAAAAAAAAAAGGCTTGATATTTTCTTTAAACCAGAAGGATAACAGTATTTCAGTAAGTTCTGAAATTCGCCTCTGCTCTGACCTTGTCCTGTTATAAGATATTTTCCACTGTAAATCACGATGTGAAAAGGATGTGGTTGTCAAAAAAACAAAACAAAACAAATCGTGACAAAGCATTTAAAATAATAGTTACCCAACCCATTTTAACTAGTCATTTGCAAAAGCCTAGACAGTGATGTAATCAACACTCTTGCATTACCTGGAGAATAAGACACCCAAAAGAACTGACTGTGCTGCACTGCATATCGAGATGTTTTCTGTTCCTTTTAAAGCAAGACCCAAGTTCATCAGGAGATTGTGAAAGAAACGTGGTATTGCATGAAGCTTCCACTAACAGTCGCACCTCAGTGAGACCTCTTAGGCTACGATGAAAATGTGAATACCTCTTTATCTTGTGATTTGACTACAATGTAAGCATATTACATCAGTGTCAGGCAGCTGTCAGTTTCTTAACGAGAAACGATAACGAAAGCAATAATTACTAAAGGGCGTCTCTGCCAGCAAATCAAAGCTATAATTTTCATATCTCTCTTTTATTCTCATTTTGCTTCCAGGATCTTCTGCCATAGCAAAGATTGTGTGCGTCTATGAAAGTGATAAGTAACGCATATGAATGACTAGGGTTAAAGCAATGATTGTGTAACTTAAACTGTTGTGTAAACCTGTAAGTGGACACAGAGCAGACGCTGGTTGTTAAAATTGTCTGGTTTGCATGGCTATGTGCTGTACCGTCTGTTTTCTGATGGTAAATACCACTTAGATACACCATTGTTGGCCTTGAGCAGAATTTGCCAATTTCCAGTAGCAAAAGAAATTTAACAGTGTTTTCAGTTCCATGCATGGTACAGTATATGGTTTTTTCCTTTTGTGTCAGTAAAATTAACACCACAAAAAAAGACACGACTGATGGATTAAAATGAGTCAGTATTGCATAACAAGATCAGCAGCATGACCAACTACAACTAGGATATGCAACAGATTTTTTTTAAAAGGCTCATGCATCAGCATTGCAAAACCGTTTTCTCAAAAACCACACTACTTTTAAATGGGCTGGTACAGTTTGTGTGGGACTTTTACAAATTGTTTTTGTTGTTCTTACTCTCTTGCTGTTCTTTGCTGTTCAAACTCAGTTTTGTAAGTACTCAAAACAAGGCAACATACAGCTCCTACTTTACTGCAGTTGCTAAATGTAACTTACATTTTCAAGCTTTTAAAGTCATAATGCAAAGACAATATCTTCCCCCATTCAGCAAGCACAGCACACAAGTAAAGCAGAAAAGGTGAAACAGAAATCTCAAGCTAAACCCTTTTCTAGGGTCTTTTCTTTCATTCTGCAAGCGGCTGTAAGGTTAATGGGTCCTGCATGCATTGGTTGAAAAAAAGCCTGTAAACTAATGGATTAGTTTTTCCCTTTAATGAATTTTAGCTGAGCCATCCATATCACAGATAAATTCATCTTAGCAATGAAACAGCTTAGCAATTTCAACAGGTATCAGACACAGAAATTTAAACAAGCTGAGGCTGGAATTGGGCAATTTCTGCTTCTCTTTCCCAAGATTTACTTTGCAACTCTTAAAGCTCATTTTAATCTTATGCTCTTCTAGACAAAGAGCTTAAATAAAATGATAAATCAAGACTAAAAGCTAACAGTATAGAAGCAAAGCATTTCAGCAAACAACTATTTATGGAGTCATTTTTTTTTTGCACCAGTGTTGTACTCACTGTTTCTGGATCAGATTCTGCTGCTGTTGTCTGTATGTCTCAATTGTATGCTGTGGTAGAAACTGCATGAGCTCCAAAGACTCCTTAATTTTCAACAAAATCTCATAGATTTCACGCCCTTTTATCTACAAAAAAAGAAGAAAAAAGAAATCAACCATCTATTTACATTAACCAGTCTCAGACAGTACAGTACAGTAATATCATGTCCTCAACATCACTGCAACAATGCTGAACATTGTGGTGCACTTACAGGCAGACAAAATAACTCGTCGTCTGTAGGTCTTCGCTTCTTGATGGATGTCATCTGAATCCCATGCGATGCTTGACGGAAAGCTACAAAAAAGGGAACAAAATTAAGTAGGTTACAAAACAACAAGGCTCGAACAAGCAGGGGCACTGACAGAAGGCTTAAACTAAAGCTTGGAGATATTAATGTGCAGCATGCAGAACAGGCTACCCTGCACCAGCCCCGCCAGCTACTTACGGCGTTTCGTACCATCACTGCTCTTTGTGCCATCTGTGACCTGCTGTTTGCGGATGCTGTCTTCATCTGCCTTGCGGTCTCTCCCAGGGCAGGCGCAGATCCGGGCCTCAAAGCAGCGCCGACCGAGAACCTGTCCACTGGAATCAGTGTGAAAAGCAAAAACATCAGTGAGGAACCTGCTTTCCCACTTTTACCTTGAGCAACAAATGCGATCAAGCGCAGTTAATCAGAAATACAGTAGATCCTCTGTCATCAGAACTGATCGGGAAATTGGTGCTCCGTCTGAACTGGCTTGAACCCCACTGTCAGAGACGTTCAGGCTTACTCTCTGGTTTCCAGCGTGACAATGATGAGGATGGGGCGGCGGTTCATCCCTCCGACACAGCTGCTGTTGCACATGAAGTTGTACAGGATGGTGGTGAACTCAGTGCCCACCTGTGTGAGGAAGACAAAGGTGAAGTTACACAGGAGATGAAACTTAACAACACATGATTACACTGATGTAAATTAGCTGTACGGTCTTTTATTTTCACTTTTTATATCATACTGTATTAGCATTATATTTTAATTTCTGGAGATTCTGTTAGAAAACAACAGGTTTCTTTCTTTAGAGAACTAGGTGAGCTTTGTGAAGGCTGTTTTTTCTGTACAGTATTACGTCCCATAAACGGAAGATCAGAATAGTTTAAAGATTTTATTTAGACATGGTCTACTGTAAACACCAAATTGATGATGATGTGATGGGAAAACCTGTACCTAAAGGAAAAGATCATTCATTCAAGTGCATTCAGGAAAGACAATATCGGGATTTTTTTTTTTAGGACTGGGAGAGTTGAAAGGGTCATAGAGTTCAGCCAGACTTTGTGGAGTGACTAGGCTTAAATATGCCACAATAGTCATAACAATGAGTTGCACTGTGGCCTGGAAGACAGGAAGCTATGTAGACTGCAGATGACTTACAGGTGACAGTGTTAGATAGCAGATAGTACAGAATATTTACCTGGGGCGGTTCATAAGGCACCAGAACACTTTGGCGACCTGTCATTGAGTCCTCAACATACTGGGCATGGCTGTTCCCCTCCACACGAATAAGGTGGCTGGGTGGAGCTATCTGACCTGCAGAATGAACAAAGGCAAAGCAAAGTTAAAAGATGCAGAGCTTTAACTGAAGTAAGCAAACTTACTATTCCAAATAGCACTTGATGAGACAGATAAAGCATTACAAATATTGTGGCTGTGACCTCAGAAGGAGAGCTCATTTGCCAGACACACACAATGATTGTTGTACAGTATAAGTTAACATCGAAAAAGACACACATTGAATATTAGACTGACCTATAACTTTTATTTCAGATGAGTAATACTGTATGTTTTTACATTCAGTCCAAATGACGAGAGTTGTGCCTGAAAAGAAGACGTTATATATTCAAGAGTTAAAATAAATCTGTAAGACGCATTTGAATGTGTCTGGAAACCAGTAGCAAGAGTAGAAATCTAAAAACAGAATGTCAGGGTTAAAGAAAGGAAGGGCTCTACACAGAGAATGGAAGTTAGAATTGAATGCTCTTCCAGTTTTTCTCGGCTGCTGTGAGAATGCCTTTTTACCGTCATTGAACTCGCGGCTGAGTTCGTGATTGGGGCAGCGCTTGACCACCTCAGTGACGTGCTCGGCCTTCTTGTAGACTGGCATGGCCCGTATGACCGCCCCTTGTGGAGGAGGCGTCATCACTTTGATCTGGATGGGGCACGTCTTGGCAATCTGGCAGTACAGCTTCTTCAGTTCTGTGGAGTACTGTGGAAGGAAAAAGAAAAGACCTAAGACCTAAGTCTCTAAAACAGAATAAAAGAACAAAAAATAACATACTGTACAGACTAAAGATACAGTAACAAAAACTGAGCGCATGAGGAAGCTGCCCCAGCTTATGAGTTACAAAAGAAGTTTAACTCTAGAGGTTAACTCCCCCCTGAAAACTATAAAAGAAGGTAACAAATGTTTTAGCTGTACAACCCTCTCATTTGTGCACGAATGGAAGAAAAAGTGGGAAAATAATAATATTTCTTGTGTTGTGAGAACCCAAGCAAGGGTGGTAATGAGTAGGGGCAAGTGGGAAATGGACTCCAAAAATCTGAGAGCAGAATTCCATGCAAGGTTTGGAAGGTGAGAACTGTGAACAAATAGATTCGGAGATCCTTTCCGAACTCATTCACAGATCTCAGACTTCCAACAAGCCACGTAGGAAAGGCATGAACTGTTTAGCTTTTGACATACAGTACAGTACTACAAGGTCCACTGCTCCTTAATGGACAGCTAGTGCTAGCTGGAGGAAATGAGCTTTTCTTCCTACAAGCCTCCAAGAAATAAATCCAATAAAAACACCTGACCAGAGCAACACTGAATTTCAGTTTTATTTTCGGCTCTTCTTACTTTTCTCGTCTAAAAATTACCTCTTCCACCCCATCTTCTTCTTCAGGTACAAGAAGAGCATGAGTGTTCAAGAGAGAAAGTTCTTCGAGATACACAATGCGTGAGGCTTTTTCCATTAAAAGAAATTTAACACATGGGAAACCTCAGAACTTAAAAGAAGGCAGGTATTTTTTCCCTAGAGAATTTTCCTTCTGGTGCCATTTAACGTCTGTCCTGTAATTAATGTTTCCACAGGAGAATGTCATCATTAAAGACTGTGTCAGAACAGCTGGAGGAGGGGGAGACGCACCCTGAATCACTGACGTCTGCATGCCAAATCTGCAGGCACTTCCAAGGAAAAACGCAAACCAGCTCCTATAAAACCTACAGGACTTAATTCCCTGTGCATTCCAGTGAATTATATATCACCACCAAACCTACTATTTACAAAAAAAAACACAGATCAGCCCAGATTGTTAAAACTAAATTATGAGAAACAAACTTCATCTTGGAATATTTGTTTACAAGAAACATGCAAATGATTTATAGATGGTGTGCTCCATCTAGCTCAGTTTTTTAAAAACCCCACTAGTGTGCTTATATGCTTCCTTGTAAAAAAAGGTTCTAGTTTTTGACCTAATAGACATAAGGATAAAAGCAATAGTGCTGACGTATTATAAAATACTTCATAATACAGCTATCATAGAAACAGCAAACACTGAGGAGAGATTTCAATGAGCAGTTGGCAACTTTGTACACTTATACAGTCAGTTCTTTCAAATAAAATCAGCAAAAGACCAAGGATTTGGCAATTGATTTGGGAATTGATTGGGAAAATAAAACCTACAGTTAATGACCTAACTATTTATGGTCATTATCCTAGTATGGTATTAAGAGCCAAAGAAATCAAATTCTATAGCATCCCATCTAGGAGCAGGGTGTCTCTCAACCTTTTATTTTTTCATGATTGCAAACCAGAGATTGCAAAATGTATTTATGAAGAGTAAATAAAGGTATCTGATTGCTCACTGTTACTTAAAGTTACAATTTAAGTTCTAAACTTTAATGACGAAAAGTGGTACAATGGCAGACAGTGTTGCAATTTAAATGCTTAATAATCTAGGTGTTATTGTAAGAGGAGAAGGTCAGAGATGTGACGTGTACTCTACCAACCATTTTATTGTCTCTGACTGACTAAGCTGTCATTCTTGAAACTATGTCATCAACCACAGGAATCACCGCTTTCATCAGAGGACATGATTGAGTAGTGCTGGATGTCACTGTCTGTGAACCAGAGAGCCACATAGGCCACAAGTTGACGTATCCACACAAGAATATCTGTAGAATGAGCCTACATAACATTAACTCATAATATGCAATGTATGGAAAATGTAGCAGCCTTCAATTCTTATCTGTGATTACTACTCACGTGATGAATTCCAGGAAAAAAATAGAAAATGAATAGTAAATAAAGGTTTGTGGAACTCTCAAAGAGTACAAGAAGGGTCCTAAACGATTAGACATTTGGCTCATCTTGCTTCATTGGTGTTAAACACCTGAACGTGAAAAAAAGTTTACGAAAGAAACTGAAACCGCATATAATATGTAGTTTTACAGACAAAAATAATATCATTTGTGTTATTTAGTTTCCTATCTTCATTCCTATAGTACCTTATGATATAGAACATATTTTCAAAAGCAAAGGAAAGTATCAACTGAATCCACTTAAAATTGTCAGTTTTTTTATAAAGATCTTTTATCTTGTTGTGTAAATGCTGCTTAAGATTTACTCTTAAATGTTTTCAAATGATGTTAAGTGAAAGAGGGCTTTGCTACCTTTTTTGGGAATGTACTTCATCGTATCTTTAAGCGTTTAAGCTTGTACTTTCAATACAGGTGGGAAAAAAAGTGGAGAAAACATTCTTTTGAGATTCATCAAAAAAAAAGAGATTGTGAACATTGCTAGAGGCTATTTCCTAGAACAATGGCACATTAAATTCCATTTCTATTAACTTTCTTATGAAATGTTCCAATGAATGGAGCCCTTCCCACCACCTGCCTCAGTTGAGTTATAAAGTTACACAAACTTGGCAATAATATTTTCACAATGCCAATCTTTACCTCCCTCTTCCCTTCTAAAACCAACACACATTTGTGCCAAAAACTTGTAACTGGAACACCTGCCCTTTTCCTCGGGACTTTCAAAGCATTTTCAGTGATTGAAGCCTAAAACAACCGAAGGAGTTCACCAAAGTGTGAATTTGTGCTGATATTTTAACGCACACAGCTCATGTATTTACAGTAAGCCTGTACACAAAAAGAGAAGAAAATGAGTGTGTGTTGCAAGAGTAAATGATCTAGAAAGATAAATCATTCCATGAAAAAGAAAAAAAACTATTTTGGGTCTTTTTCCTAAACTTAAATGGAATGGAAATGAAAACCACAGATAAAGATTTGCCTGGTCTTTTTTTCATTCTAAGTATGTTGTGGTGCAAAAGTAGTCTATCTTTTCTGACCTGATTTACATCTTCAGCTTTAAACTTTAATCATCTCGGAACATGTTACATCAATAGTGAATGCATGGGAAATTGTAAAGTTGCAGATCTCTCAGTACCACCTACTGTAAGGAGGCTACTGCAGTAGCCTTTAATTATTGTTGGCTAGGGTTCAGTAGCTGTCCTGTGGCCCCTCCCTAGATGATCAATAGGAATGCCATAGAAGTGTGTTCAGCCAGACTGGTCTCTGCCCAACCTCACTGTGTGCTGTTTCACTGGGGATTAGCCTGGTGTGGCAAGGTGTGGCACAGAACATCATGCTGTATGGCTAATTTGCTTTCACCAGCCTGTTCAGAAACGCCAGGCAACACCTATTTGAATTGCAGCCCCTCCCGATACTGAGCTTTGCCTTGTGCACTGCGTGATACAATACATCATCTTTACAAAGAAAACACCGATATAAAACAGTACAAAAGAGTACTTGTTTCCAAAAAATATATAATTTTTGGACAAAATGGTCTGTCTATCCTTGTCATTGAGTACCCCTTTACTTTTAATTGGCTGTACAATCTGGTAGACAAAGCACATAAAGTCACATACTGTAGTACAATAATGTTATCTAAGATATGATCTTATTTTCACATTTGGTCATTAAGCTTTACTGTGACCCTAAGCAGCTGTAATTAAGTTCTTTCAGTGTTGCATTAAATTCACTAATTCACTAAAACCAAGAAAACTAAAGCTTCATTGTCTTTTACTATACATGTGTTGAAATCTGCAGGTCCTAAGAATTGCCCTCTCGTTCCAAGACTTAAACACTCACACTTACACCCTGAACCCTTATTACAATGAGGTAAATTAACCCAGAGAGAAAACCAATCTTGTGCACAGTAATACAAGACCTGAGGCAAAGCAGGTGGGCTGAGAGACGCTGTGTTCCGTATCAGACACCACGCGACAGGATGGGAACATTTACACAAGCTAAACCACAAAAATTAAAAAAAAATAAAAGGAGAAAAAGAAAGAAAACACAAAGAATGTGTCACAGTAATTTTCAGTACCCCCAGGGCTCAAACATCCTTAAACACTCCTAATACTCTACGGCGAAAGCAGCTGCACCCAGTGAGACTCATAGCAGCAAAATATTTCTGCCTCGGAGGTGTAATTTTTCACTTTAAAGGAACAGCGCACTGGTTCTGTACTGCCGAGAACACTCTGGAAAAAGTTTAATTCAGAAGACGATTAAGGAGGTTTAACATTGAAATAATTGTTTTGTTAAAAAAAACAACGAGAGGTATTGAGCCATTCAAGAGGTTCTTCTGAGACAGCTAAACAGTCAGAATGAGTTACAGTAATTAAAAACCATTGCACTGCTGTCATTGTTTATCATTATATCTCTAATGCTGTGTTAGGAATGAATCGAACAGGCTGCAGCCTACCATTAAATGCAGACCCAATCTATATTTTACAAATCACAGCATCTTATGAGTAGGAAATGGACACAGCTGCAGTACATGATAAAACTGGTAGCATTCACAAAATGATACCATTAAAAGTAATGGGAGCACTGCACATGAATCAAAAATATGCCCAACCAACAGTATGTAGGAACTCAAAACATCAACACAACTAAGGGAAAACCAGAATGGAAAGGGACAGAAGCAAAGGCAAGAGAAAATAAAAATCAGGGCTATGCTTCAGAAGTGCAAGATGATGGACTACCTAGGCAATTCCTGTGTGTGGACCTGCAGATGCAGCACACACGCAAGAGCTAATGGTGACTGAGACTAGTGTCCCGCCTTGAGGTTTCGGGCCACGTTCCAGCCACGCTGCCTGAGCTCATCAAGAATGCTGACATTGCCTCCTCCACCTTCACCTCTAGACAAACAGTTCAATTTACACAGATCTAGAGAAAATTCTAATGCAAGCTTGTGCGCACACACAGACACACACACGCACACAATGCTCTCCCAGTATTTAAGGCATCCTAGCCCCGAAGCCACAAATTGTGAAAGCACAAGTATTCCCTCACTCTGTTTTCTTTTAAGGGAAAGAAGCAAAGTTGGGAGAAGCAAAAAAAATGTGGATTTGGTGACCACAATGGGTGGGCCTGAAGCCCTAACATATAATTATCTTCCCTGTGCTTTAACTTCATTATCTGTCAAAACGCAGACAATATTCTAAAAGAACACAAGACAGAATGAGCTATTTTGTTCATTCCTTTCCTGCTCATTTCACATTAATATTTTTAATAAAAATCTATTGTTTGCTTTTATCAGTGGATGAGGGAAACTTCAAAGTTTTTTCTAACTTCTCTCCTTTGTTTAACTTAAAGAGCTTACATCTGCAACACTTTTATGTTTTTATGTTTATGTAAGTTCATAAATTATATGACAGTTTTAAGGTGTTTTTATTATTTTTGGAATGAAACACGGTGTTGCAACAAACTGAAGTTCCATTAAAATGATGGAAACACATAAAGCAGATTTCTTCACTTAAAATAAATCTTAGCTTGCATTCACAGAACCTTTTCTGTCAAACAAGCACTTCAGACTTCATATTTAAATCACCACCCAGATACTGTGGGTACATGAGGAAATATAAGCCAAAAATACAACCTAGAGGATTGCAAGCTTTGTAAAAAATATTATACAAAGTATTAAATCAAGAGACATATTTTCTTGCAAAATTCGAATTCCATGCAGTACCAGAAAAAGAGTAAAATACAGTGTTACTGAAAATTATATTGTTTCACCAAAACATTTGCAGAAACTACACTATTTAAAAAAAATCCCAATTTTACTGCATAACTAATGTTCTAATTACTCCACTTTAGTTGGAACTATTCTGTATACTTCCTAATAGCATAATGGATAGTGAAACTTGGATCATTAATATCTCACAATACTATAACACAAAGCCCACAGAAGACAGCACTTATTTGCAGGAAATATAATTATGACTAATATCTTTCTTAAGACCTTGGATGTTGGGAATAACTGTTTTGGTTTCAGTCAATGAAATCAAAATTAAATGAAAACAGAAAATAAAAGAATTGGCATACAGTATTTAAGAAAAACAAGCACCTCATGTAGGAGTACCTGTACAACACTTAATGAGCCATTATTTCTTAATACTATTGGTAGTCGATGCAGTTAACATCATTCTTGGGTCAGGTGGATGACAATGTATTATTGGCCAAATAATTAATTATTTTCCACAAAAAACAATTGATTTTCTTCCTCCGTTGCTTTAGGCTAATGTGGATTTGTTTCCATTTTACAGATTCAATATTAAAGCTGGAAGAGTTTATCAAATACCAAGCATTTAGAGATTTTGTGGTGGTCTGTTGTACATTATATTGTACAGACTAAAAAACAGTTCTGCTTGTTGAAGAGGTAAATCAGCCAGCTGCTCTGGGATTCTAATACTCTCTGTCAGGGACCTCTCCTCACAGAACCACACGGGGCTTCCTCACACTATCCCACAGTACACTTTTCAAGCACTGTTAACAGAGAGCCTGCAGAAGACAGCACTTCCTGGCAGCAAAAGGCATCAATGACTAACACCTTATTTAAATCCTTGGCATTGTTCGGATTGATGTTGGGATTGATTGTTGTGGGGCAAAAAGGATTTTCATTGAATACAACATGCCTGTCAGGCAAACCCCAGCCCTGAGCCACATGGAGCATCTTCCAAAGCCTGGTGAATTTCTGCTGCATCAAAAGGTTGTTTTCAAGTCCCTAGAGAATCAAGAATCAAGTCTCCTAGCATATTCCATCACCTCAACTGGGTAAAGCACCAGATAAGCCCTGTTATGCATGCAGGGCTCACTCCATCCATGACAGGAGAGAAGACACAGACATTAGGGTTCTACCATTTTGTTCAAGTGATTAATATTCACAATCCATGGGTGGCTGTGATCGGAAGAACATAACACAAGGTTACAGATGAGGGGAGGCCATTTGTTGCTTACTTGTTTTTGTTGAGATTTTTTTTCATAAATAGTCTCTTCAAGCTCCAGTGGATTTTCCATTTTGAATTTGTTTTATGCGTTTGAAATCTGTAACTAATTCTCTGCCAGGTGCTTGCCAAGTGTTGAATTACTGTATGACTAAATCTTTTTTAGTTTAATTGGCTGCTAATATATTTTTCTCTTCCTCCTGTTTTGGTATAATTAAAAACTAACTAGTTTATTGACTTGGCCAGAATTGACATCACTGATATAAATTATGAAGAGTGGTTGTCCTACTATGTGTCTTATAGTACATCACCCAGTTTGTGCATTTACTTCTATCTCCACTCCTCATTGAGTATTACCAGTTCTCAGTCCAAATACACCCAAGAGCTGATCCAAATCTTGACTATCCCTTAGTATCCTATTTCCATAAAGGTGATCCTCTCATTTAGTTCTAATAATTGTTTTCTGATCATTATATGTAGTAGAACTGTACTGTGCTCTGTACTTTACTTCAGCCATTTTGTCTTTTCTTGCCTAGATGTTTTCCACTGTTGTCACAGATTCATTTAAACTCCTTCCTTTAGGATTCATTTCCTGTTCCCTAACGGTTCTCTCACCCATGTCTGTGTGACTGTCTTAACTGCCTGGATCCTGATTGTTTGAATCTACTCCTGGGATGTCGGTACTAGAAAAAGTCTGTAGTTTAATTATATAAAAGGAGCAAGCCTATATATAACACAGAAAAGATTTGATTTGCTGAGGCATTTGACTAATTACAAAACAAACTTTGGGATTAATAATTCTTTGCTAATGAATTATGAATTAATTAAACAAATACTTTTTATGTGTTTTTTCAATACTGTGTGCAAATAAACCTCATTTGTAACCACCTCCAACAAACTGCAGCACATTGTTTAGGACAGACGTAGGATTTTACATGTGACTTGGCAATATAAGCAATACAACAACCTTTTCCCATGGTATAATTGATCCGTTACTGCAAAAAAGGACAAAAAAAAGTTTCATGTGGAGTGAAGATTCTATAATTCTAAATCCCATTTGGCCAGCTTTATTATTAATGCCGAAATCTAATTAAATATCAGCCTGTATAGAACCTTTCCCTTCGACTATATTTCCAAAAAGTTTTGCGAAACCACCCATTTGAGGACGCTATGCTCCAAATGCGCAGATAACTAAAATCTAAGGCAGTAAAACACATCATTAAGATGAGTAATTTTCCTGTTTACCTCAAACACTACGCCCCCCCCTCAGCACAAGCTGTAGCAGGTCTGTTCTTGTGGAAATCTGGAACGAGTTGCCGAGCTCCTTCTCTCCAGACAAATGCTGCGGGCTGCAGGGCCCAGGCAAGTCCTGACAGCATCCATGGCTTTAACCAAGCTCATTTGGCGCCTCTGGTCTTGTCTTGTTCATACCTGACAAGTATTGTCATGTCTGTAGCTTCTCCTAAACCTGTTTAATCTAACAAAAATGTGTTTTTTCCCCCTAGTAACAAAGCACACCTGCCTCTTACCATGGAAAAAGTTTAAGCATTTATGAGTCAAATACTCGTGTTCTTGGGTTAACAACATTTCACTTAAAGGAAAAACAAAAAACAAAAAACAAAAAACTGCTTCCTGAACCTATGGCACTTACAGGAAAGATGCAACAGATTCCCACTATTTCCTCTCTACCATTGATAAATATCAAGGTTTCGCTTTGTACCGTAGTTTGTTTCTTGCTGATAGTTTGAGGAGTGGCTCCCTTTTCACAATGGAATGATCCCACAATTAAATCCTGAAAAGACGGACCCAAGACATAGAACAAGATCAGTCAGACAAGGAATTTTCAAGGGAGATAAGGAAGCATTAATCAAAGCCGTATCAAAAAATGACTGTGGCCAACATACAGCAGAAATGAAAACTCTGAATCCATGCATGTTCAAATAAAGGACTGCACTTCAGAGTCTGAGTGCAAAATACACTATTTTTCTAAACTGGGCATTTCCACACCTACTGTACTACACCTGAAGTCCGCCATTAAATTATGGATGCATTCCAGTTTGTTTACAATTGAGAGAGCATCTGCTCCTGTGATGACACAAAATCTGCATCTCTCAAATTCACAAAGAGATAATGATCAAGGGCAATTTCACTGTCAGAGTTCCAAGATGTGCCACTTTTACAATTAGTGAATCTTAATATTTGAGGAATTCCCAACACTACAGTTATTTTTGGGGCTTGCAGAACAACATCAGAAAATGACAATGAACTAGGGCAATCCAATTGCCAATCCAAGGCAATTTCCCTTCATAGCTGACAGTGTTTCTGTTCAGGACCTGCATTTAGTTCATAGAGTTAATAAATTAAAACTGTAAATTATACTGTGCACAGCGCCCACCAAAGTGAACATGGACCTGTTTACAAAGTACTGTAAATTACAACCTAAATTGCTAGAATTTGAACAGAAATGTTCACATGTAAATGACATTTACATTGTCACTTTTTGAGTCAACAGAATATTTTCTAATAAAACTTGATACTTGATACTTGAGTTTACAATTACCTCTTGCTGGAAGAAGTACTCTTTTCTTTGCTCAGGCCACAACTTTAAACTTTGTAATTAGAAGTGGCAGGTTTCTGCTTCATTATGATGGATTCCAACCCTTAGTTCTTGAAAGAGCTACTGTGAACTATGCCAGATTCTAATCTTTGTCTTACAATTGTTCAGGTGTTTCCTTCACATAAAATACACATTGGTCCTCTTTCCCACATAATAGCAACAAGACCAAATCAATTCACCCAGCACACCTTTGCTGGAATAAATACATTTAAAAAAAATAGCAATATTAGGGTCCAGATAGCACCAAAGAGCTTTAAAGGCAACATTATTTTTTCAAGAATAAAATAATTTATTTTAAAACCAATTAAAAGAACTCCAAATACACCAATAATGTTGAAAAACACAGTTTTCAGAACTCCAGATTTCCACAGTGACAGTTTAATGCTTTTAAAAGAAAAAAAATCACTTCCTTTTGAATTAGTCAAATCTTTCACTTCTGCTATTCAAAGTGCTGCCAATCGAGAGGCATGGTACAGGTAATCTTAGATTGTTTGAACATTTCAGCCTCATAATAAACCTGTTTGAAATCTTGCTTTACAAAAGCATTACCCAGAAAACATTTTCCTATCAGTAAATCTTCAGTTCTGGCTCCCCCCCCCCTTCTCTCACAGCCTGGATTTAAGGCTCAATTTGCTGTGACAGACAAGTTGGAACAGGCTTCTTCACACAAACAAGTCTCAGCCCCATCTCGTGCGGAATGGGATGGTTGCAGGTGTTCTTTGGCAAGCCGCATCTTGCTTTTAGCAAGAACACTCATCTCCAAACTCACCGTTCCACCCTCTTTGCCCGCAGCAGAATCCAAGACTTGTTCCTGAGCTTAACCCATTCAGAACTCCAAGGCTTGGCAGAGAAATGCAGGATGCAGGTAAACCAGTACAATTTTCAGAGAGGTATTATTTTTGGCAGCCTCTGCCTTAGTGTTCGTGAAGTCTGCTGCTTTAAAAGCTAATCCTTCGCTGTCTTCCTCCCAAGCCCCCCGAGACACAGAAAACATTGGCTTTTCTATTTCTTTTCAAGTTAACTGCTTGGATGGAAGGAAAGGCAGTTTCAGAAAAAACAACGTGCAGACATTACAAATGTTGGACTTTAAATACTAGTAAGCCTATCCTACTGTACAAAAAAAACATTTTGCTGAAAATAATTGTTCCTGAACATTCCCTGGGACCTTTTGATGATTACTAAAAAATCCAATGTATTAATAATCAAAGCAAGCAATGACTGAAGATAATCAAGTCAACAGATTTTTCTTAAATCCAAATTTAAGACTTAGCTGGATTATGCATGGATTATTATGCTTAGAACAAAATATATTGTGTGTTGGCAAAACTATGAAGATTTATTTTTAACAGAAGTCTTCAAACCAAAGGAGAGAAGAAATGTTGGTGCTCCATGAATTTGAGACAGGAGATTGAGAACCTGAATGTCTTTTTTAGGGAAATAAAACTTGTGCTAATTGGAAATTAAACCTAAATTCCTAGGAAATTTGACGAAAGGTTCTTGAGACTTTTCAGCCCACAGTTTGAGAAAGGAAAATGTTAAGGTGTAGGTAGAGGATTAGGTTCATCTCCAGAAAACAATCATCAGACAGAACGGCAGGCATAACATTAATTCCAGCTACCAATCCCACGGTCCTCTCAGAAGAACACTAAGAGCTCTATGGGTCTTTCATCATCAAAGCCATGATGATGACATCACAAGTGGGCCTCAGCCATGCAACAGGAGATACAGTGACTCTAAAAAAGGATTATAGGGCTGACTTCAGTCCTGCTTTGATTAAGAGCATAAGGGTTATTTCTGAAGACCACTTAGGAGTCCCTTTATATAGATTTTGTTATTGTTATTATTTATTTGCTTAGTATATCCTTTTGTCCAGGGAATATTTTAAAACACTCCCTGTTAAAAATACTTTACAATCTAATATATATATACCTGTATGGTAATTAATTTAAAAAATTGGTCTTGCTAAACCAACATCAGATCCAGATAGCTCACCTGCATCATTAGTTTTTTGGCTGCAAGTCCTATTTTAGCCACTTAGAATTAATAGTTTTTTTTTTGTAATGATGGCTTCTAAATAAAAAGACCTTGGTAAAATTATCTGCTTAAGAAATAAGTTGAATTAATATTGCAAGATACAGATTAGGATAAACACAGCATATTATCAAATTAATGTCAGTTTTGTTCATTTCTAGAGATTTGCAGTGAATGGCATGATATGGACAAAGTTACTGTAGTTGCATTCATGTAAAAAAAGTGTCTACTGTGAAGCTTGCCATTAACACTAACAAGGCTGGCTTGAACAGTGGAACTATTTGCGTCACTGATTCTTTGACCCAGTTCTGTAATGTGGGTCATGATATGGTTACCCAATACCTATGTGTTGCACCACCTACTGGCTAGTAGGCACCACCTACATGCCTCACCTCTGTCAGTCATTCAAATCAATATGCCGCTAAAAACCAAGTCACAATGGGACTGCTGCACACAGATTTTCCTTTATATTTTCCAAGAACTACAACCTTTCTTGAAGGAATGGACTCCCTGCACAGAGCTAAAAACTGCTGAATATGATCAAATTCTTAATTGGATTAACTCGGTATGTTAAATAGAAAAGCTATCACTCTATGCAATAAGCACACCCACCTTGATAATACAGTCTCATGGATTATTCAGCAATAATCTATCATTTTTAAATCACACAGACAGGGTCTTAATAGACAGAGCATGGGACAGTACAGCTCTGACAGTACTAAGGTGTGGTGCTCACACCCTAGTAAAGTTCTCACAAAACAATTGCGCATTTGACAGACACTTTTTTTTTGGATGTGAAAATGAAAGGATGAGAAAGTCAGTGTGGGAATTGGGCAACTGTCACTATCCCACACTGAGTGCAACCAATGACTGCAATACTGCCCCAAAACTTCCTTCTGTAATCCACCTGTTTACTTAAAGGCGCATTATTTCAGTGCTGTGATTTATGCAATAAGCCTATTGCTCTTGCCACACACGCTTTTCCTAGAAGTAAGATAAGTAGCACATTGTAATGTTTAAATATTAATTTCTAAAAAAAAAGGAAAAACATTAAAAAAAAAATTGTGCCAAATTTTCCCTTTGTTTCCTTAGGGATTTTGTAGTATATCTACATTGCAGATATATTTTTACTATACATATCTTTTGGTGACCATTATTTGTGTAACATTTTCAATACTACTGGTGCAGGAAATTGGCTATGAATGTCTTTTTCAGTAATGTAGAAAAACAATAACAAAAATGTTTCTTGATGTAAAAAGTGTAAAATTCATGACTCACCATTTAGATGTAGTATAATATGCTGATCTAATTATACCCTGTTAGAGGATAAATTAATATATAGAATATTGCTTTATAATATGGAAAACTTTTTTTTTTCAAGCAATTAAAATATCTCCACCTTAAGGCTAACACTGGGCCAAAGTAGTAAAAGCCAATAGGGTATATTCTTTTTCTAATGGCATTTTGATATCATGTTCCATCTTCCGAATTGAGCATAAGGCCTCCACATCAACTTGAAGAAAGCTAATGCAAACATATGCCAACTACGACTTACACTTTCAGAGTAGACACTCTGGTGCACAGAGGTCACTGGAGAGGAAGTTTTCTACAAACCTTATGAGCTATTACTTGGGCCAGGTTTTTTAAAGTGTTGATCCCGACCAAGAAACATTTACTCCCATACATCTTCAGTAAGACTACCTGTAAAGGGTAAATCTTAAATTCCAAACTAGTAGCTCAGTCAATCTTCAATTAAGGTAGAAACGAGGCATGATTTGGAATGCCCCCACCTTTTTAATTAAAGGATCAGCTGCAGGGATGAAAATGGAGCAGAGGGAGGGACATGAAAGCAAAATGTGTAAGTAAGGAGGAAGAAGCATGACATTTATACATAGGTAGGAGGAAGTGGGCAAAATTAGGGTTTGACCACCTCTCCATCTTTTTAAAACTTTGTTCACAGCTGCAAACTCTGCTGGAAGCCGAGCAAAAAGCAAAAATGTCACGGCAACAGTGTTACAATGTGTCCATCAGCAGTTGAGACCAAGACACTTGTTGGTAAAGACAGTCAGATGCTCATGCACGTACTGTATATAATCTGACATGTTTCATGAATGCTGTCTAGAACTTTGTGTAAACCTCTTCACAAACAATTGCTAGGCAATTTGATCTCACAGATGAGTGAAGAGTGCATGAGCATGGAGGATGTGAACACCCTCCCCACGAACATACTGCGTACGGAAAAAGGAGAGGCACTCACTGTCCAGGTGGCTGACTTCGCGGTGCTGGACTGCTGGAAGGACACATCGAAGGTGTGTGGCCCTGGGTAGTCTGTGTTCGAGGGGATGGCAGGCGATGGGGAGAGGGCATCAAATGTGGAGCTGGGCTGGGCATATGGCGACGGGGCGGTGACGTTGTTCTGAGCATGCTCATTGTTATAGGGGCTGGTGGAGGACGATCCACCGCTCTGCATCTGCTGGTCCATGCTGTTCAGGAGCCCCAGGTTGGTGTACTGTGACTGGAGACAAGGAAACAGTGTGCTGAGTTACACAAGAGTCTGAGTAGAAAGAAAAAAAAAATATCAAGGACTCAAACAATGGTGAGAATGTTTCCAATGTATTCTAATATGTATCTACTGTCTCCTTGACTGTTTGATTTGAGGTCTAATTCATTCTCTGGACATGTGAATTTGACACATTTGATGAAACAGGGGCTTAGGGGTCCCTTCATATATTTTAACAATGAAATTACACACTCAAGCATCTTTAATTGCAAGGTACTGTAACTCTTCAAAATTCTCTTTGAGTTCTCCCTGTCTATGTTATTTAAATTGACTCAAGCACAAATGGTGGTACAGAAGGACTGTCAACTCTAATTATATTAAGTAGTTACAATCTGCAGAAATGACAAGAAACGCCTGTGCTAGAACAGTCGTCAGTGATACACCGCACACCATAGGGGGATAATATGTGATGAACAAACACTTGGTATGAACAGGTTTAGGAGTAGACACACTTCCAATCCATTGCAGTTGGTGTCCATCCTGAAATATTTGGTTAAAGTAATTCCTCACTACTTAGCACATAGCAACATGGAACTGTTGCGGATCCACGAACAACTCCCTGCTAACATGAAATCATTTACTGTATAACTAATATCATATCCTTAGGGAACATTTTTACAGTACATTGAAATAATGGTGTATTATTCAGTTTATTCAAAGATAAATCACACAATCATACTCTGCAGCCTGCTTTACACATGTAAGAGAGACGAGACTTGTTTGTAATCAGAATCATGAGCAGTCAGCATTGTGTTAGACATTTCCTTATCTTCTGATGCAGACGGAAAACATATTACAAACGGGCAACCCTCAGAACAATCTGTGTGGCAGAGTGTTATTAAAGTAGAAGCCAGTGCTTGTTTAGTAGATGTTACTGACAGCAGGGGTGTTCTGAAAAGGAAAGAATGACAATATAAAAACAGCAAGCATAGTAAAAGCTTCATATATGTGCAGTAATGATCTGCCATAAAACTACATTTGAGAACCACTTAGTTTCTAGTACTGTATGTGAGCGTGCCTTTTATTTGACATGGTAATGCACACAGTTTTTGTCCTTTGTGGTAAGTAGATGGGATCGGTATGAGGATTGATTCAGTCATTTACTAAGACAGGGATCTCCACTCCTGCTCCTAGAGAGCCCCAATCAAGCAAGTTTTATGCCACTCAATTTTGTATGCCTCTTGTTATCGGTAACACATTTGTAAATATGTGATCATTTAAGCAAGCATTTTGTTCAGTTAAGGAGACAGTGGTCCTTGGGTAATGATTGTTCAAATGATCTCTAAATTGCTTAATTTAACAAACTGCATGTTTAATGGATCCCAAACAAAATGGTCCACGTCTTTAGAAATTGACTATTTAATTGTCATCTCTAAAAGATAAAAATGGGAATTCTCCAAGACGAGGGTTAAGGATCCCTGCATTAAGAGAACATGTGTCAAAATCAGGTATATTATCCTTTCCTGGTCTGTGATAAAAAAGTCTAATGTATATGTTAAAAAACTGAGAGGTTAGTCGAGTGAAACAATGACACAATGGAGACAAGAGTCTTCCCATTTGGCCTACATTTAAAGAAATGCATCACTTTTGCTTCAATGTAATACAGATTACTTAAACGTTTTCATATTGGAGTACACAGATTGTTTATATTTTAGTTAAAAAACTGGTTGACCAACTTGCCTGCTTAGTTCAGTGGAAAATACACCTCTTTGTACTGCGTCACTGAAGAAGCTCTGCTTGTTTTTGCTTTGTGCTTTCACTTAGAAATAAAACTAAAAGGGGAAAAAAAAGAGCCCCAGGGAGTTCAGTTCTGTAGATCAAAATTAATTACAACACTTATGTTATTTTAATAAAACGGGTAATTAACAGATACAACAGACTGAACCCCAAATACTGTATGTACCAGATACACTTGCCAGCCATTAGTGGTTCTGCGTGTAATCAAAAAGGTGATTTTTATAGTAAACAACTGCACAACATCTACTGTATAGAACAATAACCTGAATTCATTCTTTTCTGTAAGTTCTACTAGCCATATGTAGATAATGAAACTGGGGGTGGTTTTCACACTTATTCTGATGCGTATGAATAAGATGAAGAATAAGATACACCATTTGAAAGGAATGCAAAATGTTTTTATATCACTCATGTTTCAGAGGACTATCCTGGTGGATGGACTAGCAAACTGTTTGGAAACGCCCACAGAATGAGAAGGAAGCTAGCAGACGTAGTGAAAAACGTAAGACGTCCTGTTAAGGTCTGCTCACATTTCTGAAAATGACAACTGGACCTGTCAAACACAGTCAACCGTTTTCAATGGCTTTAAAGAGGTTTATTAAACAAGCAAATCCAATGATCTCATTGCTCTGGTGAAACCTGTTTTTTTTCTAAGAGGCTTCATGTCTGAAACTTTAGATTCATTTCTTTCTTTCTTATGGGAAAGACATTCTGTCAACATTTATACAACCATTTTTTACATTCAAAACTGTACTTTAGAGACTTGATTTCATTTCCGAGGTAAGTTGATGGAGCATAAACAAGTGAATAGTTATATGAATTTTCCCCCTAAATGTGGTAAGACCGCTATATGCTGTCCAATTCTAAAATCTCATTTAATTAGTTTTTATTTCCTCTAATAATCCCTAGCTATGCTTTGTCTACTGGCTTTGAGTATTATATTCAAATATTATATATAATATATATTATATATATTATTTTATTCTTTATATTTTTATAATTTATATAATATTATATATTTTATACAACATGTAGTTTTTAGACTTATGATGTAATGAGAGAGATATATATTGTATACTGTATGTAAGTAAACAAACTTTCTAATGAAAACTCAAAAGTAACAAACATCTGCCGTTTTTCAGCTTGCACAACATTTTTAACTCACTTTTTAACCTATAACCTGGTTCACGAGACACATTTGGCTAACACAATGTCAAAAGCGAAGGTCAGAACAGAGCGATAACATCCTAAAAATAATTATCTTGTCCGTACTTTCATGTGCATTTAAATCATCTTTAATAAGCACATACAGGTACACCCTGTTCTAACACATCTGAAGAATCTGATGGATAAATTAACTGATTTGTCTCAGTAATATCTTTAGGTGAACTCAAAGAACCCAGTTACACAAGCATTTGAGAAAGCTCCGGTGCTGAGAGACAAGGACTTTTTTTTCCAATCTGTGTGCCGGCTACTGTTCAATCACTCGGTCCTGCGCAATGGAAGGGGAGCTGCAAACTAAAATGGCAGTCACTTAGGGAGAGCAGGGAAGCATGTGGGTATCCGCCAGCAGCACCCTGACTGCTCTGGTGGCCATTCATTTCATTCCATTCCATTTATAACCACACATTCCTGGACTAGGTGCCATGTCTCTGTGGCTCTTTAGACGGCTATTAATCTCTTTAGACTTTTTTATTTCAGGCCTGACGGCCAGCAGCTGTCCAGTCCCCGCCCATCAGCAGGTGCTGTCTGTGCCAGGTGACACCAACACACACAAACATACACCTGAGAGCGGCAGTCCGGTGTCTCACTACACCTCTCCTCAAGCGCCGGAGGGGATAGCTTTGTGTTGTTTGCAGATAAGGGTCACTGTGTGTGTGAGCCACGAGCCAACACGGCCTCTGAACAATGACACCACGACTCTGAAAGGCCTGGCTTTGAACAATGCAAAGTGGAGGCAGGTGTAGGGCGATATGTGTGTGCACCAAGAGGGAGGATTTAAAAAAAAAACCCTACATTACTAAACCCTCCAGTCTGCTCTTACAGAAGGGTAAGGTTTTTCAGGGCACGCGCTCTTATACAATGGGGCAATTAAGGGACAATAGAACACTTTGCAGTGGAAAGGCAGTAGAACTCCTTTATTTTCTGAGTCGGATGTGGAGAAGATGGAAGGTAATATCTTACTCAAGCAAGAGCTGAAAGGATTCTCAAAGCGGGCTAGTAGATTAATCATACATGAAAATAGAACTGTTGTTTCAGTTGTGCATGCATGCAAAAGTACACCATCTATTTTGGTGCAAGGTGGGTGGGGACTTAGAGGGGCTTTTTCAAGATTTTGTTCTGGGGTCACCTCATTGTTCTACGGGATGAAATTGCTTTTTTATGTCTTTCACCTGCCACGCTGTTGCTGCGAGGCTAACCCAGAGAGCTGCACACACAATGCTGGACTCTAAAACACAACTGTATTCGGACGATATAGGACCTCACAGGCTCAATGAACATTCTAGAACATTCTAGATTTTTAGAAGACTGCAAAATGCATTTCTCTATGCCCAACACTTATAACTCTTCCCTAAACCAGTTGAGTCAAAGCATGTAATGCAGTCAAAATCATAAATAATTATCATTAATTAACTGATATAATTATCGATAATTTAAATAACTTGAAAGCTGCCAAAAGAAAAGCTACTATTAGGGGGGTAAAAAATTTAAAATCTACTGTATCCCATCAATACAAATTTTAAGGAAAACAAGATAACATAAAACATGGCAATTTTATAGCGGTTTGAGACATACTGTGCAGAGCTGCTTCATGAAGAAAGATTGCAAGATTCCTCTTGCTTTTTAATACAGCCTACAAAGTCCTGAATCAAGGATCACGTGCAAGACAGTGCTATCCAAACTGTAGCTCCAAGCCATTGAAATCACTGACTTTGGGTAATAGTGTAAAACGTTGGATTCTCACTGAGGTACAGTGATAATATCAGGCTCATATAAAACACCATGATGTTGTGGTGGACAGCTCTGTAATTATTAAGAAATGTTTATCTGTAATAGGTGAAGAACTCCAAAATATTTTTACATAATACAAAAACAACAACAAAGAATAACTATCCATAACTACTGCCAATTCCAGCACTACAGGTCCTGTAATCAGAGTAACTTCCTCCAGTTAGTCACTGATCCCCCAGCTACACATGTAAACTAAATCAAGCAATGTTTTCTCAAGTACTGTATTTCTCAAGTAAGTGTTGAGAAGAACAGTGCCCTTTCATTTTTTATCCTCTACTTAAATTCTTAAAAAGTACTGAAGTGTTTATGACAGGTCACAGAGAATAAGCATATTGTTGATAAGCAAAATCCACATTTTTTTCAGACGATAAATGACATTATCATGGATTTGTTAATAAGAACCTCATCGGTGTTCAATACATTTCTTACAATTACTTCCCCCAACCTTAAAAATATAAATTCCACTTTATTTCAATGCCTGAAAACTGATCGAACTTTTAAACATCCTCTGATCCAAGATTTTTCAAAACACAACAGAGGTACATCTGAGCCATAGAGGAAGAGTTCAATTTAAAAAATAAGTCTAATATGACTTTTACAATGTCTTTATCAAAGAAGATTAACTAGAAGTTTAAATTACTGATTTTTTTTGTACGCTAGGAATTTATTTCCATTCCTTTAACTCATATCTTATTACACTGCAATACAGTAGTCATTTAATAACCATTTTAACTCCTCTTAGAAATACTTCTGTTTATAGCTGCCTTTAAGCAAAGACCCTTCAGTAGGCTGCTTAGCTGAAGAGTTGTAAATCACAGCCCTTGATGGACCAAGCAACCTTTAATTAACCTAGCAAAGGTTACGAAGGTTATTCAAGACATAGAAATTTCCTCGTCTGATCAATGTGCCAGTAACATCTTACCCCTTGAGAAGTTGTAAGACTTACATCACACTTAATTCTTATAATTACATTATATTAATAAACAAATGTTTAAAGTAAAAGCAGAAAATTGAACGTTTTCATTTTAACGTTTTGTCTTGATGCTGTCTTAGGTCTTGTAATTACTGCTAAATAAAGATTATAAACAAGAGGCCAGTTGGCTCTGTCTCTCTTCTTCAATCAGTACCTACTGAAAGCTTCTGATCTTTGTTGGTTTACTAACAAAAGGCATGAGTAATTCCTCCTTAATTTATCGAATCTCCCCACATGTAGCATGTACAGTAAATGAAATATGCCATAGAAAAAAACATTTAAGTAATCATCCTAACATATCTTAAAAAAGCAACATCATTATCTTTCTCTACAACTACCTCTTCTTCATCCCATTTTACGATGGCTGTGGGAAAAAAGGACCTCACCATAATGCTCCTTGATAATGAACAGAGAAAGTTTAAGTTTTAAAACTGAAAGACACAGAGGTCTTTCTGACTTTGGCATGACAATCCAATTAATCTAAATCGGGTAACAAATGACAAAACCCAATTCAGCTGGTTCTCAGGGACAGTGTGGTGAAAACCTACTGTCCAGCACTGAAAAAGTGCTGGCTACACCCAGCACTGACACAGACACTTCAAGTGCACATAGTGTATAGCAGACACCAGAAAAATACATGCTGCCTAGCACTGTATCCTTGTCTATAAACTGTATGTGTATCTTACAATCCAGAAAGATTAGAAATGTGCAACTGATTCTTTCATAGCTAGCTTTTTGTCAGCGGATAAATTGCATCACCGTGTTGTAGAAAGACATACAGACCCTTACACAATTATGTGTTGTTTTATCGAGATGATTAGGGAGAGCTACTGGAATATTCCACTCTTTTCCTGCAGCTTCCCTCTAAATGGGGAAGAATGAGTCTGCTGGAGTCTGTTTCCTACATCTCAGAAAACATACACCTCCTTTAAACTACTCATGGAAATCAATGTTAGGGATTTACTGACAACACTGAAATTCTTTCACGTTTAAGGCCTTTCAAGAAAAGCAACACCATTCACTTTTTCCATTTTTTTTAACAAACCGTTACATTTGTCAAAATACAAAGCTGCAAGCATTTGTTTTTCCCTGCTACACAAAATTTGAAAGCTGGGTCTTCTCCGAAGAAGCCACTATAAGTAAATGAGTACCCTAAGGGATAAAAGAGCTGTCATTCCTTGCTCTTGTATCACCTGGGCTGAGCTGTAAGTGCTTGTGTGGCAGTTGGAATTGTCAACAGGATAAGAAGCAAACTACAAAACGAGGTTCCATTCGCCTTGTGAGAAAGGCATATCAGGTTATTTCAGGTGAGCACCAGCACCCATTTAAACCAATTAAGGAAAATACTAAACATAATGGGTTAGAGGGTTATGTTCTAATGGATGAAATGCTCCCCATGAGAGATATAAAATTTGACCCTTTATAAACAAATGCAGGTAAAGAAAAGCGCCTTAATTTCTTTATTTGCGTCAGGCAGGGCTATGAAATGAATCTGCCGTCAAAGCAAAGACACATTTATGCAATATCCAGTAAACTATGCAGTCCTGTAAACTTAAAAGTTAAGCTATTTAGTCAAGGTGTGTTAAAATGAACAAGACAGCTCTATCAATTAGCCTAAATCTTCAATAATTATAATGTTATTTCATCTCTAAATTAAAAGCAGATTATAAATGTAATGCAAGCAATGTAAGTCAATATAAATTATGAGAAATTGCATCACTGTTCAAGAACATGTTTTTAAATTTCATTTCTATTTCATGTATCTAATTTGCATTTTATCAACTGCTTTATGCTGAATGGGGAAAAAAATAAACCCCACTATGAAAAAAATGAGGAAATTAGAGCAGAGTTATTGGATAAAACCCAACTGCTTGGACCATGAGCAGCAAGATCAGTTTAAAAATGTAGAAAGCATTTTAAGTTTAGTTCTGCCTCTGTGTGATTCGACAAACTGAGCCTTTTGACAGAAATCTGCTATGAGGTTAATGTGTTTTGAAACCACAGCCACAAATTCATAATGAACTTCCATTGAGGAGAGTAATTTTGTAATTTTTCTATAAAATTATTCACTTTGGAATTACATGAATTAAAGTGTTTTAAATTCAGGTTAAAATATGAAATGTAATTCTTAGCTTAGGCACATACGATTTTTTTTGCCTTCTACCTGATGAAAGGAAGAGAACATTAGTTTTTTTAGTTGGGCACATCCATATTCCTCCTACTAAACAAACCTATAGTGAAAAGAAATTAATTAAGCTTGTAGATAACTAGATGGAAAATAACAGGCTTCCTAGCTAGTTTTTAAATATTAGAAACAGATTCTACAATTCTTAAAGCTGTCATGTACATTGTACCTCGGACCAGTAAGTGGATATCAATTACTGTAGTCAACAATTTTTGATAGTTCATGAGTAGGCTGCCTACTCTTCATACTCATTTTCACAGACTTTAAAAAGAAAAGACCTATATGTGTCTAAGAATCTTCACACACCCTTCCAGAACCCAGATCCTCTGGTGTTACTTTTTAAGGCACAACAGCTATTGTACTGGAAATCACTGAGGGCAGTAATTAGAAACTTAAAAATAATTTTCCCAGGGTAAAGGCACTGTACTTGGATTCTTGCCAAAGATTAATTATGTATAATGAGACAAAATTATAAAAAGGCAGAGCATGATAACATTTTAGTTATTTTAATATATGGCTTTATTGTCTGCTCTACCATGGCAAATTTCAGTCTCTCATTAAATTCAATTTTTGACCACTGAAATATAAATTCTTATAAATTCTTGGATACAGTTTAAATGACTCCAGAAATTAAGTCCTGTACTTGATTAAGATGGAACTTTTATCACCTTGGGTTATTAAGTACTACTGCATTTATAATTAAATTCAACAAAAATTGGGCTGAGATTTACAGTACTGTTTTGCATTTGTACGAAAGTCAATGAAAATGCCACTCCAGTTGTGTGGTCCTTTAAATTCTTAACTTCATTTTCTGTCATAGAGCATTATCAACAACATTAGACTGCAGCTTACAAGGGGGAAGACGTTTTGATCACAGGACCTGTTTTACACCATTTTTATTCATATGTTTTTCATTTGTACGAAAGATAAAAACAAGATGGTATTTTTTACAGACCAGAAAGACAACAAATTTTAATAAACCCATTTAACCTGAGGCATTTACGGGAATCTTGCCGATAAAACCAGCTTGTTTTCTTTTGAGTAAAAAAAAACGAGCAAAACTTGAACTGGTAGAAACGTTCTGCAGTTCCCTCCCTAGGTGAGGCCATTGACAGCATTTGAAATTGGTATTTAAGCTTACAAAAAACATACATAATATAAGGTTTGAAGAGAAATTAGGGCAATCAGGGTTCCTAGAAACCCATAGTCTGTTATGGACCCAAGTTGTGTCTTATGCTTTTTTTAACTTGGATATACCTGCTTTATATACATATATACAGGTGCCATGAAGTTACAGAGAAATGGATAAATTTAAATTAAATAAAAATGAAATTGCAAAGTTAAGGAAAAAAAAGATTATCCATAAAATACAGTATATATGCATTCCTATAAATATGAGTGTATACAGTATGTATAGTTATTTCACACAATGAAATGAAAAGTTAGCAGGTGAGAGTGCTACTGTATGTATTTCTTTGCATGTATTTTGCATAGCACATATTTTTGTAGCCAGTAATAATACCACATGCTATATGGTCAAGAGAGAGGTAGGAGAGCTACTCCCAGCATTACATCGAAATAATACACGTTATTATCTAAAGCACTATATTGTGCAACTCCAATTCAGTTTTGCAATACTGTGAAGACTGTTTCAAAGCAAATGCCATATCAAGTGTCACAATTATCATCACCTGATTATATAACTTCATCTCGTAAAAAAGTGATTTTGCAAACTGGCAGAATTTTGAAGGAACTGGAAAAATCCAGACAAAAAGAAAGAAAACTCAATCAGACAACAGTGTTAAAGATTTTTTTCTACGCAAACAAGATCAAAGCTCATTTCTGATATTAAGGTTAGTTTTTCAATTGCTGCTGAAGCCCTAACATTTGTCTAAGGACATGTATATATTAAACATAAAAACAAAGCCACTGATTCACTTACTGATTTACTTTCCTGTCACTAAATTGATGGTATCTCCTGATTAGTGCTCCAGAATCTTAAACCTCGTCTAAGTGTATGATGCTCTGTAATATGTTGTGTGAGTGGCTTTTCTCTGGTGTTTCCATTGTCTAATACACTAGTTTAAAGTTTCCAGGCTGCATTATGAGGTATGCAATATGAATAAAATAACCCATGACTCTGCTTTTTACGTTTTTTTACATTCTTAAGATTTTAATTGAACTGTTTGTTCTTGCTCTTGTTTTAGATTGTACTTCAAAACATCCAGGAGTGAATAACTCTTAACTTAAGGTGCAAAATAAACTACAAATCCATACAGATCTGATTTGCTAACAGTATCATATATATAAAACCATATAAGGCGAAACTATTTACAAATGAAAGATTGATCATAAATGAGACGCTAAATAACGCATGATTTTTTTAATGTTCTTTTCCACCATTCTAAACCTTTTCAATGTAATGGGACTTTAACTGATCTAAGCCAAATGAATTTGCCCTGGAGTGATGGATTGTTTCAGAATGGTCTTATCTCGGCTGTTTGTTGTCAATAGGTCTGATACTATCCAAGATTGTCTCTATCTGAGCTAATGACAGAGGCCGGAGGAGACAGCAGTATCGTAAACAACAATTCTCCTCCAAAACATCCCAGGTGTTTACATTTTCCCATTCCTTATACACTGTCCTAAAAACACGCCACTGTTTCAACAATAACAAAAGTGAGGATAAAATCACACAAGATGTCTGTTCAAAGTGCGATACAAGACACTAATAAGCCATAAGTAACAATGTAGTATATATTTAATTATATATAAAACACTACATAGAAATATATAACTTACATATTTTATGTTATCATATTATCAAAGTAACAGAATTTATGCTTTTTGTAGCAGTAAGATGTAGGGAGAATAATTGTACATATACATTATACACCTACAGTATATACTACTATAGCACAGAGAGACTGTTTATACACAGCTTGGCTGCAGATATGCTTCTTTACAGAAATGTCCCTCTTTCCTAAAAAAAAAAAAGGTTATACATTTATAAACTACTTGGCAGCCAAGAAGCTGCAAGAGGTCGCCTGTCCACGTTAATATCCCCTCGAGGCCTCTTGTTCTCACATTGCTACCGGCTGCAGGAGAGGGACAAACTCCATCTCTAGGACCAGACCATTCCCACGGGACATAATCAAGCTTCTCCCACTGGCATCTCTCTTAAACCTGCGCTCTTACCTCATTGTACTGTGATGGGGCATTGGTTTCCAGGTACAACATGTTTGCGCTGAGGTTGAGCAGTGCAGCTGCTGTTTGCTCCTCTGGCTCCAGGATTCTGTACCTCTTTTTCCCTACGCTTGAAGTTATGTTATCTATGGAGGTGCAAAGGAACTAGCAAAGTCTCTATAGAATTCCAGGGGTTTGACATATATACTCGAGGAGTGAAAAGGGGAGGGCCTAGTTCCACTCTACCTGTCCAATCTCCTCACCTGAGCCTCTTCTCAGTCTGACCTCACCCTTTCTCAAGGGAGCCTGAAATGTCTTCCCAAAAAACGTCTCCTGCAGTTGAGCCCTTATCTCCTCATTCTCTGCAATGCATATGAATTAAGCAGTGGCTCCTTCAGAAGCGGAAAGCTGTAGATGTTCTGTATTTGTAACCTTCCCATCCATGCTTATTCCTGATTCCCCCACTTTGTTTTCTGTAGTTCAGGTTTTCTTTTCTCGTTATCTAACAGAGAGAAAAGCACTGATGCTTTAAAGTGGAAATGAAAATAAAAGCTTTGCACAACTGCAATGTTCTAGGTAATTCATTCGAATGCAGGTGAATGACATACGTTATTATTCCAATTAAATGATTTCTGTAAAAATCTGAACACATTGTAAGTGAATGAATTTAATTTAAGTAATAAGGACAACCACAAGCACTGGCATTCCTTAGTTTTTCTATGAAGCTTTAGATTATAAAAATAAACCACTTATTTAATATTCCAAACATAATCTATTAAGGATTAAAAATATTGAGCATATTTTAAAACATCAATAGCTGCCTGCGCACTGCCTCATTTATTAATTTCATGCTTGAGCTTCGATAATATTTTGTTCATTGCAAACTTTTCTCTCATTCTAAATAGTAACGGCACTGTAAACCAGGCAGCAGCTTAAAGCTGCAGACAAAGCCACCTCACTTAATTTGGCACCACTACTGTCACCCTTTTTAGCTTAGTTCTAAAGATTAATTGTATCTGCAGTGTCATCTCTCTCATGAATAAGATTTGAACTCCCTGACCTGTGAAAACAGTTAGCAGCATGTTCAATACATTCAACTGCAACAGTTAAATATAAACTTAAACTACACATTTACAGCTGCTTAGTGATTAAGGCCTGTTTCATACTTATGTTATTTTATCTGATGTAACAACTATGACAACATCAACCACATTATTTTAAATACTGTAGAACACTAGTAACAAAGTGTATTATTGACACAAAGCTCCAGATAATGGAAGAAAGGTATGGGAAACCTTGCAAAAACTACTTCTATATCTTATATATTGCTCCAAGCAAAAACATCAACTCTCCTTAGGGTGTAATGTCAACCACAAACCTCTTTAGAGGACTTACAACAAAATCGTAAACAAAGCAGCCTCTGATAGATACTGTACTGCAGCTATACATCCAATTACATTTGATGGGATAATAGAAAAGTTAAAAAGAAAAAAATGAAGACTTTATTTACAAATAAACTGTATTATTACAGTCCTTGGAAATAAAGTATAAAGTACTCTATTGCTAAAGAATGAAAACTGCACCAGATAATTAATAAATTACTGCTATTTTCCTCAATACTAAACACACTTTAGATTTTTTACTTTAAGTACAGTTGACAAACAACAATCTGTATTTAAATGTTATGGCTTAATTATACAGCACCACAATAATGATCAATTGTCAAATGCATCTTTAACAAGTAACAGAACACTCAGAAGAGACTAATTCAGATTCTGAAAGATCATGCAGAAAAATAGGATTCCAACGAATAAACTTCATTTACTAATTTGGGAACTTACTGAAATATGTCTGCACATCTATTAACAGTGCTATAAAAACATGAAGACCTTGCTGGTAACTGTTAAAAGCTTAATAAAAATGTCCCACAGGTCCAAAAAAACTACTCACGTTAATTCCAAACAATCTAATAAAAATAACATGCATTACAATTTGATGACATTGACTTCTGTAGAAATCTGTAGAAACTGAAAATTCAAACAGTACTGTGCGCGTACATAAAAAGGGGTATTGAAGCTTGAAGGCTGAGATTAGTTTGTAAAGATAACGCTGATGTGAGGGCTTGAGGTTATGTAGGTTCGTATTAGCCAAATTCTATATTTTTACTCAACTAAGACAGAGGAGAGTTACACCACTTGCTTAAAACAGTGGCTCAGTATAAAAGAACTTGTATGCTTGAAGGCATTTAAGTTAGTGTGTATGAGCCTGGAGTGTTGAGAAACTACCAGGTGTTATGAAGCGACTGAAGGCCTGTTATAAAGCAATAATAAATTGAAATGAGCCCTGTGGAAGGCAGCTTTGAGACACTAACCTGTTCCCGCCCTTCAAACGAGTGTGCCTTTAACAGGGAAACACTCTCTCCCCACCTGACCTGCGACCCTGGAAGAATGCAACCACACGCCAGCTCCCCAGGCAGAGGGGCTCTTTCAGGCTGAAAAGTCCCACTCCCTGCCAGCCCCCCTGGGGCTTTCTAATGAAAGCTAAGACACAAGAAAGAAAGAGTGCAAACAGCAATCAATCCACCCCTCTTATCAAATCTCAGACTGTCTCATAGGCTCCCTTCTCCCCAGGATTTAAGAGAGAGACACCAAGGGAAGACTGCACTGAGAAGCTGCAATGCACCCAAGCACAGCTACCGTACGGGAAACCTTCTTTTCAATTTCCTGATGTTTACTATCGCTACAGTTTGGCACAGGTGTAAGGAAGCATGTTATGATACCTGATATTAACATAGATCTTATAGAGCTACAAATCTGCTGTAGATTCAATTGACTGAGGGATTATATTCCTGGGCCATTTCTTATGGTAATGTGATTAAAGGGCATGGAAACAATACTATACAAATATAAACAAGTAAATAAATACAAGTACGCACTCACACATGTACACAAACCTCTGGACTGACTCATACCCTTGGTGAACTGTAATTAAAAAGTTGATTTTGCAAAGAAAATGCTTATATTATATTATACATCAGGCTTATATTATAAACATGAAGAGCACCATTGAAGATATTAATGATATTAATTGTAAATGTTCAACTGATCTCACAGCTAATTGGATGACTGGTAACCGACCAGAAAAAGGAGATGGCGGTACTGAAATGTGCAGTCAGAGAAGTGGTTTGAGAGACTGGCTCACCCAAGGGCAACAGCTGTGAGTCTTCAAAAGATTCAATGGCTCCAGGACTACCATTTGAGGTTGATTTTGAAAATCAGTGGCAAAAGTGGCAAAAGTCTGAGGCAAAGGTCAATGGCAACATAAAAAGAAGAGAGATGATTTTAACTTTTTTTTCTAACCGACAAAATCAAATGAGACCAAAAGATGTGGTTGGATGAAACACAAGACAGAATGACCAGTGGTATGATTAGCAAAGAAAGATGGTGCTCATGTTGAAAACAATATCATCAAGGAATGTCTGGAATGTCATTCAGAATGGATCTGTTATGCTTTAGGGTTGTTTCTGTCCTGGTTTCCTAGTTAGTCCCAAAGGTTAGAACCTTGGGATTCCAATGTTTACCATGTTTTTTGGGCTTTAAAATGCTACCTTCTTCAAAGAAACTCAAACTTGGTCTAAACGGACTATAGGATAATAATTTGAAATCTGCAAAGAACCCAAAACCCAGATGGCTAAGAAAACATAAAAATATGTGTTCATGAGTGTACATCACAGTCTCTAGCATTATTGCAGCAATTATATCAATTGAATGCAGTAGGTTTATGTTAACTGAAGATTGCAGATCACAAGCACAGGCCATCTTTGGAAGATTCTGTATGAAGAGGTTCTACATGGAGTAGAGGTCAAATATCGCCCCTGAGTAGTTTAAGAACGTACTTAAAAGGCTCAAGAAAGTGACCCCTCAAGGTTATCAAAGCCAGGAGGAGGATCACAATAAATAAAGGTGTGAATCAATTTGAACAATTTGAGAATGAACTAACCTATGCACCCGTTATCCCAAAACCTCTTTTCCTGATAAGAGTCAAGACAGCTTAGAGCCTACACCAAACATAAGATACAAATCCATACTGAGGACACCAGACAGCTCTTATCCAGAGAAGGGATGCCAGCCCATCACTGGGCTGTGAAGTAAGGGACAATTTAGTATAGCCAATTAACATCTAGTCTGTCCTGAAGAACCCGGAGAAAACTAATGCTGCAAGAGAAGCTCCTGCCTTGAATAAAACCAAGTACACAAAAGCTGTGAGACAAAATCTATAACCTCTAATGTTACCACACTAACTAGAAATAAATTTAACTGAATATGATAGAAATTGAATTTACCATTCTGAAAAGTAGATTTGCATTGAAAAATGCTATTAAGTTACCCTTTAATTGTCATGATAAATATTTCACTGCAATTTAACAAGTTTAAGAACACATTTTGAGGCTATTGTACATAATCGCACAAATACCCACAGTATACAGTATAGAAACAAAAGATTAAAACAAATTCTATTTTCTAACTAAGCAAGGCACATACATTCTACATAAGAATAGCTTTTGATCTGATTTGTGATTGTATCATTTCTTTCAGACTGGAAATAAACATTCTGTTAATATATAATCTGGAAACTTTATATTAAGTCATGCTTCTGTTTGTTTTTATGGCTGGTTACCCTGATCTGCATGTGTGATGGGATTGGCACTAAAAAGAATTCTGTTGAGCACTTCTGACCACTGATACCATATCTGATGCTTCATAAAGTGCAAAACAGGTTGTCAGAATCAAAAACACTTGTCTTACAATACATTTCATCTGGCAATACAGAAGGCTTTGCTACAGTATAAGATAACAGATCCTCCATCTGACCACATAAGCAATCATGTAGAGAAGCACTATTAAAACTGAAGTCTGTACACAGAAGAGTAATACTTGTAGCTAAAAATAAAACTTAGTTGTTCAGTGACTCATTGCCAGTATGCGATTTTGAATTAAGCTGTAAAGTCCTACAAATTAACTTTCAGTGTAATATGTAATAAATATCTTTATACAGCTGTGGAACACTGTCAAGGGCCACTAATGTAGATGAATAAGACTGGTAGCTGCAGAATACGTCCAGAGGATACAGTATCTCCCTATGGGAATCTTATCTGTTTGCATTTGTACAGCGCTTATCAACCCGAAGGATCCCAATGTAATTTGCATAGAGGAGGGAACCCACCATCCACCACTGTCACCCGGGTGAGACACGGCAGCCATAATGCATTAGCAGACCTACTGCTCATGCCCTCGGGCTTCACCCATTGAAATACTGCCATTAAGCTGGGATATCCTGGGGTCAGCAGTCACGGGCTTCAAACACTTACCACACCCCTCCCAGCCCCAGAGGCTATAGTCCTTCAAATGCTGGATCTTTACCGTCTGTCTGTCTTCTTCTTTGCAATACCAGAATCCCCTTTTCAAACTGAATCTGCTTAGACATACAGACTGGCCAGTAATGTTATGAACACATAGACCACTTTAATGCATATACTGTAATCCCACTCTGTAGAAGGGCACTACTGCACTAGTCGTTAATTGTGAATAATCATCAGCTACAGGTTGAGCCACTGGACATTCTATGCTATTTTGCTTCCATTCAAACATCAGTCCAAACTTTGAGTATACTGTAAAAAAAAGCTGTAAAGACTAATATGAATACAACACCTTACTGATCTCTTCATGTAATGCAAAAAAAACTCACTTTCTTAAATGTAAATGGGATAATATCAGTCACACACTATTTTGTTGAAAAGAAAACCTGGTTAAAGATTAACTACATATCATCTAAAATATATTTGTACTCCATAACTAAACCATTACTGTTTGAAGATACATGTAATCTAGATTAAAGAAAAAACATCAGCCATGCTCCTATTTTCAGGAAATACAGCTAAAGCCCAAAGAGTTTTTCTATCCCTTTATCCTGATCACTACACAGTCACATTGAAAAATTTCCAAGCCTTACAATGTTGAATGCAAAGTGGTCTTAAAAGCACACCTTGTATTTCTGCCAGTGATACCTCAAGCCCGAGACACACACACTCACAGGGCTGATATTAAAAGCATCCTGGTGTGAAGAAATTCAGCCTACTGGCTACAGAACTGTACCAGAGTCCCAGAATGTTCACATGGCACACATGGTATTTCTCAAAACATGTCTAGTGAGTGACCATGCAATACATGATGCCTGATTCTTACATCTTTGCGCTGCACAAGTCAAGTGTCATCTGGCTCACAGTTTTCCATAAATGTTTTAATCTGTATACTGTAGAGAGCCTGTGATAAACCTGTATCAGGCAGAAGTAGATATATGGAAGATGGGACTTTGCTCACACTGTGAGCTAGGCAGAACTGGAAATTTGGTCTGTGCAACACACTTAACTAAGACTTATTTAAATAAGTTTATTTAAATATTTCTGGGCATACATCCAAAGTCACCGAATTTGTAACACCATATGCTCTAGATCTGTTGCAATTCAGGATGAGCATGTAAATCAAGATATACCAGTTACTTGTTTGTTTCATAAGAAAAACAACTTGGTTTTCTAAATCTCTGTAATAACATAAAAAACAATTCTGAAAGCTGAAAGTTTGCAACGTTACCCTGAGCAGATTGACCAAACAAAAATCACAATAACTGCAAATCCTATCAATCAACTCATTTAAAGCCCAAGGGAAGTTCACAAATGTACTGATCATAAGGAAACCCACTAATACTTTTAGACTGTGTAGATTTTATTGCACTGTCAAATCAACACACATTTTGACTTACTGTATGAGAGATTTCCCGATGTCACATACAGTATTTTATACTAGACAACAAATGGATTCGCAGCAACCTATCTAGGAATATGAGTCTCAAAAGCACTGCAGCATCTTCCTGATGGAGCAGCACACTATCTGTGCAAAGCATTTAACCGTAGCAATTTTATTTATCATTGTAATTGTATAAAACCTTTTACACATTGTCGTCATTCAAGTTTAATTCAAGTATCGTGTTGCTTCTTCATTTGCTGGTGGTGGGCTTATTTTTTCAGTCTGCTGTCTGGTCTGCTGATGCACAAACAGTTCACAGCTGTAGTCCATTGCTTTTTTTTCTGTCTGGTCTGCAGGACTAACTCTGAGGCTTCTTGGCCTCCATTTCACACAAAAGAATTTGTTTGTCCTTTAGGCTCCCAATACCTTTGATAAAAAGACTAGATTAGTATAGTATCACATAACAAGCTACTCATGCTTAGGAGTCACTTGTCATCTGCCATAAGAGCTTCCATGTGTATTGACAGACATGAGCAGGAACTAGAAGTACTTTTTCAGAGGCAAACTGGTGTTTATTGACAACTAGTATGGTGTGATGTGATGCTGCCTACCAACCTTTAACGACACCTGCTACTGAATACTTTAAAAGGACTTGTGAGAAAAGCTTGTCATGGTCTGTATTAACAATGAAAACATTGACTGACCGAGTTAATGAGTGATTGACTGATTTAATAATAAATACAAAGTGAGAAAGTCCACGCAGTAGGTTTACTACTGTATACTACTAATGAAACTGTAAGTCAAGAGAAGAAAAATCACATACTGTACTGTAAACTGCCATGATTAATTTATGTCAGCTGTTTTCCCAGAGCAAACTACAGATCTGAGGTTGCTGCAGGGCATCTGACAGAACTGTGAGAAAATCTGGCCCAAAATGCCACAGGTGACACATCGATTGGACAACACGGCTATTTAGCAACTTCTCTACAAATGAAGGCTGCACTTGAGAGGCTGGTACTTTGCATGTGTAAAAAAAGGCTTCCATTCTTTTGATTTTCTTTTGTGAACTCAAAGAACTCCCACCCTTCCCAACAGTAGCGCAATGAACCTTATTTGATGGAATTCTGAAAAAAAAGTTGTACGTTGCTTAATAGAACTATGATAACATGAGCAAATCCTGGGTTTTGAAGGCATTTTCAAAACGTTAGATGAACCTCAGATCTAAAGTATTAAGGCACACTGTTTTACAAATATTTTAATCATTGCAAAAAAAAATGTTTATCCTCAGGGGAGAAGATGTATAGTGCAAAGCTTCAAGATAAAACTTTTTTTTCCCCTGTCCATTCACTTTCAAGACTCATTTTCCAAAGGCAATTCTTGGAAGATTTAAATTTAATCAGATTCTAACCTTGTACCTGAGATTCAATGGTGCTTACAAATGTGGACTGTTAAAACAATTTTGAGGTATGCCATGCTGTTAATTTTGAAAATCACGGGTTGGACAGTATTCAACGGAGGTTGAAGTAGTCTAAATATGTAGTACTAGCAAGGCACGTTTGGCTGGTTTTTGGTCAACACATTCAACACATAAAAATAACTTAGAGTACTTATTTTGAATGTTACTACACAGCAAATACACATATATTTAGAATTATTCTATGAAAGGAAGATAATTTTAAAGAAATAACACAAGAAACACATAAATAAGGAGCAAAGGGAAGTCATTCAATGTATTTATGTACCAATTAAAAATGGACTTGCATAAATAAGGCTACATTTTCTAATGACACTGCAAACCATCTCAAAAAGGCTACTAAGAAGTATCGTACTAGTTTTAAAACTGAGACTGTTGTGGTTTCCTCAGCTATACATGTAGTCATCACTGGAACTCATTTCCTCTGAGCAAAATTGTGGGGTAGGAATGAAGCAATAATGGCTGACAGCATAAATGAGACATTTACCAGACAATAAAGAAAAATAGACATTAAAATGTAGTGGATTGCTAATTATTATTTTTAAACATTTGGGAAAAATGTTTAAATCAAATCAGGATTTTGATAGCATACCTTAGCACGTTTCAGATGTTCTGAACAAAAGGTTTAATCCACAGAATAGAGAGCACAACTAAAATGTACATACTGTGTACTGTAAAGTTTATATATTGTTAAATCCATATTTGAATCTGATTCTTTTTAACAAACTATAGTAACTCAGATATTAATGGCTGTTTAATAAGCAACCTTTAAAATCTTTGCAGAAGATTGGCAGCCTCCGAGATCGTAGCTCTGGAACCTTAGAGATCTTGCAAGATTGCATTGAATTAAAGCACATATTTGTTAGATTTTTGCATTGTTGATTTTGTCTTTTACATTCAAGACAAAATCTAACTGCTGTCAATATCTGTGATGCCAGCACTGAGATAGCTCTGAGGAACTGAATAACTGAAACAGAGGACACATTTTTAGCAATGTTGACACAAAAAAAACACAAGTTCTAAGAAAATAAAAATACATATTCAGTGGGTCATCTGTTTAAAGAGATATAACTTGTGGAGAGGCTCTCGCATCAGTATGACCTGCCTAACCTAACCTAATGACCAAGCAAACCTCTTTCAACAGACACTCAGTGAGAACAGGTTCTCTCTCCTCAGGGCTTGGCATGACCACAATATCATCCAAACTTTGTGGCAACATCAGAAAACACTCATTATTCATCACATTCTTCTTACTTGAGTGTGAGCTGAGGTAATAAAATGACTCATAAATTATTCATTCGAATATGGGAAAATAAAAAAATGATCACTAAATACATACAGCAGACAATAGCAATTGTTCATACCTTCCAAAAAAAACCCATACACACAACAAGAAGCAGCACAAGAGAATACTGATACCTGTTTGGCAACAACAGCATTCGCAGAAGTCAGAACAAAAACTAGTTACCAAGTTTAACTTTATCTAATTACATTGTAATACCACCATTCTTTCAAAATTAATCTGGAGGTGCTTAAAAACACCCTGTTTTTTCATCTTTTTTACAATGAAAAGCGCAAACGAGGCTGACGTTTTTTTAAGAAAAAGTGAAACTTTGAAGTTTCACAATGTGTTTCTGTTGCCTGAACTAATAAACACATTTTATTAAACAAACACCTGTACAGGAAAGGGAGGTAGGCAATCCCTAACAAAAACTGAAGCCAGGGCAGCTGTTTTATTGGATAATTGACATTAAAACCAAGAAGTACATCCTTTATAGACCAGCCATCTCACCTCAATAAACTCTGCAGTTAAATGAAGTACGTCTGTTTCTTTTCCTTGTATATTTAAACAGCAATAATCCCCCATTGAAGATGCTTCCACACCAATCAAGTACCCATTACTCTTCCCATTCCAAACAATGACTAAGTCATTAATAGCTTCTCACATTGCAATCAACAATGGCTTTGAAAAAGACCTTATGTGATTGAAAAATATTTGCACTATTTTTCTGCCAAAAATGTTCAGTTTTTAAAATACTGAGCACTGAAGAGGCAGTATCTCTTTTCTTCTTATTGAAGGTTTTCTTTTCCCCTCTACAGAGCACTCGTCCCTGCCACACACTTGCTCAGGAGGAAATAAATCTTTTTTGTCCCGGTGAACAACGTTTTCAACTGTAAAAACAAGGACAGATATTGTCTTACAACGCAGGATGACACTTCTCACAACACTGAAACACAGAGATACGGGGCAAACAAAAAGGAGGCCCCCTGGCTTCTATTGAGAAGTAGGTCTGTGACGACTTTTCAAATGAACCAGGCTGCAAGATCAGTGCAAGCAGAACAAACATTTTTCCGGACACAAGTTCTTTACCTGTGAAATCTTAAAGGAAAAAATGGTTAGCAAGAGATAGGGGCTTGCCTCCCACCATTATGCCATTTATAATAGTCAAGACACATTCAAATGCATGCAGATTAGGAATGATCCATTTCTGTCATTCTACTGTTCACTTGATCAGCACTCTGAGTGATTTATGAATGTTTTCACTTCAGAGCAAGTAAAACAAAGATTCAGGCCTAATAATATTTTTCTGCCGAACTATAGTCTGAAAGTGCTACTAAACTTGCCGGAGGCTAACTGGTGGGGATCAACACCAAGCTCCATGCTTCATCTCAGCAGTACTGAAAGTCTTAGGACATATGGGTGGAGTATGATTAACTCCATTCAGCGTTTTTTTTTTCATGTGCTTCCGCACAAACTGGTTTTTTAAAAGTTAAGTAAGTACCAATGCACTCACTGTCATAAATACAATTTAAATCAAATTTAATATTAATCGTATTTTAAAGCATTTTAGGTCAGGAACCGATTTACAGAGAACACTAATCTAAATTCAGGCACAAAGCAACATGAACAGGATCCTATGTGGGTGCAAAAGTGCTATACATGTTATTACACTTCCTTGCATTTATATAGCAGTTTTCATCCTGAAATTATAGCCCATAGTAATGACAGAAAGGAGGAAAACAGATTACTGTAGCCAAGATGAGAATTCAGAATTTAAAAGAAAGGTAGCTCTATCACAAATTAATCTTCAGGAATGCAGTGCTCCCCTCTGAAAAGTGTGGAAGTGTGACCTTCATCACATTTCCAGAGCGGTGCTGTCATCGCCCATTTTAATGGAAGGCAGCCTCGCCTTTCTCTCCGACACAAAAATCACTTTTTCCAGCTCACTGAACTAACAAAGCTGTGAAAGGTGAAGCAACCAATGTATATAGGCAATGCCAGCTCAATTCAGTTTTTTTTATTCCAAAAAGAAAATAAATTTCCCTTGCCTTTGGACTGTATGTATAATATTTCTTGAAGGTACCCCTACTTCAAGATGCATATTTCAATGCTAAATCACACATAAGTGGTTAGTATGTCATATTAACGACTAAGAACCTTGTGGTATGATTAAATATGGTGTGGACTAGTTTTTACAATAAAAAGAATACTTTATACTGTGCCTTGAAGATTGGACATGCTGATCAACATAATGCTGTCAATTACAGCAAAGACTCCTCTCCTTATATACTGAATCAACGCAAAACAGGTTATTAAGAAGAGCAAAAGCATCTAAATACTTCATGGTTATTTCCAAAGATGGGAGATATTGGTGGCTACTTACAGTGCGTTAGTGAAGACTGTTCTTCTAGCACAGCTTTTGTCATTGATCAGTCTGTGGCAGCCTCTTTGCTTGTATGTGTGAAATATGTATATTTAATAAATAAGACCAGGTGGAAATTTCACAAAATCCCTCTAACCACTCACAGTAATCTTATGTTCTGCTCCACTAATTCTCCTATGCAATGGGATGTGACAAAAAAATCAAGAACACATCAATCAAACAGATCACATTTTGCATATATGGACAGAATTACATCATCCAGTTTTCATTTGTAAAAGATCAAATATGTCTTGCAATGTGAAGAAAACTACAGAACACAGTGACTCTGCAGAATAACGATTTCTGTGTGTTTGTCGTTCAAATAAAATATATTACAGCTGTATGCACAACACCTTGAGCAAAATATATTTTTTCCTTTCATGTTATATAATTCCTGTACAGTATATATTATTTGAATCATATGTGAAGTGCCTGTTACATCGCAGTAGATCAATGAATACATAGAAGAGTGCTTTACTACTGTTATTCATTTAGATATTTTAGTAATTACTTTGGCTCATACGGGCCATGGAACCGGGAATGGAATCGATACGTGGTCTTAAAGCACTATGCAAAACACGTTGTACTTCTAACAACTTTTTCAGTACCGCATGAGAATCATGTAGACAACTGACTTTCTCGCCGTTGTCTGTTCTGAACAGCGCACTACTCAGACTATTTGAATTTTAGAATCATAGTCTGTGCACTTTAATTTCAGTTTGCATACAGGCCTCCTAAGAATAAATCTGAGGAAAAAAAGCTGAAAATGTCCTTAACCTCGGACCAAGCATCCCACAACAGGATGGCCAACGCTAAGGCTGCTGCTCATACACATCAGAAAGGCTGAGCTTCAATTATAATGAGCCAATAGGCAGCCACCCTCTCACTCTCCAGTTTAGCTTGGCAAAAATATGTATATTTATTGTTTTTATCTATACTGTGTTGTTTGAAGGAAATGCGTACTTTTGTACAAGGTTTATATTGATGGTTATATATTTTTAAATACTAAAATGCGTGATGAATTAAAATATGACTGAAAATGTACACAAAATGCCTGTTAAAATGCGCGTCATAAACACAATAGTGTAAAAGGGTAGCGGGTTCTTTAAACTTACATTCACTAAGTGCAGCAATTGGCGGACACAGCGATTTCAGGCACAGAGACGTAAGTAATTAAGTCAATTACCAAACGGCGTTTTAGCAACGAATGTTGATAAAAAGTCTGAATTAAAAGCAAACTGTGCTAAGTGCTCAGTTCTTTGGCCTCAATACTCAGCTGATTCGTTCTCTATCCTCTCTGAAAAAAAATCAGCTGTTTCGCGAGGATATTATGTTTCTTCTACCACTGTTTCTGCCACATTCCATCGTGTTATTCTACCCCGAGCCACTCTCCGCCCTCTCTGCAAGGAGACACCTACTGACAGACGAGTGCTGAAATCTCAACAGGGCGGCAGGTGCTGCGCTAAATTGCTGCCCTGCAGCTATAAAAAAACAAGAATAGGTATTTCAGATTAAACATAAACCCTACACAATACAAACATGTCCCCCCTGGCGCTAAACTGCAAGCTGTATTCTAATGAGCCATAAAAGAGACACACCTACATTTGAAATAAAAAAATGAGGCAATGCCCACTGAGGACTTAATTCAAAGGATGCCTTTCATTTATAATCACAGTATGGTGATAGGCAGACTGCCCTGGCTGCCAACACAGAGCTCTCAAATAATGGTATTCACTGCCGATTGCTACCGTACTCCAAAGCGTAATACTAATACTGTGGAAGGGTGAGGGTAGATGGTGTACTGACACAGGGACCCGGAGTGCGAGAGCGTTTCACATCTCGCTAACGTCAACGGTTCTTGCCTTTTAAGCTGTATTTTGGCGTCGTTCGGACATTACTAATTTTTTACGTGAAAATTTCAATATGCACACGTAAGAGCAAATTCACTAAGTCATTGGCATTTGAACTTGATTAGCGTTATCTTTATCTTAAAAACAGCAACAGAATTCCATCCATCTTCTATGAGATAAACGTGAGGGTTAATTACAGTATAAAGTCTTAAAATGATAATGCCCCTTATTTCAGATTTTACATAGCTGATTTCATTGTTGTTGCAACAAAATCCATAGCCTTACAAACATATATAAGTATCTATAGTAGTAAAAATAATATATTAAAATTAGAAAAAATAATAAAAATTAATAAAGATTAAGCCATTATTAATGATATGAAACCTAAATGAATCTTGCCTAAAGTACATCTCAATTGTCTCTAGGTTTATGAATATTGGCATCTCATAGTCTCTATAGAAATCGGCCATAAAAGTTCCAAACATTAAGGACAAAGGTCCTGCATAAAGGCCTTTCTTTAGCATAATTGTGCAGCTTTTCAATGAAAAAAAAAACGTATTGTAAGTTTTATTAGTTAAATCAAACTGTTTCGTTCGTTTCTAAATGTAACTAAACTCTTAAGACATTAAATAAACATTAGCCAAACCCCAGCAACACAAGAGAAGATGCTGGTAGTTGTTACCGTTCCCAGAGGAAGTCTGAACATCATTGTCCGAACAATGATGCATTCAATATTTTTTTTCTTTGACCAAGGCCACCGTGTGATAGTTCTTAATGCTTTTTGACCTTTTTTAAAATCACCCCTAGCTGACTACTACATTGTAGAAATGTAGAATTGGGACATTTCCATGAAACAACTGTACAATATTTTCATAAGAGGCAAACTACTGCCGATACAACAAGGTAACGTCGATCCTGTGTTATCTACTGCGCTAGAGCCAGAAACGTGTAAGGTACAAGTGATATTCATGCTCTCACTGCATCAAACTGATAACTAAAGACGCAATGAAATTTAAAAGAAAGTTTTCTTTTTCTGCAACACATGCAAAATTCTTTACAATCAGGTCAGTGGAACAATACGTGTCATGACTGTGTGATCTCTGAAAATGAAGGAAATCATTTATACTGTATGTATACAAAACTTTTAGAGGAACTATCTATATTAAAAACACAAATTCTAAAACATTTGTAAACATCGGGTGCTGTAATAGGATTTCTATTGAAAACACCATTTTAAAAATGTAAACTTACATTAAAAAATCCCATCTCATTTGATGTAAGTTGGTTTCTCCTCCCCATTGGCAAAACACAAACACCAAGATAAAGTGCAATGTCACTCTCACAGATTGTCGACAGAAGAAATTGTGCAGGTTACAGTAGGTTCCTCAGTTCAACTAATTAACAAAAAATGTTAACACTGGCCTCTTTTTCCACCAACTGCCTATTCCAGTCTTTGACAGGCAGTAGTAATTCCCTTAACATCCTTCGTCCTCTTAGAAATGAGGCTGTATTGTGTACAAAATTTCTCTCCATAAGCAATATTTCTTCCGGTTTATGAAAATGTTTCGGAGTTACAACATTTGAGATCTTACTGGTGTAAAACCCAGCTAACAAGGGTGATCTTTTGCAGCACCTGTCTACCCCACTAAAGTGCACAACGAGGGAAACCCCATCAATGTTACAGAGCAGTACAGATGTTCCTACTGGCATCTTACCTATAGGGACTTACCATTGGTCTAAAACTTGCTGCTAAAGGAAATCCCCACTTGTGAAATGATTTCAACCCTAACCCTTAAAAATGCTGCTATCAGTCATATTTGTTGCCTGAAATTCTGCTAGTGATCATTTAAAATAATTCCTTGATCTCTATGCGTTCAAAGATGTTGTATAGAGTACTATATGTCAGTGCTGCATGGTGTTAAGTTTGTATAATAGGGTGTCATAAACAAAGAAATTTCCAGCTTGAAGAAATGGTTAATTCTCATGTCTTGTTTTGGATTTTTTTGCTTAAATGAATTTGTAAAAGATTTAAAAGAACAAGAATATTTTCCCACAGGAAATGGGTAATTTTGTATGCTCAAGATTGCATATCTTACACATTCATCTTTTGATTGACTACCTGAGTGTGGTTTTCACTATTTTGTGTGAAGTATTAAATACATCTATGTATCTGGCAACGATACCAATGAAGAAGCCTGATTCAAATATTGTCCATTTATTAGCCGTTATGAGCAGTCTGAAGCAATGGGACCTCTTATGGTCTCCCATTCTGTGAAATTACAAAATGAAGCATACATATTGAATTAAATTCTAATATTTTATTCAAAATCTGAAAGCTCAACCCAAAGACATTAAGGGTAGAATAGGTTGCCGTAAATGTCAGCAAAAAATTGAAGATGAAAAAATGAAAATGTTAAGTGCATAAGTATACAGACCCATGAGCTCAATATTTGGTGGGAGCATCTTTTGCAGTAATTATAGCCAAAAGTCTTTTTGGGTAAGTCTCTACCACCTTTGCTCACCTGCTTAATGCAATTTTTGCCCATTCTTCTTAGCAGATTTGCATAAGCTCTCTCATGGGGATCTGTTATGAACAGCTATTTTCAAGCATTTGCACAAATTTCCAATAGCATTCAAGTCAGGGCTTTGATTTTACCAAACAAGGATATTCAATTTCTTATCCTTAAGCCACTACAGTACAGTACAATGTTGGTATTGTGCTTTGGGTCACTGTCCTGTCATTATCCCAGTGAATGGTGAATTGCCTGCATAGTTTTAAGTCTGAAGCAGGTTTTACTCTAAGATATGTCAGTACTTTGCTTCTTCTTTGTTCCCATACTGTAAGTCTTGAGTCTTGAGCTTTCTAGTCATTGGTGATGAGAAGCAGAACTAATATAAGGTTCCCACCACCATGTTTGACAGCAAGGATTGTGCAGACTGAGTGATGCATTATGTTGGGTTTTTGTCTGATGTTATGCTTTGCATTTATATCAAAGGGTTCCAATTTTTCTTGTCTGACCACACTTTTGTAACAGTGAAATGAAGAAGCTCCTCTATAATTTCACAACGTTCAGCTGGTGGAATTTTTTTATATGTTGTACAAGTTCAATTTAGGCACACAAGTGGTTTTATAATGCAGTTTTGAAGTATGCTTATTATCTTTGGCTGTGTTTAGATCATCAAAACTGCAGTAATACAGTATTATTCCATGTTTAACTGTAAATAGGATTCAGGAAAAAGACCAAGAAACCTTTGGCCACCCCCCTCTCACTATTGATGTTTTCTGTGTGTAGGAGGTATAAGACAACTCCCAAGCAATGTTCCTGCTACTCACCCCACAGGGGTCCTGCGTATTGCGGTCACGCATGGTGATGCAGTCCATGCTGATCTGGATGGTATTGCCAGCAGCACCATGCCCTGGGCTCTCAGAGAAGTCTAGCTCAATTGGCTGAACTGTATGAAATGCAGATCTGGAAAAAAAAAGATTTATGACAAATAAAACAAAACAATAAATCCCAAATGCACACAATTGATAAACAAGAATATGTGGGATGATGTTCCTGCTATCTCATATTTTGGTCACACACCTCAGAGAGTGTTCAGGTCTGTTTAGAGTACATTTCATCATGACATCTGATACAACACTTTGTGCTTTTGTGTTTACTCAAGAAAATAAAATATTCGTTCAGATATTAAGAGGCAGTCCTCACCCAAACTCTCAACCATACAGTACGTAGAGGAGGGTTGTAGTTTGGAAAGGCATCCATACACAGTCTGCACTGTCTTACACTAACTCCTATAAGGAAATCACTCAGACAAGGTAAGTTCATATGTATCTACACCGTCCTCACTGGAATAAGTCCTTCTTATTCGTTTTCGGATACATTTATAAAAATGTAAAAAAGCTGAATGTTTTTCCAACACTAATTCTAACAAATCCATGCAAAGCAGTTGGCAGGAAGTATACAGAGAAAGTATTAGGTGTGATTGAAAAGGCCTGTGGGGTTGGGAGGGGGAATCTATTACTGTCTTACCTTTCTAATTCACTTCCTATAACAGAAGCTTTTCTGTAGAATGCTTAGAAACCATCGCCAAAAGTAATGAGTTTAGGACTCCAGTCAATCCTGTCAGCAGCCTTACCACATTGTAGATCTCAGAAACTAAGTAATGTTGGGCCTGGTCAGAATTTAGATGGGAGGAGCACCGGGCAGCCTCAGACAACACCACTTGGACCACAAGGTGGCAAATTTTCCAATGACCCAGTTTGGTGACATGGAAATGCTATGTTATAGGAGGTGCCGTTCTTTGGATGAGACATTAAACCAAGGTCATGACTACTTGGACATTAAAGACATCATAGCACTGTCTGTTTGAGTTAGGAGGCTTAACCCTGAATTCCTCTTGCTGAATTCCTCTGTGGGCTTTCATAATCTGGTCTCTGTAATTTCCTACCTTTATTCAACTTGAAAAGTAATTTCTCACTTCTGTAGTGTGGTGGCTGGCTTGTAATGGCTGCCATACATTATTCAGGTGAATACTACATTGCAGGGGTGGATGAAGTAGATTCTTTCCTACTGTATATATGAAGCTTTTTGGGATCCTTTGGGATGAAAATAATAATAATACAAACTATTATTAAAGCTGATTTCATCTGACACAGGGGAATTTTTCTGAGTCCCTTTAAATGTTGACACAAGCCGAAAATATTTCTCCTCAACAATGTTAAGAAACATGGAAACGTAAAGGTGAATTTTGGGCTTGTGTGGGTATTTTTTCAGAAACCATCCTAGTGCATAACAGCGCTGAAAGCACAACTCACTTAAATCGTCACCCTTTGAATGCCTAAGAACAGTTCCTTGGTTCATAGCTCATGTATATACTCACTGGTCCAGCATTTCCAGTAGCTGGTTGAAGACATCCTGGCTGAGTATATCAGTGGCCTGAGAAGACGAGGACTGAGACATGGAGGTAAGGAATGAACTCTCTGTCCACGAAAAGCAAGTTGATGGATCTCTCAATCTAGAAATACACAAAATAAAAATAATGTTCCCATTAAAAATCCCCAGTGGATCAATTATTAGTACACATGTACATTCAAAAGTATGACTCCAGGCTTCTTTCGTTAGAATTATATTATATACAATAAATCTTATTTACTTTCCCTCCAAATTTGAATGTACTGTATTAAGCATAATGATTTAACACCTTCAAGCATCTAAGGGTAACTAAGCTGTAATTAAAGACATGCAAGTATTTTCTAGATTTTTAGAACTATTATCACTTTGAAATCTTAAGTTAGGCAAGTTGGAGACTGATAGTTAGTCTATAGATTAAAAGGTTTGCCTTGGAAGAAGAGAAGTTGTATCTTAACCCTCTTCAGTTAATTCCCTTCTTGTCATTAACACTTATTAATGTGATAAAAGGCTGTGGAGCTTTCTTCAGGTGTCACCTGAAGAAGGTGGTCTGACACCTGAAGAAGAATCCACAGCCGAAACATTGTGGCTCTTTTGTTTTTCTCTGAGCATGGAATAAACTTTTACCTGTCCTTTAATACAGTTATGCATTACCCTATCATGAGCAGTAGACTTATTCTAATATCTCTAATATTCTTAGATGCATATAAACCAGCTTGATAATATAAACCAAGAAAATATTACTTGTCTTTTAACAAAAACATTATTATGTTATTACCCAGCATTCACAATTCCACAAGGTGCTTATTAATTCTGAACAAGACTGTACATATAAAATCTCCAAGAGAAAATTTAGAGACTACTAAAGTAAATAAGGTGCGCACAGTATTCATATAGCAGGTTCAATAAATATTTGAACACCTGCAACCTCAGCTTAGAAGAACCTAAAAAATATTTCATAAAAGCATGTTTATACTTTGGCAATATTTAGTAGAAAAGGCCTGAAAAAAACTTGTTTAGTATAAACAATAACATATTCTTACTTCCTTTTTCCCTGTATGGATGGATATAGCACTTTTAAAAGTAGGTATAAGAGTGGAATTGATATGTACTGTATTTGGGTTTAATGGGATGTTTCCAGGACAATAAATGTGCACCGTGTCTCAAATGATGACATGCAAGCAGAGGCTACCGTACATACTGTACCTGACTGATGTGTTTCAACCTATACCTAATTGAATTCTTGTTGAGAATTCAAAGTTTAACTGTGATTTAAATTAACCGCTGGTGCTCACTGCTGCACATTATCACACAAGGAAAAAGCACACTTTTGTATGGATATCTGTCAGATGCAAGTCTATGGCAGAAGCCATTGTTCATCATGTACTGCTGCACATGCTGCCATCTGCGTGGTGTGGAATTCCCCTACGCTATATGATAGCTCTGCAGTGATTTGCAGTTATTGGTATGTGTACAGCTGTACAGAACTAAGAGGGTGGGGGCTGGAAGAGGCCCAGAATCAGACGCTGGCACAGAGCACAGAGCCGGAATTCCCCTACATTCTGCACAGTAGGATATTAATACCTGATCCCCCAACGCAAACACTTTTAATGAAGCGCAGCAAATCTCAGCACAACCATAAGCTGGATTTCAACCCTCTCCCTCTTGCAGTTTGTTAGGAAAAACACAAAACAAAATAAAATGTTGAATGGAAAGATTTCCTTTTAATAATCTGCTTCATCACCAAGACCCATTTTTTAACTTTTGTATTTTTCTTTAACTAATTTACATCGTAAAGAAATGAGCAGATTCTCACCTAGCAGATGGAAAAGTATTACAGTATATTGGTTCAATAATTCCTGTTGGTTTCCTGCTGGAAGTACATGTAACAATTAATTTCAGACTGCCCAGGTTAAAGAAATGAGCCTTTGTTTAAAATCATTGCACAATCCAGAAACAAGGATAGATTTACAAATCTCTTGTGACATTGACTGTAACTTATATGAGGCAGATGACTTTTATGTTTCTTATGCAGATATGTGATAGTGGCTGAATTAGGGGATTTCACAAAACAATCAGACTAGAATTTTGATAATTTCCCTCTAAACAGGCAAACAGCTGTCAGGAATTTAATTTGAAAAAAAAAGATAAATAACTCCCCCTATAAGCAGGTAAACAGGAATATTTTTTTAAAACAATACCTTCCTGTGTGGTAGTGCCCCCTATCACCATGATAAAGTAAATACACAAAATGCTACAGTTCTTACTGAAGTCCAAAATTTCTAGTCATCTGTTCTAGTGCTGACCATCCCAAAATCACTTTGTTGATTAATTTGTGATGGTTCAGTAGTTTGTTTATGGTAATCATAATCTGAGCATACAAAATAATTATTTTTACAAAAATAATTGTAAAATGCATCTGATTTATTTTATTACAATTCAGTTATGTCATGATCTATGACCCATGTTTGTAAATGTAAATGTTGGTATTCTTTCTTATTATTATAACCACCCACTGGTTCCTCTCCACATGCCTTAAAAAATCAAAATTTACTTTGATTAAAAATATCCCAAATGTAAAAGTAATCAAAATACACTGAAGATATACAGTATATGTCATTTTATTGAGGCTAGGTTATTTGCCCATTTTTCATTGTTTATAATCATAGCTGGAAAACAATCATGTTTGTTTGGGCATTTCCAAAATGTGTGACTTAATCTTCCCGTTTTATTCTAAATAATTTCATCTCATTTCTTCTTCATAAATCTAACTCAAATCAGCTGCCAATACAGTATTACAGTATTCGTATGTCACCCTTCCTATCCCCAATGCTGTACTGCACTATTTTTTTAACTCCCAACAACAGGACAGTAACTTGGCCAAAAATCAATTCAATTTTCACTTAAGCACCTGATTAATAGAAATAAGCTCCACCAGTCCAGAGTGAACTGCATTTTGGAGAAACAAAAACATATCTTTTAATTGGATTCGTGGTGGCAGAAAAATACTTTACTAAAACTCCATATATTGATTTTTGGCCTTATTGAATCCATTGTTCTCAGCTTTGCAGTATGAATGAAATAATTCATTGTTGATAACTTTTTAAATGAGAAAAAACAGTGTTACTTAAATGTGATAGGATCTGTAGATTTTTGCAATCATAAATAAAAAAGCAGAAATAATATTCATCATCTGTGAGTGCTACAATAATGTAATTCAAAGAAAGGTTTCACAAATCCCCCCTTTCCCCAAAAAAAGTCTGTAAAAAAATTAAACATTTCACGGAAGGCACAGAAGATCCTTTTCATAAGCCAAGAAGGGTGTGGCAAAGAGTGAACGCTCGAATTGCATTGCTAGGAGAAACACACTGTGCTGCCACGACTGTCAAAAAGACTTAAATGTCTTTTACCTCTGTGTGTACTTTACACAGATATATGGATAGTCATTTGGCACAGAGTGTCGTATTCCAATGCCAAACACATTTGCATTACAGGCAGTGTCACTCATCAACAATTCACAACCAGTTCCAAGCTGAGGTTTGTTCACTGGACGTCCAGGACACACACACAAGATTTTACAGCTGTACACCTGCAACTGCATTGTGCCTTTACACAGGCATCCACTGGGCTGTACCTAGTTTGATGAATGGCAAAAGTATGAAGGTTCTGTTGTTTAGCATACAGCAGTACCTTCTGGGTAGAATTTATATGATATTAGATATCCACCATGCTTAACCTTTTGTCTTAGGTTTAGCAGTGCAGGTAGGGAAGTGTAGATAGGTTTAGGAATGCTGTAGTGGAAGCTTATATTATAATCTTCCAAAATGAGGTAAGTGAGGGTAATTCTGTAGATGCCAAGCAGGAGCAAGATGAGAATTCACACAGGGGTGGGCTTTGTATAAAATCACATCTATAATGTTTTACACATAATACGTAAATTCACAGTAAACTAGTTAAAAAGGTTTTCAGCTTTGTGTCTTCAATGGTTTTGAAAATCATTTGACAGTTGACAATTACTAAGTCACTATACCGAATGTTACTCAATTTAAGATCATTGTTTCAGTTTCTGGCGATAAAATAAATACTAAAAAAATCCAGCAAATAAATACAAGAACTTGTGGTTACCTCAATATGGAAGACACAAGAAAGGAAACAAAGGACCTAAAACGGGTATTTCTAGGCACATGGTTAACCTCATGTTTTATCTGAAAGAGGCATCTTTCAATATGAGTCACTATTACTGGTGAAAGTCATCCGGTAGTGACCTGCATGACATAAAAAGCAGCATTCGAGAAAATGTGATATAAAAAGTAAAACAATTAAAGTCCTGGTGACTTATTGTAATTCAATTTTGTAGTTAATTGTTAATTATTACTTATTAATGTTATTAATTACTAATTATTAACTAATCATTGTAAACTAATTGTAGTGCCTAAATGACCTATTGGTCTCATGACACTGTTCTTTATGGTGGGATGAAGTGTTTATCATGGAATCCTGGCTGAATTCCCTTCAGTTCTCTCAGTGAATTAAGATCTATGTTCTCCATTGGATATGGTGTACTGTTTAAGAGGACTGCTGACACATAATAGGTGCTGCACCTTAATAATGCATGAAGTAGGTCCTGTCCTATATGTAAAATGCTTTGGGATCCTTTGGGATTAAAAGTGCCATAGATATGTAATTATTATGATTATCAATAATAAAACACACACCACGTTCTCATATACTGTTTGCCAATCTAACTCCACAGCAACCTGCCCATTCCCTCACTCATCAGCACTTTGTGTTTGCTTTGTTTAGTGCTGCTTGAGTAGGTTTGAAAAGACTGGACTTTAAAAGACTGCAATAACCCACCTCTTCCCTTTAACCAAAAAAAACAACTCCATGCCAGCATTTTGTAAACAAAAGCCTGCCTGCCATTGTTAGTACAGTTGAAGATTTATTCCTAAAAGAAACTGGAAAAAAAATCACAAAGCTTGTGCTCCTAGTCACAGGCGAATGAACAAAGAAATGTGTGTTCCTTTTCCCCATTAGCCTTCATTCGTACCCAAGAATGGACTACAAGAGAGAAAACAAAATGCTTCTTTTCTATTTTGAAAACACTGTGCATAGGAGCACCTGCAACAGACTTTAAGGATTAATCCCTGTGTTGATAATTATGTTAAGGCTGCACCCAGCATGTTCAGAGCTCCTATTGAAAATTAAAGGCCTGTTTGCAATGCTTCTAGGCACATGGTTAACCCCATGTTTTGTAAACTGCTGCTGGTGCTTTAATCAAAGATTACCTCAGACAGCTGTAAAAATTATCCAGTTTTCTTCAAAGAAAAACCCTATTCCCAGGGAATGATGCCTGTATCTTGAGGTACACGTTCTTCCAAAAATTAAGAATGACTCTTGGATAGCAACTCTGACTCACTTTTCTTTTTCCATTCTCCAAATCCCCCCCAAAATAAATTTAAACGGCAAAAAAGCAAAGCCTAACCGGTGTATGAAGTTAATTATAGAATCTTATGCTTTTTAAAAAAATTAATTTTCTGCTTTAGAAAATATGCTGTAGGTTTTCTGGCAGCATACTCCAAGCATCTCTGACTTCAACAGAAGGGAACAGCAGTTGCAAAATGTGCTGAAATCTAAACTCAGCATTGCATACAAGTAAGAATGTTAAAATATATATTAGATTATATTGGTTGTGGGAATACACAGATTTAACATTCAGTAAAACGCTAACGCTATCCAGATATATTTTGGGAAAGTGGACTCGAGTATGGGTATAGTCAGCAGTTCAGTTTTAAGGACCCTAACATTTCTTTTGTCTAATCCTACATGTGATTGTTATCAGTATTGTCCTTGCCATAAGTGGTTAGGAGCCAGAAAACCAGCTACATCTTTAGATTTCACAATCTAAAAAAGTCAGAAATTAGTGCAATAGATTTCTAAGAAGTACAGTACCTTCATTAGGATACCCCATTATTACATGTGTCGCATGAGTTCAAACAGTACCTCTCATCCAAACTGTTCTCATGTTGATGTTCAAGATAGTTTTCCATCGTTTACAAATGTCTTTCCCTTCCCTGCAAGATACCCATACTGAACAAAGTATCTATCTTCAGTATGGGAATTCAAAACAATTCTGCTGTAGTACTTTGTTTTGATTTTCATAAGCATTTCTTCAGTGGTTTCTTCAGATTTGTTTCTTTGAATGCCCCATTTTTATGACCTCAACTTTACTTTCAATATAGTGCTGTTAATGAGCAAGTCATATCTAGGACATAGACGTCAAGGAACTTTTAAAAGTCAAGGAATTTTTAATAGGAAATGATGCAGGTGTTAAAGCACATTGCCCAGAAAAGACAGGAGGGCAAATACTTCTGTGCACTGTATGTATAAATATTTTTTTAGGAAGCAAAGATGTCAGACTTACAATGATTTGTGTAAATGCAGAAAATGTGGCAACATCTGGGTGTACGTGAGAATATTGGAAAATTAAATTGTCATTGACACGGCACTCAAAGTATTAGTTATTTTCCATTTCCAAGCTTTCAACCTTCTTTGTACATAAAGACCCCTCTTTTGTTTCTCTCTTAGATCTGTTTTCTGTTGCTTCAGATTTCTGTTTAGAGACGTCGTACCTTCAGGGGAGGAAAGCCCCTCTCAAAAAGACTGCCTTTAAATGAGCACAGATGAAGAAATAACAGGGCCCTGCTTTCTGTTGTACTCTGTTCTCCGCTCAGTCATTGCTATAAGTATGTTTACAACAGGGCAGTATTTCTCAAGACAGCTAAATACTCTGCTACACATTCTTTTTGCAGCTTTATCTTGCTAGTGACTGTTCTTTTATTAATTGATTTTTAATTAATACATTTTAATTAATGTATTAATTAATTAACTTATAAAGGTATAGAAATTGAATGCTTATATAGTGTTAATTAGCTCTGTTTTATTAAATAAGCTGATGCAAGCAATCCTATCCATATTCTCTGGAATCCCTTCTTAACGCACACTTTCATTATTGTGAAACTGACTGACTAGATCTATGTACATTCCTATAAGAGAGATTGAAACAAAACCATACAAGGTGTGGATTCAGGGAAAGTTTATCACCATTACTGCCCGGCTATGAACTTAAATGTTAATTTTCACTTGTTGGGGTGGTTGTTCTCTTTGAGTTCCCATGGAGTGGGGAGATTTGCAAGGTTCAGGCTCTCACTTAGAGAAAATTAAACTTTCAAGGGTATTGAGTGCTTGGCTTGCTTATATGTTTTATATTTTAATATTGAAAACATTACATCCTGCTGAGAACATTTGGATTATATGGTTTCCTAGCAGGTGCTGAGTGGTTGTTATCCCAGGTCATGCAGTACATGCATACTCTAAATACATTAGTGTAGACTGGATAGGAGGATTGACAGCCCAATATAATGACATCAGCACCCCAGGATGGGAAGAGTTCTGTCTAATGAGGAAATCTGACAGAGGAAGACGTCAACCAAAATCCACAGATCTGGTCTAAAGCCAAAAACAATTATGCATTCAGGGAGTCTGGCCAATGGCCCTACATCATGGTGCTACAAAAAGCTTTGGGACCCAGAGCAAGACGCATCTGTGCTTTTTATAAGATTCACATCACACTTGATTTACTACAAGCGTGTTACATGGAAATTATGGTCCTTTAATGCCCGGCATACAGCACCACAACAGTAAGAACAACACATTAAATCCTATAAATGTTACTAGTGAGCTCATTAAGATTCCAAATTCTGCCATGACCAACTCATTGTGATGTTCCAGCTCTCTTGAGTAAGAAGGAACACATTTGCAGCCTTGGAAAAAAAAAAAACTTTTTACTTTATTTCCTGGATACCAGGAAGCTATGAACTTTTACTGTTCGATGTAATGATAATGTACGGTATGTGTAGGATGCTATGAGTCAACCCGTAAGACGATCACAGTGTGAGTCACTATCCAGGTGCACATGCAGGTTTCAGATATGTATACCTTAACCTAAATATTTAGTGCTTTGTAAATGCAGTTACATAGAAAAGTGAAAAAAATGCGAAACACTATAGTTCCAAAAAACAGATTTTGTTGGAATTTTTGTGAGATTGCTGTTGTGAGTCTACTGTTTCTTGTCTCACTGAAGAATTCACCTTTAGTCAGTTTTTACCTAACTAGACTTACCATACAGTAAATGGTAGAAATAAAACTAAAATGTTAGCGACCATTGAAGCAGAAAGCAATAGAAAAGAACAGAAAATGATATCAGAGAGTATCGTGAGCGAAACGATTTTTAGATGAGGAAATGTTTGGGACACTCACAAAACCATTGGAAGCTTAGAATTCAGTGTGCTGAGGAGACTTTCTTTCATGTTACCAAGAGTCTGATCACCATGCAAGTTGCTTAGACTGCCTAGGGGAGTTAGCAACCACTTAACTGAGCAGACACCAGAGACTATCCTGAAAGGGCCAGAGGTCTAAGATGAGCAGGATTTCTGGTGTCTCTGATTAGTTTTTCAGATTCACAGATGAGAATGCAAAGATAGCAGCCAGCCCCGCAATTAGAAATCTGCTACATTCTTTATAAATAGTTTTAATAAATCATTATCTTTTGCACTTGAGGTAATTTTCCTTTGAACCAGGGCCTGGTTAAATATTTCTTTTTTACCTACCCATTCTGAAAAAAATAAAGGCGGGACAATAGTAGTCTTAAAATATTTTTAAATAACTAATTTTGGTTTTTTTATATAGACAATCTACTATCTCTTTTCTTACTGTTGCTATTCACAGTCTGCTAAATCATGTATAAGATAAAGGATCTAAAAACTATTAGGTATAGTACAGGGGGATTTTTCCAAATAGCCCCACAATTTTCAAATGGTTAACCACTTCAGTTAGTTATGAGATCAACATGAAGTCAGTTTCCTGGTGTTTCAGTATATAAATACTGAAATTTTCTCAAGGGAATTTACGTTAGCAGACAAAAGATTAGATACCTTTTTAAACTAAATCAAGACCAAAATAAATGTACTTTTTTCTATTCCTTTTTATGTCACTGTATCCAAAGATGTTGTTCCTACACAATTTTAAGCCTTTAATAACAGTGTATTAACTGCACTTATTAAAGTTTTAGGTTTTTGATATTTAAGATGTGCAGGTGTTTACACTGCTTGCACGACAGAGGTCAAAGGACAAAGTCAATCCATGCTGGCAATAACAACAATCTTGTTTTGCCACCCCAAAATATGAAGATCTTGTAACAAGACGTTCCTGTCCATTCTCTCTACAGCATTCAAAAATACCATTTTAAAAGTCATACTTTTACTACCTTTTTTTAATAAGATTTCTCTACATATTTATTATGGCAGCTTTGTTCTTATTGACCAAAGAATAGGAATCTGAATGCTGTTTCTTTATATTTTCAGAATTACCTAGGCTGCCACAACCCTGATATTTTTCTTTCAGAGATGGAACAAAAGACCACATGAAAGCAGGTGGATTCCATACTAAAACAACACAGACAGCAGGAAAAGGATTCCTTCCCTGAGACAGGCACCTTGCACTAATGCAAACACCCAGGCAGAATCGAAGACCACCTCTTCAGCCGTCACAGGGAGTGCAAAGGGTAGCTAAATCAAACATTTATGAAGTGTCAATAACTGTTTTGTGTGTGGTCTTCCTCTGGTTTTAAACCCTTCACGGTTGTTTAGTCATACATCATGGTAATTTTGAAAAAGAGTTAAAAGAGGGACAAAAATCAGTCTTATTTAAAGTTTGATGAGCAGCAAAGGAGAGTTTAAGTTGAAAAGAAACAGGCTGTAGTAGACAGAAGATTTAAAGTTGTTCAGCATTATAAAGGAATTCCTTTCTTGGAGTGGGCGGTACCTTGGTCTACTTCCCTTCATCACTTGGATTAAGACAATATTTAAAAATACATACAATGCAATTTCTACCTGGTTTATTTTGTGCAGTTCACATGGAACAAAGAAGATGCTCTTTGGTGATAGTCCACTTGAAAGACAGGGAAAAAGACTAAGCCTCTTTTAACAATTCACCTTTGCAGTAAGGTAGGGCTCAGGTATCAGGTTACTGTACAAGGCAGGCAATCTCTGTAACACTTAAGGTCAACTTAAATGAGATTTACAACATTTTTGGGAGGGACACTATCCATAGCAGCTGAAGTAGATAATCCCGAAGGCTTACTACATCTGCTTTTTCAACAACCATGAAGTGTGAATTAAATGCTATTTCCAGTTCACTGTTTCAGAGTTTGTTTAAGCAATGGGCCAATCTCACTTCATTTTGTACAGCAAATGACTCCGAAAGGACTCCTCATTCTTTATTGAGAAAGCAGGTTCATTTTAGATTCTACTATCCTCTATTGTATTAGGGGATGAAAGTCAGACTTCATTCTTGAATACAGGTTGTGCTAAGTCTATAGTAGACTGAGTAAGTATTTACCTCTGCATAGCATTGTTGAAGGAGCTATAGTACAAACAGAAACTGTAGTGGCTGCATACTACAGTATATATATTATTGTGCTCTGCTACACTAAATGTTACGTTTTTTCCCAATTGACCATTATGTTATTTAGACATTTATTATAAGGTGGAGACATTTTGAAAATGCAAGAAAAAAACATTAGAGATGATTGATGGTCTTTAACCAGATTTATCTAAAGTAAATCTAATTATCTAAAGTATATCTAAAGTATCACTAATGTGATAATATCCATATGTATACAGTATGTCTTCACAGCTGTGTGGATTTTTAAATTCTGTGACAAATTTTTTTTCCAGGTCTGAACATGAATCACTATAATTTTAATAAAGTGGGAAAAAAAACAAACTAAATAAATTTTAATTAAAATGCTGTACTACGTTTACAGAAGTAATAAAAAATAAAAACTATCAGCATTGCAGGGTTTGGTATTAAGATTGAACAAATTAGTGTTTCTTTTTCTTTTGTTAATTTAATCATTTTGCATTTAACTGAGTCTTTAATGTACTCATTAGTTTCAAATTAGGCATGTTGTATCGCTGCAATTAATACAATTTGTAGATGTATTTTGTACTAAAATTAATCTGAATATTTCTTCCCTAAACTGTATGCGATTTTGTCAGTTGTAATCTCAGAAACAAGCACCATAAAACTATTCTAAAATTGAATGTATCTGTTCTTATTATTAAATACGAATTATTAATAAACATCCTTTTTCTTTCAATATTTAAAGTAAAAAAATAGGACTGCTCTGCACCTGCAAACAATAATAGAAAGATCGTAAAATAAAAGGGACTGTTTGTTTGCTTGGTAATAAATTAAAAATACATCTTATATTTTCTAGGAATAGAAAATATACCTTTTTACCACTCTGGGCTAATGTGTTGACATTTTAGTTATTATTTTTATTACAGAATTGTTTCCCTAATGACTTTCAAAAGATCCAGACATCCCTAAAGCCTACACTAATGTAATGCTTCAGCCCCCTCAAAAAAAAACAGTTCTGCAAAGGTTAAAATGTCACCAAGCTCCATTAAACTCTCACATTGTTGCCACGGGTACGCCACACCTATAAATATCAGACATAAGCAACAGCTGTACATTCAGACACAGCTGCTTAAGTGTTCACACTTTCAAACCAACCATGGTCTCATTTCTGGAATAAAAATGAACATGAAATCTAAAGAACTATGTATATACATTATGTAGGTGCAACGTGTATGTATGTCTATCAACATGAGTCATTTATTTTCAACAAAATATTCTTGTTGAATCCCTGAATACCATACTTGATTCCATTTTGACTCTGCAAATGCTCTTATGTTATCATCCTGGTAGCACTTATTTTAACACAGTAAAGTACAGGCAAGTTCCTCAAATTTGTCAATTGTTTCAAAGCATGACACCCTACTGAACAGTGATCTTGAGTTCCTTTTTTCTCAGGCATGAGTTGAAAGATATAAAATGTTGGCAAATACCAAAGGGCTATTTTTGTGTCCGCTGCATTTGCATAAATTAAATGACTTACTTACCGCTGAAAAGCATGTTCAGGACAGTACTGTAAGGTTGCATAGGGCGAATGTTCGAAATTCATTCTGTGCTTCAAGGCTGCCTGCCGTGATCTTCCAAACTAAGAAAAAAAAACAAAAATAATAGACAAAATAAATAAAGTAATAAATAGAAAAACAAACACAATAAAGTAGCAGGCTAAAGTGCTGGAAGGTCAAGTGCAAAGGAGAGGGTAAAGTGTGGAAGTTGTTTTGATTTTGGCTTTTTTTCCCCCCACATGAGTAAATGGGTGGGGCTCATGCCATGAGTTTAACCAATCCCAGCAGCACGTTGCTTGGGTATCACAGAAACGCGGAGTTGCTGGGTTATGCAGATTGAACATTCCCTGCCTTTCTGGACAGTCATGGAAACTCATCCATGCCATTTGTTCTGTTGCCTCGTTCTGAAATTTCCACCCAGCTCCCCCACTGTCCCAGGCACCCCCACGCCCCACTCTCTCACACACACACACCCAGCTTCTTTCTTGGTTGGCCTGGAGATTGCATCACGCTGTAACTGCAGCAACACAAGCATCTGTGTTGTCATTTACCACCCTGGCAATAAACACAGCCAGCCACACTCTCATCCTGTCCCTAAGGAGACCTTTGCTGTATCTTTTTCAAGACAGCAGTTTAATTCTGACTTGCACCTTCAACTGTACACCGAATTGAATTAGGGGGGAGATTCCATTTGTCACATTTCAAGATCCATCTTTGAGTTTCAGCTGTGGTGAGGTGTGATCTTTATGTATTTGATTATCGTGGTAATTTTCTTAATTTTTATAATTGGTAACTGGGCTGCTAATTAATAGATCAGCAGATCAATAGAGATCATACACATTTTCCCCCGTGATGCTTGTAATTCATTTAGAAAAGGACCGTGTTGTTTTCCTCCATGGTTTCAGTTTTTTTAATAGAGCCTGGGAAACAATTAGCTGTTTTCTATTCCCCATGTTTAAAGCCTGCAGTAGACTAAATAAACAAGATTCTCATCCCAAGCTGATATTGCCCCCCTCCCACAAAAAAAACTCCATCAGCACACACAACTATCACTCTTTCTCCCCGCCCCAAATAGTACAGCTTGTAAAGTTAGAGTGGTTTTGTGGTTTTGAAAGAATGAATGGCTCATGAATCAGAGTCTTAAAATAAACCGGGGTCAGGAAAGAGGGTGATAAAAAATAGAAGCAGTGTATCCAGGCAATGCAGTTCAAGTGCTGAAGAGTTGTATCTTTAACAAAAAAAAATGAGAAAGGTTGATGACCCTCTACTCACCTACCCACAATGCATGTGGGAGCTGATGATGTCAGCAAAAGATGCCAAATTAATGAGCTCACACCAAACCCTCCAGAGGATTTTTTTAAAGAGGGAATTTAGAAGAAAGGTGGCATATGGAAAATTCACCCCCCACCCCCACCACCACCCCACTCTCCATGCCAAAGCAATGGAAAGTTATTTTAAACTGACACCCTCTGCCCACACCCAGACAGTTTATAACATCTGCAAATTGTAAAACCTTGTTCAAAACTACAGCCCTGAAACAAGTCCAACTAAAACAGCACAGTTTACAAGGTACCGTTCTGTCTGATACACTCAGTAGCAGTTCATTACATCACATCTCCTGAATCAGTTTAATTCCTCAAAATACAGCTACTGTAGGGTAAGCACCCATAGCATTTTAAAACATACTTTGAATATAAGCATTCTGTTTTAGAGCTGTGACTTTTACTCAGAACTTTCAGTGTTCCTAGAAAGTCAAAAGATAGACATGAACCTTTCTTTGTACATTTTGATACAGAAGATTATTTGGCTAATCTAGCTTGTTCGCTTGGTGCAGAGTCTTACATGTCCACCTTATCAGCTGTGTAGTGGTGCTGCTGAATGGCTACTGCCTGTCATCCAGGTGGATGATACACTTGAGAAGAGGTTAACTGGGCCCCTCCTACATAAGGTGCTTTCGGATCCTTCAAGATGAAATTGGTATATACAGTAGTTGCAAGATACTCATTGATAAATGAAAATGACAGAATCTAGATCACTGATGTAAATGAAGAACAGTCCTCCTACTACACATTCCTGTAGTACTTTACTAATTACAATACCGGGTGAATGTAGGACGTGAAAGATAAAGAGTACATTTATACATTATTTAAGAGGATAATGAGTAAAACTTGCTTTCCACTTACACATATGGAAAATAAAAAGGGTGGTAGCATATTTTCATTGAGTATGACCTGGTTCACTTCGCCATGGTCTCAATTAAAAAGGTCCTGCATTTGATGAAAATTGTTTTAAAATATGAATGACGTGTAGCCATATGTCATTTTTTAATTAGTGTGGGTTCTTGGCTGCATTCACTAGTAAATGTCACTTTTGACTTTATAAACCAAATAAAATACATAAATAAACAAGCCTCCCATGGAACTGTGATTCTGCCATTGCATCTGCATTACAATACATGTGGTTCAACTATATGCCTTCATTGAGTGGTTTGTACTGGATTAGCAATAACCCAGAAAACCATGCTTTCACCTTTTTATGCCCTCCTCAGCATAATGCTGGAAAAGGGCAAATGGCAATTAGACTATTCAAGGTTGCTTTCAGGACATAATAAAAAAACCTGTAAAGAGTACTATATTACATAAATTTGTGTCAAACATCGCTACTTTGCATAATACCCTGGGTACACAACAAGAAAAGGTGATTATTTCTGCAGATAAAACTTGCTCTACCATCAGTCACTGATCAGTTTTCTTTTTTTAACAACACTTGTCTCTAATGTGTTGAATATACGAACACAGTTACGATCATTGAATCTAGTTGCCTCCTTTGAACTGCGTTAAGCAAATTTAATCTACTGTACATTTGTATCAGCAGCTGGTATGTTTTACAAAATAGAAGCAGTGACCCCAATTCTTGTAACTGTACCCCTTATCCCCTCTAATTCAGTTTTATTCCTTGATCTTCCTGTGTGCATTAAAGGGACTTTTTCTGGGGGGGGGTATTAATGGCCCAAGTTGACTTATAAAATGCCATTCAGCAGATGGTAAGGCAGCTGATAAAGCAGTCGCTGACGTATGCCCATCCACAGCTAGTGATATTAATGACAAAGTTCAATTAACAAGCATACATTTGGTCTTTCTGTATGCTCTTGTTGTGTTGTGAGGTGATGCCATTATATATACTATGGAAGGTGACTAATGCAAAAGAAATGCAGATGAATCAACATCCCAGTAGGGAAGTGCTGTGTTTACAGATTAATTTCTTTACGGGTTACAGGGTTAGGTGGCCCAATGGGTTAATTCACTCACCATCATAGCTTCAGAGGTTATGGGTCATGAAAGTAAATGCTCAGTTTGACCTGTCTCACCTTTGCCGATTTTGTGCCTGCTTTTTTTTTCCATTGCCAGGCCGAGACTTGCTGTCAAGGTAACAAGATGAAAAACCCATCATGGCTGGTTGGGCTGCGCCATTGCAGCGAGGCAACACCGGATCTCGAGTTCCAGGACACTGTAAATGAGATCTGAAAACATCAAACCATTTCAACTCAGAAGGTATTTTAAATTTGAGATAACACTGTTCTTGAAATAACCTATGACATTCTGGGTACAGATAACACGTAAGAGAAGATGAATAAAAATTGAGTCAGTTAATTCATTCTTAACAGACAGGATGCAAACATTAGAACTTCCTTCATTCTTGTCTCCTTCATTCAGAATTAAGCTTTAAGATTTAGCTAATGATTCATTAAATTTCATAACCATTTAATAATTAATGAAGCTCAACTAAATAATTGATATGTACTTTAATGTAGAATGGACATGGATTGTTTGAGGAAGTACTACCGTACCATCCCAAAAAAACCAGGAAGTGTTTGTTATTCTTATTATTATTCTTGCTTTTTAACAAAGTAGGTGGAGTTTTCCTGCAAGAACAATTAATTTATCTTCACTTTGGTTCCTGAAAAACAAGTGTCTAACAATTTTCATCAGGTGTTCTTCAGTTTCTATTGTAGTTGTTTCCTTAACACCATTAATTAATTATAGCCCAGCACAGCTATATGATCACAGAATATTCCAATAAACCTTTAATTTAGAGTCTTTAACTGGTCAAATGACTAGATACACAGAACATTCTAAAAATAGTACTTTTTCATGTTTTTAAAATGCCTAGTATTCATTTACTTGATGATATCTTTTGACTTTGATAACAGTTTGATAACCAGGCCTGTTTTTGTAACAAGTGTGAAAAGTCAGTCTTATGGTTTGTATTCTTTTAGATTTATATTATATTAGTCAAATATTTCTGCACAAAGTTGTGCTGTGCTGGTGCATGTAATAATCACAGGAGGCAAGTAAAAATCTTGCAATAGATCCAAAATACATTAAATTAATTATTATTTTGCACTTATTTTGAAATAATTGATTATGACATATTGGTGCAAATAAGTTATCAAGCTGCATAAGTTGATATATTAAAATAATCAGTCAATTTTCGATTGGCATAATTTCTTATAACATAATTAGCATAATCGCAAATAATTTTAAATACACCATTTTGAGGGTGAAGTAACGTCTTATCAAAAAGACAATGTCAAAATGCTTGGTAGCAGTTAAAGTTCAAGTTCATTCAGTTTTCTGTCAGTTATAACAGCACGCTTCAGGCAGTGAAAAACAATCTTAAAAGATTATGTAAAAATGCAAATAACGGATAGCTGAGTTCTGGAAAAGGTTTGCTATCAAAACAGCATTGCAGAGGCAGTTTAACATAAACATACATGGTATTCTTATTCTTATTCTTCTTAATAATAATTTCAACAGATTAACAATGTTTTCCTATACTACAAAAGTCTGACTTTGAATTGTAGAAAACTCATTGCATTATACTGCTGCTACTACAGTATTCTGTTACATCTACTGTATACAGTACATCACATTTCACCACAGACTTCCTGCGTTCTTTGTTAGCATGTTTCTTGTTCTTTGTAAAATTTTACAAGGCATATTTTTTTTAAAAAAGGGACATCAATCAGTTTTTTTTATTAATCTGCAGTAAATATAAAATCCCCCAGATAAAAACACTGGTTTTATACTACAGTTTTTGTTTGGTCTTTTATCCAACTAGGAATGGATCCACTCCTCTATTAGTGGGGTTTCACCTTTCCCTCCTTTGTGAGTGACACGTCATTTGTTTCCATTTAAGAGACAAGAGTATTTTCTTATTCTGTTTCACAGGGCCATTTATGGATAATAATGTGTTAGGTACAGATTTTTCACAAATACTCCATAGTCAGAATGTCTGCTTGATTTACACTTGCTTGCTATAGCAATGTCCTTTGTTTACTGCACCAAACTTCCCAACAGGCATTTTAAACCTGTATTTAAAAAAAATAAAAAGTGGACTAATAGATAACAGAGCATTTTTTCTCATGTGTAATTTTGAACTTCAGCCACACTGACTTTTTACATCCTTTGTAGGCTGTCTTTCGCACCCATGGGAAAACTAATTTCTAGAGTACTGGTGTTGGCAGCAGTGTGGCTCTAATGACATAAGGGCTGTGTGCCAAATTGAAAAAAAAAGCAGGAGTCCAGTTTAACAACTTTTGGTGAGAATCAGCATTTTTGCGTCATGCATCTACCACGTGATGCTACCTTTGTGCAAACCATTTCATTCCAGATGGAGCCCCAAAACATTTCATTTTGTTGCCATTTTCAGTTAACAGCCAAACCTCCAAAAGTTTAGGTTTGAAAGTTAATCTTTTGATGGTGACATGAATGTCAAGCAGATCATACTGTATAGTACAGTACAGAATGTTGTCTGTGGAAAAGATGTCTATTCAGCACAAAAGTGAGTGCTTGCTGTAATTTCTCACACCCTGGTAATGGCAAGGAGAGATAAGAACATAGTATAACCACCATTTTGGTCTTTTTTACAATTGCTTCAGAACACAAAATGAACTAAACACTGAAGAAAAAAAGCTAACCTCTAGCTCTCAAGCCAAACATGGTCTTTGTTGAATTAAATGCATTCAGCAATAAATGTGATTTTGAAGCTCCATATAAAATCTGTGCAGCATACAAAATTCAATCTTTAATAAATCTTTATTTCAAAATAAAATGGCAATTGCAAAAAAACCTAAGTGCTTCTAGCTTTCAAATTGCTCGGCATTATACAGGCAGGATTCCCAGAAGTGCCAGGGATAATGAAATCACAGAAGAAATGAAAAAACAATAGGCAGAAGTACTATTCTGGTTTCAACATGTTACTCTAGAGTGTTTTTCCTCTTTCTTCAGGGTACAAAAATCCTTAAATATACAAGAATAGTTGAATCGTTGGTACATAAGAATTACAAGTGTGAGGCAATCATCTCTTTTGGCAAATAAGGAGAACAAAAACCTTGATTTATTCTTTTCTTCTACAAACCGGTTTCAAAGAACAAATGAGAGAGAAAAAAACATTAATCATTATCAGAAAATGCAAAACATTAATTTACAGATTTCAATTTCAGAAGAAATCTCGGGTCCTCACAATACATATGTTAGAGACAAACTGTTTTTCAAACAGCTTGTTATTAAATCAAATGAATTTGATTTAATAACAATTTTGAACGCTGTGTTGTAATTGTTTTTAAAAGGTCTGTGTGTATTATCATACAGTATAATGTATCGTGTGCAGTTTTTATCTCTCTTATACAACTTTTACTTTGTTTTATGTAGTTTTTTCAATTTTTCATTGGATGTCTGCAATGTGCATTCACAAGAATCCCCTTTACAAACATTTGAAATGGTCGTCACTGGATATTCACCGAAGAATAGCCCACGTGTTCATCATCAAAGCTGACTTTTTATGACATTACCAGAAATATTTCATTTCAAGTGGGTTAAGATATTATACACATTGAAAGTACTACATACTACAGCATATTATACATGGACTGAGTCAGAAACCATTGCTCATCAAAATACAGAGGTATCACAATACAACGAGATTTAATTTTGTCATCAAAGACTGACTTTTTATGACATTTCTAAAAAACATTTCAATTAAGTAATATTTCCTCAATAGTATGTTGTTAAATTAGAATATGGTATTGTTCCAACAGACGTTTTCTGGAAGTTTTGGAAATAGAGTCCTGCCTCACTTTTTTCCTATGTGAAAAAAATGAATAAAAGGTTTTCTATTATATCTGTGTCATTTTTTTTCAGATTCTGTCCCTATGGACTTTTTTCACTGAAGTGGCCATCATCTGTTAAGCATTCTGAGAAAACATCTTCCTTCCTAGCCAGGACTTTAATTATAATGTACAATAAAAAGGATGAAAGTATTTTATGAGCCCAGAGTTTAACTGTGTATAGGATGCAAACCTTTTAAAACAACAGGTGCCAGTGGATTAGAAAGGGCTGTCTCAGCAGTGCTCTTAGGTAATGATATCTTTCTGTAACTTTTTGAAAAATAGTCCATGATGTAAAACTCACGGACTTGTGTTTAGCTACTAGGAGACTGGTATCTGGGAAACAGAAAGACAAGCCTGATTGGTCTGCCAGTCGACCTATTAAAATACACGCATGTATGACACATAATGATGTTTAGAAGCTGTCCACAGACATTTTATCCTGTATCCATGAGCTAACCCCCCTCCCCTCGTAATCTAAGAAAGATTCTAAAGTATCTTTTGTCATTGGATACACTTTTAAAAATAAAGCGTGTAGTAAATATTGAGTGATGCTTAAATGCAAGCAGACATTTTACAAGATTTTTTTAAAGGTCTTTCAGGCTTAGACAGATTCAAGTTTCAGGACAATACCATCATAACATCTACTGTACATTACAAAAGAGGGGAAAAATCCTTGTGATTCATCACCACTGCTGCCAAAGAATAACGTAAATAGCGTCAGCACGCAGGGTTAAAATCCTATCCAGTAGAGCTGAAGGTTTCTGAGAATATCTGTGGAGAAGACTAAACATTGGTGTACCTGACATCAATACCTGCGCAGAGCTTAAAAGGTCAGGAATGGCCAAAATGGAACAAAAAGAAAAGCAGAAACGCTGCATCCTATATTCCATATTCCATATTCCATACTATTCACTTTACTGCATCTGTACATAAAAACAGCTCAATTTTCATTTTTGGGGTCATCTAACCATATATATGTAGTGAAGGTTTCTCACCAAGTCAAACCTGGTGCAGAAAATGAGTTTGATTCTTTGAAAGTTGTGTTATATGGTATATAACACATATAAGGTATATGACTCATTGGACCCTAAGGTGTCTATTAAGACCCATTTTCCAAATGTGCAAGTACGGTATAAGCAGAAGATGGGCTAAAGAGACTTGCTTAAATGTCACTGATTTCTTTCTGTTAATCTTCCCATTTGAGTCATCGTCAACACAGAGGGGCAATGCTTAGCTTTTAATGATAATTTAATATTTACAGAACACCAGCATGTTCAAATCATATAATTGACCTTTTTAATCTCTAAGTGGAAGGCTGTGCTCAATTAGCTCCACAGGCCCTGTAATCTGTTTTTCTAATTGGCCTGGCTTAAAGAATTCACACAGCGATAGCTACAGATGAAAGCTGAGCCAGGGTGAGTGGGGGCGGTGGTGTTCGGTGGACCCAGGTTCCAGGCCGATAACATCACTTGTCAATCAATTAAGCAGCTGCCAGGACTGGCCGTGTAAAATGAAGTTAGCACAAGTAATCCATTTTGTTTTGCTTTCGACACATTCCTGACGCCGAGCATCATGCTCCATGTATTGTAGTTCCTTCTCAGATGACCTGAGGTCATCCTGGAGCCAAGCAGACATCATGGAACAACTGCTGAGCTGGCCTTTATTGCAGCAATGGGCAGGATAGGCTGGCTAGCTAGGAGGGGCCCAAAAAAGACGACTGAGTGTCTGTGTATTGTGCTTTGACAAGTCCATAAGTGGAGGAGATACCTACACTTGCTGAAAGAAAGCCATATACTCCCTATAATCTCTTCCATTACCCTTTCTTCCTGTAATGAAGACTGATGCCAAAAAAAGGCTTGTGTGTATTTCAGTTATTTTCAGGTTTTCACAAATTTGTCTTTCTTTGTGAAAACTGTGTTACCTGGATTATAATTTGCAGGGCAAATGTCTTTGGATATCAGAAGATAACTTAAAGATATCAGTTTTCTTTTCATTTGAATTGTATCGTGCTTGTTACACACCAGAAAAAGAATCAAAATCAAAATAGCGTAGTTTGATACTAATTCATAATTGATTAGCAGTACTTATATGTACGCAGCTTAAAAAGTTAGTTACAACTACAAATAACACATACATAGACACTGTGATGATACAGTTGACAATATAACAATAAGCCATTTGGACAAATAAACAAATCTTAATAGCATAAGTGTAAACTGAAATAAAGTATAGTTGAGTAACTTGAAATTGCTTAATATAATAAACACTGGAAGAAGCCATTTCAAAATTTATTTGAATTAGGAGAGAACAGATCTGCAATGTTTTTAATATAATTTTGCCTACACTTTTTACTGTATATTGATTTCAGGGTAGCTTAATCATATTCTAAGGAGTAACAGTTGTTAACTACTTAAAGCTATTGTATAAGCATATGAGAAACATGCTTGAAGGATAAACTGACCTCTTTACTAAGCAGTAGGCATCTGACTGAAGCACGTGAAGCACAACAATGAAAATTAGGTCATCAATTATTTTGGAAACAGAGCTGTATGCAGCATTTTAATGTATTCATAAATTATTTATGAATTTGATTGATACAATTTATCAATACAGTCCTCTAGTGATAAAAATGCTGCAACAGAAATATTTAAAGATCTGCTATCCCTTAGCAATTCTTGTTTTTGATTTGATGTGCAGATTGAAAAAAGAAACAGCTCAACTTTCAGCTCGCCTTGCAAAATGTGGACCTGCATTCCAGACTGTTCAGATTTCAAAGGAATATGTAATCATGAGGTTTTTGTTTCTAAAATCTATCACCATTCAGGGACCATATTTCTTACATATTCTCTTCCATACTTCCTTTACTTTGACCCAAACTTTGTTCCTTTTATTGCTACAGGAAAAAAACAGATAGGATCAAAAAAACAGACCAATTTTGAAAAACAAAGCAGAAACAGAAAAATAACCTAGTTGCTCAACCAGTTTTTTAACCCTAAGGCATCATGAATCTTCCCAAGCTGGGTTTACAGCAGACTATCGTTTAGTGACTTGAGATGAGCCTCTGTGAGAAAGACAGTTTACTTCACAGCTAAAACCACACACCCTTCATTAGACTGCCTTGGGACATTAACCTCTGACCGCCTTTCTAATTCTTAAGAAATGCACAAAATTATTCTCCTTAGATGGCTGCACAGATAAGCATTTTACCTTTTATAGAACCCAACACTTAAACTTCCACTATGTTTCATTACAAAATATTGAAAAATAAAGCAATATTCAACAGTACCCACAGGCTGGCAGCTTCAAAAACTTTAAATTATTGAAGCAAATACTTTTACATACTTAGGTTACAGTACATTTTGGAGAGTGTGCTTAGATCACTTGAAAATGATGCTAAATAGGATTCACTCATCTTGTGTATGATAATGTCTTGATTTAAGATTTCTATTAATTAAAAGAGATCAAAAGCACTAAAATGCTCAACTATTACAGGCAAAAGAGGATCACAGGTGGAAGAAAATGGTTTCATATAAGACCCTTCTTAATCCCATATTTGAAAACAAGAACCTTTTCTTCTATTTTTTATGCTTACATTCTTTTTCTGCTTATGACCTCTAACCATGAATTCAATTCAATGCTCACCTCAAAGAATCGAAAGTACTCAAAATAAATGTATCTGAAAAAGTCGTTGATTTTTAAGAGGATCAAGAGGTTAATGTCTTTTAATTTGGTCACTTTAAACATTGAAAAATAATACAAATACAAGGATGCCATTTTGTTTCTGCAACACATCAGTTTTCTTGTATCAGTCTTTAGTTTTTTAAAGAATTTCTTAGGACAAATCAGCATCCACAGCCTCTAGGATATATTTGCTCTTCTTGATAGTGACTGTTGTAGAAAAAACAGCTGTCTAAAAGGAGCTGTTTTCCAGAATTATACACTTGTAGGCTTATCTTTGCTGAAGGGATTAGAATAGATTTTATTTTGCTGGAGGGCTTCATGGCAGTTATTGTGAAACTACAGAGTAGCTTAGGCAGCATGAGAAGGTCACCAATGTCAGTCACTTTCTGCCAGTCCAGCTGACACTTGTATCACTGTGCTCTCTGTTATGTTATCGTGAACTGCAGGGAACTCTTAAGAACTGGGCTAATATTGTCATAGAGCTTGTCAGACAGAGGCAAAATTCCAGTCTGTTCTCATAGGTTTACAATCAAGGTCCGAGGCAGAGTTAAAACAATCCTATGTGAAAATCTTGAAGGCAATTGGGGTTTGATTGTGTCCATGTGATTAGGAGCAATCAGTTAGAAGTCTTGTGATTAGGTTCACTTAATCTCAAACCTGTTATCACCTCTGAAATATTGCCAGCATGGATAAATTGTAATGATTTCCATCTTTAATCCCCTGTAAAATAGTAGTAGTGCAAATTGTTTTTCAGCCTTTAATCTCAGACCAGCATGAGTGAGATGAAGGCAGTACATGCACCTTCCAAGGTATAAGCAATGCCAAGCCATCTACTGTTTTTCACACATTGAACCTGGAATGCAAACAGCTTTTGCTGATAACATTCAGTTCCGGAGGCAACCAGCCAGCTGACAACAGTTAAGGTTCCCAGGGCAGAATTCACCTCAGCTCAGCCCTCAGTGTCAGCCTATTGCTACAGGACAGAATTTCATTTTATACCATTTCTCAACAGAGAAATGTTATCTCCCTTTTTTCAGCCAACAGAATGCAGTTTTGACCTCCAGCGTGCACAGTAGTGAATATTCACAAGTGTTGAACATTATTTTTTTTATTTTTATCGTTTATTTAATTCATGTAAAATTTTAAAGACAATCTTTAAAACTAGGATTAAAAATAATTAAGACATTTAATAAAATCCTGCAAAAATAAAATAAAATCCTTATTAAAAATAATGCATTTCAAACAAGTTCATGGTATGAACGTGAAGTACATGGTATGGCCTCATGTAAGGCTATGATACAAATCAATCAAATTTAAAAAAAAGTTCTCAAACACGAAGGTATTTAAATGAGCCCAGTAGTATAGGAATATCTTTCAACATTATTCCCAAATTAGTGAGATTATTTTTTGTTATAAATCATCTCAGGCAAAATGTTTCAGATGAACGAGACCGGCATGTGAAATTCTGGTTTACGCCTCCTATAAGCTCCTCTCTGTAAAAATATTTGTTGTGCACTTATACTATAAAGCCTTCGTCGTCCCTGTTTTGTGCTCTGCCTGCTCACGTCTCTCGAAGGTTAAAATCCTGGACATCTGGTGAAACTGTACCCCCAGCTGTCACTGAACTGACATCTCCTTGCACTCGGATTTATCTCCTTCTCCCATACATCTGCTCGTGGCGTGCCATCCATCTCAAGAAAATATTTGCAAGTTGCAAAGGGCTGCTGGGTACACAGTGGCCAAGCGACAGTATTGTGGGGTTTAACCAGATCAGGGCTAGAACGTTCCAGAGAGCCAGGCCATCACATTCCTTTCAGAGATCAAACCAGGGGACAAACAGGGTTTGGCCAAGATCTCTCTCAGCTCTTGATTTGTACTAAACCACACAACACATCCCTGTGGCCATTATTCCAGACTTCATTGTAATGTCCATACTCTAAGTACTGTAAGAGTGCACAAATATGCCTTTAAAGATTTCATCCATGTGTAATGAACTGTCAGTTGAAATGTGGTTTTAAGTTACAAATATTGGATACACTGTTTTGCTGCTATGACAACCACAAAGTATGGCTTGTACTTAAGGTGAGACTAACATAACTATTTCTACATCCAGAGTGTAAATATAAAATATGGTACTTTCAAAATAGAAAAGAACACCCATGGGTCCAAATAATAATGATTGATCTGTAATACCGTGGGTTCCCTATGTGATACCCAATGTGATTGGCTGTGATAAGTCTACTCTTCTGTTGTTATGTAGATGGCAACATGCTCTACAATCCCATAGCAAAAGAAAATTCAGAATTATCTATAACCACATTGTCACTAGGCTCATCTTGGGTTTAAATAGTCTTACTTGAGTGAAAAATACATTTTTCAGTGGTCAACAGTAATATAGATAGGAATATTACAGTATATCAGTGGGCTGCCTCAGTAAATTTACTGTTTTTCTCTACTTCATCAACATCCCCCTGCTACAGGAAAAGTAAATATAATTAATGCTTATGGTACAATGGGAAACAACATGGGAATCTGATTTAAAGTACAGTAGATATAAACAGGTCAAACAGAATATCAAATATACTGATATTAACCCTAAAGTAACAGTTTATTTGTTTAAAATTCTTATCAGAACTAGAATTACTGCCGTTTCATCATAAAAACACTGGAAATCTCTCTTAGAAAAAAAATATTTTTCTTTATATACTCCTTAAAGGGGAATATCCTGTTACACTTTCTTGGAAAAGGAGAGTTATTAACAAAGATCAAAGTCTTTTTTAGATATACAAATAATTTTAGGATAAATAAATTGAGCCTGGTGGGGGGAAAAGCACTAAGCAAACATCCTCACTTCTTTACTCTGTAGTGGCGTTTTCCACTGCCTCTAGAGCATTGGCTTTAAGATGTTGGTAGGTATCGCCCCCTGTTGTCACATACTGCAATAGCAACATTTGTTATTTGACTTAATCTGCTAAAGCAATTATTCTTGTTGCAAGTGATAATTGCTGTCATTATTAGCTGAATCTTGCCCAATCATTAAAAGAAGCCTTACTCGTTAGTTACAAACAAGATAACTATATTTTCTTTATTTAAAAATAAAGGCCATGTACTTTATCAGACCAATCAATGAGACATATAATTTGTGTGAAATTATAAAAAAAATATACTGTAAATGCTCTCTATGCTTTATGTTTACTGATCAGGGTAGCATGGCTGCCTCGCAGTGCTGGGCCCTGGGTTCAAATTGGACCTGGGGTGCTGTCCGTGTTTTTAAACATGTATTTTAAAAAATAAAGTATCCAGACTGTGTCTAATGGAGGAAATGTTTTTGGAGTAGTTTTGACTAATTTTACATTCAAGACTGACCATGATACACTCACAGTAACTTTGTTGTATAAGAATTGATTGGAAGAAGGATTGGATTTAACTGCTTGAAGGTCAAACTTGATGAAAAATCAAGAACAGAAAAACAAATTAACTCATACTGTACATCCCACTTATTCAAGGACCAATGTCTTTGTGCTATGAATATTTTAGAGCAATACCTCAAGTGGACTCGATAGCAAATACATCTTTAGTGGTGAATTCTGGTTTTGCATAGACTACAAGTTTGGACATCAGTGACTGTGGCACAGCCCTGCAGAATGAATCTTTTAATTGTTTGTACCACACATTTGTCGATGAGGGGTTAAAATAAGATTGTCTGGGTAGGTATCTAGTTACAGATCTCCATTTACAAGTTTGGTGTCAACCTGTCTGCCTGGTACTATATTATTTAAATCCTAGGGCCTCTCTTGTAGCCTTATCTGACAAGAACATTCAGGGCCTCAGATACATGCTGCAAGTTTCCTACCGTTGAAATAATTTGTCATAAAGCGAAATTATATGATAAGGCTTCAAATATTAAAGATCCAAAATAAAGATTGATTGAACCCAGGAATAGCTACAAGGATCTCTAGGATTGAAAAGGATATTTTATTTTAAAATGGAAGCCCTGAGAATATGTAAAAGACTTGATGACTGAATTAGAGACATTTTCTAATTCGAAACAGAAGTTGATCTCATCAAGCTACCCCGACTAAAAGAATTGTGTTGCAAAAAGTCTTGCAAGTATTACACAGTTTTTTTTTCTGCTGTGCTTAATGATGCAAGAAACTCAACACTAATAAAAAAATAAAAAATGTTGTTTTTGTGGCCAAGGTATCCTGAGGTACAAATTTTATAATTGGTCCTACAAACCCATTTCAGACAGGTGAACTATAGATCCTTGAATATGAAAAAAATGCATCTTACAGCTCAAGTCTAGGTTTATGAAAACAGCTCTAAATCTCAACTTAAGTGATCTTGTTTATTCACATAATTCAGTGTACTCTTATAATTGTTTCCATCCTGAGATAATAAGTTTACCAATATGTACTGTACATGAGTTTGCAATTTCAAAAGCTTCAGAAGATAACTTCTGACAACTTCTCCCTCACTCTACTGAGCACAAAATGTCCCAGATTATGTGTTGTTGCACAAGTATGACAACACATTTGTGACTCCATAATGAGGTAACTGATTTAACTTTTATGCTGTAGAAATGTCACCCTCTATACAGTATGTGATCAGTGCAAACAGATAAAAACTTTACAGAACATGTGAACTACAATGCTCTTTGAAGTTAACTTTAAAGTTTTAAAAGTCTTCAGTGACTCTGTTGGAGTTTTGTAGAGTGTATATGAAAATGATTAAACTGTTCATGAGAGAGAACAAAAAATCATATCTAAAAATCAGTTAGACCCAAATATAGGTCTAAAGATCACAATAAAGCTGTCTTCTTGATACAATCTTCCATGTTTCTGGGAGAGATATTCTGCTTCAGGATGGAAGTAATATGCACTATAAGAGCAGTATGGTATGTGTTCCAGTATGTGTGAAATTACAACGGTGTCTTTATAAGGATGGCAACTGTCAACAAAGATCTGAACCAAGATCTGGAACACTAAATCTCATACACATGTGAAAAGGTATGCAATATAATTTTATTTGTTGATCCTAAAGATTAATTTGAAGAGAAAACCATGCAGACACCAAACTAGTACATTCTCTAGGAAAGATGGTTTTCCACAGAAGTGTTTGCGTCACCCTTTTATAATGCTGAAGTCAGTAGTTTTTGTCAAGCTTTAAATCACCGTTTACTAATGACTCATAGGGATAAACAGTCTGTGCCAAATAAAATCTCTTACTAACATGCCATTTCAAATGTTTCGCAAATTCCCACTTCAAAGATTCAGTTTCAAAGCTTTGCCTCCTAGCAATTTTTGCTCCTGGTAAAAAAATGAAAGACCTAGCCCTTGCTAAGGAAGGAGAGAACAAAAGACTAATGTCTTATAAAGGCTAAAGGCTAATGTCCTGTAATACTGGAAAAGCAGAGCAACTCATACTTTCATATTGTTGGCTAATTTTATACCAAAGACACATTATAAAAAAGAGTTAAACTTTTTAGGGACTGTTGTAAATAACACCACACTTACAGTACATTGTCACTTCAATTAAGGTCTTTAAGATACAGTGAAGTTACATAGTAAATTATTTCTCAAGAAAAGCACACAGAGTTTTCTTCATAACTATTTGGTATAGAAACAAATGGTCTCATGTAACATTTACTGTACATTGTGCCTTTTCTTACAAGTTCACTTATTACAAACTTCCACATTAAATGTGCAAATGAATGGTTATTTTGCAGTGACACAATACTATCACATGTGTCCAGTGAGAACTTTAACCAAAACTGTTGCCCTATTGGAAAATAAGGGAATGAGAAAGAAAATAAATAAGAGCAGGAAACAATTCTTTGTTTTTGTGCTTCAGCCTGCACTTCTAAACTGCTTTCCTTCTACGCAGTATATCCTTCCAGTCAGCTTGGCCAAGTTTTTTTTTTAATTTGAATGGCAAACGCTACACTGCCAGCCAAAAACAAAGCACAAAACCTGTCAGTGCACAATTCTAATGTACAATATTAAGAAAAAGTAGATTAGACAAACCTTGCCTTTGATTTTCTTTTTAAATAAAACTTCTCATTATTTTTTTTAAATCAGAAATGCATTGCTGTGCACTTTAGTCATCAAAATGTCACATAACATTCTTAGAGAAAAGAGAGAAAAACTCTAAAACAGTCTGAAAATGGAAGCTTTTAAGGGTGAAGTAGTTGGGAAATGCACTTCTCACACCAAACTGTGATGCTTCCTGTTAGGTTTTCAATGGATTTGTGTTAGTGCTTAGAGACAACTGTTTATATTCAAGAGGCTTAATTTATTTTTTGAGGAGCTTTGGTGAACTTCCGGATGTACTAAAAAGGCACAGAAGGCTTGTCTTTTATCCAGAGCCATCTATATAATCTCAGTGCATAACAACATCCGTGGTCATCTGATATTTGATCACACTGATATTCATCCAGTTCCACTACTTTTATATTGTGCCCTGTGCTCTCTCACTACATTGTCTTATTTTTCTCTATACAAGATATCTAAATTAGAAAATACATCTTATTTTAAATTGGCTGACACATTTATCCAAAGTACCTATTTATAGAGCTGGACTCCTTATTACAAGGACCTACTGTAAGTCATGCATCTTACTAAATGATACAACAGCAGGGATTTGGAACCTGCAAACCTACACATCCAGAGCCCTAATCACCCCATACACAATCTTCCCTTAACTCTTTAAATATAGCCAAATCCTGAAATACAATCAGTGTGCTCATCCTAATTTGCTCATTTCCGTGTATAAATGAATAATAAAGGGCCTGTATCATGGATGATGTACTGTACACCTTTATATTTTGGTAAATTGAAAATGAAGAGTTATCTTTTGTAAAATTAACTTAAACTCTTTTTTCATGGCATACTTCTGTATGCTTTTCTGGGACCTGTGAATGTGTAAAAGACATCATGCTAAATATACATGGACAGTTGATCAACACTAAATAACGCTAATGAGAAAGCCATACAATCTGGCCTGAAGTTGAAGGCGCACAAAGGCAAGAAATGGAACCATGTAGAAAGCTGTAAACAAGATGATTGATATTTTAGCCTTTCCAATATGCAAATACTTGATATGTGTTTACCTGTTAGTATCCTTTCATAGGTTACCCAGAGATACAGATTCAAGTGATAACTTATTTGTCTCTAGCTTTCTAAGAATGTCATTGGAGTAGTATTAGTGGTATGAGAACAAATAAGATCACAGTACAGATACAGTAAAGTGATAAACTACTGAATTGCTCTAAAGCAAACAGACTGCAACATTTTTATTAGCTATTAATATTAATAGCTATTTATGTTCTTAAAGTCTGTACTTAAATTCATTGATGTCATAAAAATCATCACTGCTACAAATGAGAGGAGGCAATTCTGCCCATTTTGTTCTGTTTGGTAATGCTTCAGGTTTTACATGATCTACATACTGTATCCTTTTTTTAGAGTCCTCCAGATGTCCTGTTGCAGCTTTTGGGGAGGAATTTAAAGTTCTTTTGGTGTTGCGCATCACTGCAAAAAAAAAAGGCAATTTTAGCACACTTATTTAAGAATAGCTAAACAAAATAAATAAGACCATGCTGTAGACGTTTTCTCCATAGCTATTGTTTTCCATGAAAAGAATCCAGGGTGTGTTCCACACTTCATTGCTGAGAGTGCTAACAATTTTGAGGATTTTCCAAGTATCCCTTACCCTTCCAAGTTCAACGCAACGCTCCAGACACAACAGTGACAGCTGAAGAAGGCAAAGGCAAGGGGGAAGGAGGGGTGGAATAAATAAAAACAAGAGTATCCCTATCACCATGTCATGTCAGAGAGCAGGCCGGCACTCCAGACAGATACAGCTGTGCAAGGAACAGATGGAGAGGAGAGAGGGGGAGAGAGAGAGCACGAGAGGGAGTTAGAGAAGTGAGAAAGAAGTTCTGAAAATGCAAGCAATGCCGCTGGAAAAGTCTCAGAGAGGCAACCCACATTCTTTCAACAGGTGTGGTGTGTTTACTATACAAACAAGCAGGAAAGACACTGGAAAAAACGCAAGTCACGTGACTGATGACCTGACAGTAACCACAATCCACCACCTTGTGACCATTTTGGCTTAGACTAGTTATCTGGATGGACGATGGTTTCCCTGAACACTAAGCTCAGAGATACATTGATTCAATGCCACATAGAGATGTCCTCTTAGAGAATTTGTCTTATGTTACTTGCCTAAAGCATCCCAAGCTGATTTAGTGTCATACAGGGTCAGAAGCATTTTAAAGCTTAAAGAAGCAGTCTGTTGACTAAATGCTAGTTTCAGGCACTGGAATTTTCTTCAGAGCTCAGTATTGCAGAGAACAAAATGAAGTCATTTTTAGCTAGCCTGTACTGCTTTAGCTACAGTTGTAAACATTCATTCTCCATTAGCGTCTGTGTGAAAAGAGGTGTGTTTGGAGCATGTAAAATACTGTGGGTGCAATTTGCAAAATATTTTCAAAAATAGAGAATATGTAAAAAACTAATTTACTGTCACATACATTTTAGCATCAGTTTTCAGTTTAAAACAGAAAAATAAGGCATGTTTTAAAAATATTTTATAATTAACACTACATGCAGTATTACAAGTACCAAAAACAGAAAAAATGCTCTGTAACTTGGATACATTCACAATTCAACAAACATTACATTTGGCTAGGACTGCCTCTTTTCTGAGAGGTTAGCATAAAAACATAAGCCAAAACGCAATTCATAATGACAGACATCTCCAGGGATTCATTTAATTGCCTCTGTGACTGATTAGGGAGATAAGCTACCATGATTTATGTCTTTCAGCACCTTTTGGCAATTGTGTAACCAGGGTATGTTACAAACCATATTCAAAGATTACATTTTACTTTTTTCAGAGATTATGTTTTCTGGAATCATATTACACAGAGCTGCCCGTTTCTTGAAGGCAGCTCTTTTTCTGGAAAAAAAAAACAACAACAAAAAATTGAATTCACTGTATGATACATAATCTTTGAAGTATTCTATATTGATTCTTTTCATATCCTAACTATAAATACAGTATATATTTTTAATGAAAGATGTTTGTTTTAAAAATGTACTAAATACTATGGTTTCCATACTGGTCAGCAAGTAAGCTTACCCATTCTGTGAGACAGAAGACATAGTAGTAAGAATATAGACAGTGATAAATTACGGGAACTGGACAACCACAAGAACAACTGACAAACAGGACCCATAATTTGCTACTGGTCAAGAACCAAGAGAGAAATTTTACTTCCAGTATGTAAGAGCCTCCAATTTATTTTCTACAGCAAATACCCATGGTTGTTCTATCTCTTATTGGTTATTCTGGATGTATCTGTGAAGGTATGGTACAGTACTGTATGTAGCTTAAAAAAACAATAAAATATTGTAAAACAATGAAAATGGCATCTACAGTAATAAGAAGAAGTCCTAAAGAACACAGGCAGTCCAAATGGTGTATTAAACCAAGTAATGTAAAAAAACAGGAATCCACATACATATTAACAATATTTGTACACTTGACATATGGTTTTCCAAGCCACTAAAAAGTATTTCAAATGAACCCTTTTTTTCAAAGTAAACAATTTTGCGCAAGTACCTTTTCTTGTAATTATAGTGTCATGAACCCCACTCATATAATGTTGTTTGTAATAGCGAAATGACAAATATAGTATATACAATTTAATTTTGCAGTAAATATAGGTACTGGACATTATCTCATCAGCACTAAAAGAACATTATCTAACTTTCTGCTTTCTATTCAGAAACACTTTTGACTATCAGGAAAACAAGGGTTGCACAGCTGTATTTTTTAATGAATATTGCTGTATTTTGGCAGGTGTCTATAGCATGTCAGCAATAATTACTATGTGTGTATAAGATGTTCCTTATTTTTCACCTTGAGGCAATGCTTTAAATGAGACTGGCACACATGTGCTTTGTTTTCAGTAATGGACATAATTATACATCCAAATTTTTGTGCCGCATATCTTCAGTGCAATTCAGTTCACTTGACTGCATAAGAAAATGGGAAAAGGGCAAGGAGAGCTTATGGCTTCACACAATATAATCAGTTTTACTAAAATAACTCCTATTCAATTTCCTGAACAGCTTCGCATTGTGCTTTTCAGTTAATAGAACATCATTAGTTGTCCATGGTCTTGTCAATATCACCAGTCATGCCAGCTTGCTGCTTTCGAGTATCTCATCACACTTCAGTTTACAAAATCATTAAATGAGTGGGAACATTATTTTGATTTTAAGTTTGAATTCTCCTATTTACAGATGTCAAGCATGCGAGATATAGAGGAAATACTCTCTTTAATAGTGTTTGTTTTCAATTTAAGTCCTAAGTTCATGTTGCCAGAACCAGAATTGTTACAGTTTTGCAAAATGCCCACGTTAAACTTAATAGTTCTGGCCCCTGGAACTGTATAGGGTTGGACGTTTTGCAGCTCCAGTGTGCTTGGGCCAGGAGTTGATGTTAGTGAAAACTACATGCCCCTCACTCTCAGTGTTTAGGACAATAAATCAGTTTTGTATCTGTTGTAATTTAACTCCGGCAGCAACTTTCCCTATGCCACTGACGTTGCCCTGTTGATTGATTTTATACAGTCCCAAGAAAGTTTATCTATGTGAGATGTATCACGTTTCAGGAAAATATATTCAGAACACTTTCGACAGCCATTACAAAATATCTACACTTTAAGAAGATGTATTAATATCTTCAATCACACAAAATATTGTTCAGGACAACGGATTGCACAGCTTTAACAAATGATCAGAAAAAAAGCAAGATATGTTTTTGACACATTTGAAGTGAAGGGCAGATAGCATGCTATCATATTCTGATAGCTTCATAGCTACAAAGCTTCATATTTTCTTCTTATCACAACTTCAGGTCATCTGAATTTTAACAGGTGGAGATGCATTCTAAAAACTTTAAAAATACAGTACTTTTCGGATGAAGACTGTATAACCATCACATTTGATGGCCGTTGAGGATTCTGTACAATACAAATAATGAATTTAGGAACCTCTCCTTCAGTGAAACTGATGTACGTCTTAACACAGCATGAAGTTTTCATTGCTTTGCCTTGAAGCAAAATAATACTTTGAAAAACGTTTTACAACATGTTTGGACAAAAACAGCAAGTGCCTTATTTAAATTACAAAGGTGTAATTCATTTTGTATGTACTTATTTAAATGCAATGAGGGAAGTATTGCCCCAAGACTTTATTAAGGTATACAGGTAAAATTGAGAAATGAGAGAGAAAGAAAGGAGTAAAATAAAATATGGCTTTTTTACATCTTGTGAAAAATAATGTGTCTGGTTCTTCAAACATTAAAGGCAGTTCATTTTTACAAAGATCACTATATAAGGTATAAACCATGTCGGGCCAATCAGTGGCTAAAAAATACACCACACCTTGAATATGATGAATCAGGATGGGAAGCCAAGTGGCTTTAATCATTTGCAAAGCATCACATTTGCAAAGCATCACATTACACACTATCAGTATTGGTTAGTTCCACTTTACCTTCATCGATATTTTTAGGTTAAATGAATTCTGGAACATATCATGTTGTTTGCGACCCATTGTGAGGTAGTGTAGGAGCACATTAGTATTCAATCCAGAGGTATCCAATCCTTATACTGGACAGGACAGGTGTGTCTGGGGCTCAGGTCTAAATGGGCTAAACCAGCTACAGTATTAATTAAGCCAGTGCCAATCTTCTCCAGGTGCTGTTTTAGAGACACCATGAAAAGCTGCGGCACACCGTGCTTTGAGCTCTGCAGAGATATGATCTTCTGTGCCTTGTTGCATCGCTCCTTCCCGTCATTCAGCTTTGAAGTGTGCTTGCAGAAGCAATGTGATGTTGTTAGAATAGAAAGAGTGATAGGGAGTCAGAAATAAAAAAGAGTGCAAGAAAGAAAAAAATAACAGGAAAAAACAATGCAAAGTAGATGGAGGTGACATAGATCCCATTTCACCCTGAGCACCTAGAGTTGTGTTTCTTAATTGTCCCGTAATGTACTTTTTTTTCAAAAGGGAAGCATCAAGAAACCACAGTGTTTTATTTTTATGGGGTCTAGTTTGCATGGTCAACATTTCTGATGACATCGGACTCTAACAAATTGTTTTCCTTACCTAAACATTTTACAGTGCATTTTAATCCACTTTCTTTGCGCTTCCCGTGCAAGTAGCAAATATGCACCACTCTTCATCATGGGAAATGTTCAGAGTTATTAACAGCTACCTTCATGTAATTACTGAAAACATGCAATTAGGCCCTCCATGGGAATGAAACACTGAGGCACTACACAATACAATTAATGAGAGTGGCAAAAGAATAAGAATCCATCAACAGAAAAAAATTAAACTTGACTGAGAAGATGATACACAAGCCTAAGGGAAGCAATTTCTCTTTATTTCTGGAAGATGTTCTTATTTTAATTCTTAACCACCATAAAAGAACAATATTTGTCTTCTAGTCACGTGTGTTTGTCTGTTATGTTGGAGGAAGAACATACCCACATGCAAATGCTGCTGAATGCTACTCTTGGGTAGAGCTGCATGATTCTGGGTGGCTGTGTGTCCTGCGATGTATTAAAGCAGGTCTTTCAAACCTGGTATGTTATTCTGGTGTCAGCTGGTTTTGATTCAAGTTGCGTGATTGAACCTTTTGATTGCGCTTATAATGTGAGTATATCTGTATAACTGTGCTCAGTTTCAAAAGGTTTGCAGTTTTCAAGCTACTTAAACATTGATATGTAAATTTAAATATCTTACAGTTACAGAGCTGAGAATGATTTAAAAACTTCTAATGAATCAATAACTAGTTAAAGCTCGAATTTAAATAATCAAAAACCAAGATGAAACAAAACCTGGCAAACGCAGAGATAAGGTGGACCTGAACTGGGAAGCCCTGTGTTAGACTGACACAAAATGAACACATACGTTTACACATGCATTAAAAACAACTGTAAAATGTTTCATTGATTAATCACCACTTTGTGATAACACAAAAAAAATGACTAAACAGGAGAAGAAAGATGTTCTTGAAGCTACTCTTCAGTGCTGTTTTTGTTAATTGTTGGGATTAATCAACTGAAAACTAGTTTTTTAAACTGTAATTGTCAAATAATTGCAATTAAAATAAATTTTCTAACTTGCAAAAAAGAATGCTTAAGCTCTCTCAAGCAATAATTTCTAACTACCTCTGGAAAACCCAATGGTAGAGCAAGTTAGTTATCAATTTTCATTTTGTTTTAAATTTTGAGCTCACATTTTTTGGAATCAGCAAATGAACAATGTCATTTACAAATATAACCCTTATTTTAACTGTTTCCAGCAAACCAGCAGGACTGAATAACTGTGTTATAGATTGAATATTAGGAAGAACCCTCACAGTGGGTGCTGGTGAACAAAAAACAATCTAAATCATTCAGTTAATTCTGGTGTGAAAAAAGGCATGTAATAATATTCATTACATTCAATGACAGCCCTTGATAATTGTTTCAAAAATCAGATCCATCAGAAGGGTCCTGTAGTCAAGACAAAATATTAGTGCAGATTGTTAAAGAAAGCTGCCAACTGTGTGGTTTCTCCTGCTATGCAAATCCTTTCCTTTGAGATCCAACAGCTATCCTTTAGAACAAGTCATTGAGTGGAATGGTCAGAAAATGCAGAACAGAGAAACAGTTCTACTTATTCTACTATGAGATATTTAAACCTACATTTTGTAATGTAATTTCAAAATTTTGCACATGGTATCTACTTAACCTTCAAGGTGATAGAAAAAGCATGTTGTATAAAAGCACTAATCCAGCAGCAGTGGGCAATTATTAGGACTTAACCTGAAACTACCCTGGTTTGTCAGAAGACCAGGAGCAATATAGTCCAGTTTAAAGTTAACTATTTAATAGGAAAGGGATTTTCAGGAACCTATTTAATAGATCCCTTTCCTACTGTTTTATTTTTAATCCTGCTTTTCTGCCCTTTTCTCCTTTCATCCTCAACATGCTCCTTGAGCACTGGACTACCAATGGCCTTTAAAATGGCTGTAGCTAACCCTGTGCCTAAAAAACAAATATGGGTCTGGACAACCTAAATTCCTGACATGTATCCAAACTAGTTTTTACTTAATTTTCTAGTAAAAACTTTAGAATGTGCTGTTACAATTCAATTAAACAACCATCTCATTGCAAATAACCCCTTTGGACCCTTCTCATCTGATTTCACAGCACAGGAACTACACTTATCTCCTTCGGTTCTTTATTTATTCCTATTCTTCATCTAGTCCTTGATGCTGCTTTTGAGACTGCTAATCATGACATCTTACTTTCTTGTCTTGAGACTGTTTGGACTTTCAGACACTGCTCTTAGATGCTTCAACTCTTACCTGTATGATCATTGACACTTTGTCTCTCTTCGGGGTTTCATTTCTGAAGTAGAGTTCATTAAGTCTGGAGTTCCACCGGGCTTAATAATTTAGTCATCTTTTTTATTTTTCCTGTTAAGAGCTTTTAAAAAAAACTACTTTTAAAGCTGCTTTTAAAGATAAAAATGTGGTTCTACAACAGGTATTGGATGACACTGACTCACTGAATTGCATTAACCTCACAGTAAACTCCAAGTCCCAAACACTCAAACTCTGAAGACTAACAGGAGCCAGGTATAGCATTGAATGATTTGACTTAAAGAATTAAATTAATCTTCTTTGATAACCTACCACTATATTAACAATACCTAGTGTAATAGAGAAAATGTTTTTAACTATTAAAATAACATTATGTTCTGCGGGCTTCACAATAAACAGTTGTCACGTGGTCTTGTTTATGGGATCTTTTGGGAATAAACGTCGACATGAACAAGTAAGACTTGGCATTAACAGTGAGATATCACATTTTGTGCTACAATATGTCAGAACACGATACACACAAATGTCTTCTGAATTTTCATTGAATGAGCTGTTGACACAAGTATGAGCCTGCAAGTATTCAACAACACAATGGAAAATTATACCAAAAAAACCAAGGTACTCTTTTCAGTCATTAACAATTTTAAACCCTTCTTTAAAAAATAGCTTGTCTTTTAAACAGATATTGAACATGTCAGCTGCACTATTGGTAACCTGATTTGGCAATGCACTTTTTGCTATCTGTGCAATCTATATTGCTGAAGCATTTCTGCTAATCCTAGGGTCTGGACCTCTGATTCAATTATGGTTCAGTGCTAATAACTGTACCTTTCCACTGTAAACTTGTGAGTTGGCAACTTAAATAACTTCTTTAGACAAAACACAACAAAATTAATAACAAAAAAGTACTGTTCAGATGGTGATATTTTCCTTTCTGAATATTCCAATTGGCATACAACCTCATGTACAATTCATGTACCATTTTTAACCTGTAAACACTTAATAAGAGCCAGAGAGATTCATAAGATTATTTATGATTTAAATACTAATTTAAACTTCCATGCTATTCTGGCCTTTAAAGTACTTATGAACATGTGACATAGCTGTGATACACACATTAATTTTAAAATAAAAATGAATTGGTTAAGTATAATAAAACAATACCTTGCACTCTGAAAAAAAAACATTTGAAACATTTTAGCTTTACTGGAGCAATCTGATTAAAGTACCCTACTCAGAGGTCAAACAACAGAGTTCCACCCAGCAGCTGAACCCACAAACCTTTGGTTGAAAGTCTTAACCATTACTTTACACTGCTGCCATACTTGTGCTGCAATGATGTTTTTTATTATAGATGGCACATAAATTGTTACTAAGCTAGGAAAATAGAATTGTATGGATTAAAATGAATGTAAGGATATCTACTTTTATTATAATTTTTATTTCCCAAATATTAATGAGAATCACTCACTCAATTTTAACAATCAATCTTTGGCTTCAATAGAACAGACAGAGAAAACAAAATGAATATGAAAAGAGTTCTGTGGATTGCTCTACCACTAAATTTAGAAACTATACTTCTAGTTCCTTAGAGGTGGGAAAGTTTGCATATTTTGCTGTACAAACTGATCTTTATCAAAGCTGGAACAGCATATAGTATTGTCAATGATCACACTGGTATAGCGAGATGCATTCTAATATCTAATCAGAAGTACTGTATGCTGTTGTAAGCCTGAGATCACTACCCTGTACACATAATGCCAGCTACTGTATAATCACTGCTGGACAGGACCTACTGTATATTACAAATGTACTCCTTCTGTATTTACTGAAGACATCCCTCTTTCCTCTGCTTATAATGTGCTATTCTTGATTGTGGGGATAAATAACAAATCAAGGCAAAAAATGGTTAACAAAACAAACACAAAATGTATAGTATATAAAACAGTATATTTCTCTAGTATATAAAATACAATAAAATGAAAATGAGTTATTTGAGTGGGCAGCCATATTTGTTTTATATTATAAGAATATTCCTCAGCTCTTCTTTGAAGTAAAGACAAATACAGAAACATTCACAATTTGAAACTACATGGGTAAAAAACACCTCAGCACCAGTGCAGCAATTCTACAACAAATTACAAAATGAACTAAAACAGAAAGGTGATAATTCTGGGAATTTCCAGTGTTCCACATTACAGTAATCACACTCTACAAACTGTTCCACACAAATGACAATATACTTCCATGGTATTCTGGCTTTCAAAGCGCAGATTGACATGTGAAGTAGCCGTGAGAAGTCTGCACATGGAAGAAATGTGTCTCATAAAAAGTTCATGCAAAATACATTACTTATTCAATGCTGTCTTTATTGGCATACTGAATGTTTTTAACATTGTAAATCCACTAAGATCAGCACATACAAACATCTTATATATTACGTGTTTAAAGCTTGAAAGTCATTATTAAATATTAAAAATGATACATACAGCAACAAATGTACTGTAACCACATTCCTTTAAAAAACAGAAGTATGGAAAAATGTTATTTGTAAATTAAACTTAGTCTATGCACACAAGCTTCTCAGAGATACGTACAATCAGTAATGATCTAATTTATAAAGTGCCCCTTCATGGTAGTTTCGTATTATTTAGTTGAATTTTATAAGCATTGGCAAATCTACCTGAATTACAGTATTCTGATGTAAAGCTATTTTACTTAAATGAGATGCAACCTGTCCTGCTTGACTCAAGACCTTACAGTGTGCAATTATGACCTTGAGCCACAATAACTGTACATATTATTTTGGGAAACCACAGAACAAAATTACTAACATTGTTTAAGTTCTTCATGTGGTGTGGGTTTGGTACAGTACAAAATGAGTTTATATCTCATAAATCCAGGTATGAGATCCAGTTTATTGCATTAGTATGCAATGCATTCTGTATGTATATACGTGTAAGTGTTCAATGGTGTATAGCATTGCCTCGCAGTACAAGTCCAGGGTGCTTTTCATCTTCCATTGCTAGTGTTCATGTGCACATCTTCCATGAGATGTTCTAACATGACTCAGTGTAGAGGTGAACACCATTCTTTCTGTTGCTGGTTGAAACTTTGGTGGCTTTTTTTAGTCATGACTGCAAGCAGGTGCTTGTTTGGAACTGATAAGTCATTACAATATTTAAACGGTAATTTAAAACATCATCTACCAATTGTGTTAATGCATTAAACTAAAGTGTATTTTAGTGACTTTTTTTTACAGTAACCCAGTGATAGAAACAGGAATCATAGTCACCCCAGGACACGCTGTATATAAAAGAGAGGAAAAACACCAAAACAGGATACCTAGAAGCCGATGTTGCCCCGAGCCAAGCAGTAGCCCAGCTTATTCTGGTTCCCAATGAAGGACATGAGACCCACATAGGTCTCGATGAGGATGGGCTGACTTAGCACTAGAACTCCGTTGGCTTTTCCTGGGACTGGCTTCCATTCATGAGCCTTCTGAGCTGCCTGGACCAGCTGCTCTCTGAAATGCTGTAGCTGTGGGATTAGCACATTGGAAAGATGCAGGGGCACCATCAGAAGGTTGGTTTAGGTGCAAGACATTATGATATTTGACTCCTTCTGTGGCAAAGGCAAATGCCCTGCTACCAGACCAATTTTTCCTTCAGTTCTCTGCAGGTTGTTTTAAAATATGATAAAAAACGACCATTTTGAAAGAAGTAAAACAAAAGCATTAAATGGAAAGATGAAGCACTCAGTGGATTTTCTGAACTAGAACCATCTGATTTATTAAGGAAATGAAAAAGTAAATAATGAATCCTGCATTGTAATAAATCTTGTTCTTTCTGATTAAAATACACTCCAACTGTAATCAATGCTAGTTTTATATATTGTAACGTATTACATCATAGAATTCAACAAATGTATATTATAATTAAATAAATATCAAATGTATATTTGAAATTTGTCACCCCATTCTGTATTAACCATTCTGTGATTTTTCATAATTAGACATTTCACATATACTTACTGTATTATCTTGCCCATCTACAGTATGCAGGACTGTATGAATGGAACATTTCTACACAGCATTTGAGTGGCCCTACCCAAAATGTAAACCTACTTTTTGAGCCAAAATTCTATGAAAATATGTTAGCTTTGTACTTGTAAAATATAGGTTTGTTTAATAACTTGTATTTGTTCTTCAAAGAGAAAAGGGTGAGGCAGCATAACTCACTTCCTGGTTATATTGATGATTCTTACATGATTTAATTTCAATTCCTAAGAAAAGAATTCCAAGAAATATCAGTCATCACTACCTTTGGCCACTACCAAATTAAACAGTTCACTTGTCAGTAATAACTGACACCAATACTCCTACCACACAGATCACCCACTAAGGTATGGCATTCTGGTACTTGAACAATTCTAGATGAAAATATAAAACAAATAAATGAAAATTTACTTTTTTTAAATCCAATAATTAAAATGCATATAGAGTAATACACATTTTAATTTGTTCTCATCTACAAACAGTACCAAAGAGTAAAACATTACAAAGGTATTAAAAGGGGTTTAATAGGATTGTAGGGTTTATTCTGAACTTTTATATATTTGTAGCTGAAACATCTGTATTTTGAAATGCATGGATGTTGGTACAACTAGAATTATACAAGTTACTAGAATAAAAGAAGAGTTTATATCTGTACTTATTTGAGCTGTTTTAAATTTAAAGAATCATTATGCAATCAAGAATAAACACCTACATCATTTTCGATCTTAAACATACTGATTAAAAATACTGATATACTGTACTTCACAAATGAAACTGCAGCTCCAGATTCATAATTAACATTAGGTGGGGTGAAATGATGTTAATTCTGTAGGTTTTGGCTGTGATTTCTTTATACGAATGACTGCATTCTCACAGTCCACCCTGCTGTAAAAACATGGACTGGATTGTGATCTGTGCTGTAAACTGTTGTAGTATCTTATGCACTGGATATATATACCACTTTTGTATGGGCAAGCTCAGAAAGACACTTTTCACACTACATTAATCCTGTCACAGCTTTAGACATTTGTACTCAGGACTTACAGTAACTAGTTGTACAAATATGGCATGTGAGCTCCGGCATTTGACAGATAAATCACAACCTCCCATGATATGCTAAAATTGGTTAATCTATTAACATTACATAATTAATAATTAGAGGTGGAAATGTATTTCTGGAAGAATCAAGAAGGCCTTGAAGATATGTACAGTAAACACCTGAAGCAGTCCAAGGCTGCCACAACCTTATCCCTTGTGGCTGGAGCGCTGGTTTCCTTGAGCTACTTAATTGGCTAATTAACAACCACGAAAATGTAGACACACGCCTCATTTTCTTTAGTTAGGCAATCAGTCACTAAGGTGCTAAATTCAGCCTCAGGAGAAATAAGTAGAGTTGAAAAAGACTAACTAAGAACAAGCTTTACTCATTAAAGTAGAGGTGTCCTATCCAGGTCATGGAGGACCACTGTATTTATTGGTTTTCATTTCAACTCTATTCTTCACCTAAAGCAGCTTATTATTGGCTTAGTAGGACCATATTAACTTCTTCTCCCAGCTCTTCAAATACTGGCGCTACAAAGAGACCTAGAAAGCCTACAGACACATCAGCCCTCCAGCACCAGGATGGACACCAATGGATAGATGGACTGCGTTAAAGGATTAAGTGTGAATAGCTTTGGACTTCTTTTACTTGCACCTGTTCACTTTGTTGTTTTTGAAAAAAATAACAGGATGCTTTTCACCCTCTGCTCTTCCCCAGAAACACATAGGGTTCAGTCTGTCACCTTCTACCTGTACAGTATCTGTCTCCTTCACTTTTTTGCAGATATACTGTATATAGTGTGCAATATATTACATTGCAAATCACCTAAAAGAGCATTCTCTGAAAAAGCTAAAAGTACGTCTGATGCATCTGATACACTTACTTCACACATGGCTGCAAATTTCTCACTCGCGTCCTTCACTGGATGGGAAGTGAAGGTGCAGAAGGGGTAGTCAGTAGTGAAGGGGTTCCAGCGAGAGGTGAATGTAGGCTCCCTCAGTCTGTCCCAGTAAACCCGCAGTCCCTCCCCCTCTCTCCTGCACAGGTGGAAAGAAAGAGTGTGAAGTGATTCAGAAAAAGAGAAGAAATGAATGAATGAAATGAGATTTCATTAGTTATTCCCTTTTGTATTAGGTCTTTCACATTGAATGTGCTGTCACACAAGTCTTCTTGAATTTATTAGCAGCAGAATTTATTTATTACTCAGCAGTAAATCATAGAATCATACTGTAAAAAACTCTTAATGAGGGTCACTGATCATAAGTAATTACCGTGAGTTGTAAAAATAGTACTCTTTGATTACTTAAACTAGTGTCACAGCTATTTGCCAATGAACTCAAATTCAGACAGTAAAATTTTTACAGCTCTCCAGATTAAAAGAGGTTTCCATTAGGCAGAACTTAATAGTTGACACACCCATTTTATAATTCCATACAAATGACATTAAAAATAAAAAAGTAAAATACTCCTTTATCAACAGGTCTGTTTGGTCTGTTAACTTGAGTAGTTTAGACGTTAGCTAAAGATTGCTTATGGATGGATTAATACTTACCTTTGCCTCAATTTTAAAAGATGATTCCACGTTTAATTACTACCCTTGAAGGCAATTTCAAGTTTGTCAATTGTACAAATATGCAACTCCCTCCCCCCCCCCCGCCTTTTTTAATAAATAAGATTAAGAGAAAAAAAACACCTTTGGGCACATTTTCTTTTTACAATTTAAGTTTAAGTAAGCCTCAGAGGAAAGTTCATAGCTTGGCACAAAGAGCAAGCTTTTAAACACAACATATTCAGTAACTGAAATTCCACTGGCATCATTCCATTACAAAGAGCTCTTATACAATGCACTATTTACAGTTTGTCCATTGCTGCTTAGCACTAAGTTTGTAAATTTGCCTATACTTTATCCACAAGGCATGAATGTTTGCCAGTGTTCTCCAAAACTGTATCCTATACCTGGTAGCTTTTCCAGAAAAGCAGCAGGCTGGATGGGTTGTGCCAGATCTGCTGATAATTTGCTGCACCCCTTGCTGTTGACAGGGGTCTGTTAAACTTAAAGGTTACTGAGAAATGGGGATTCTTCTTTTCACTTTCAGGGTGTGGATGCATTGCCTCTGTAGTCCCCTCAGGGCTACAAAGTCAAAGGTTCAAATCTTATTTGGATTAGTTGAATCAGATCCCTCTTCATCACACAAACCCTACTGCAACCCCCACCCCCCTTACAGATCCAATTTCCAGAAAACTGGAAGTGTACTCATTTTTACTAAGTCTAAACTTGCCCATAAACAGAAAAAAGTAAATTTGCATTTCAACATTCAAATACTTTGGGTGTTTCATTATACCTAGTCTCTGGGTACTGGTTTAAGTTTACTAAATAACAATGTTTTAGTGTGTGTGTGTTTTCTTCTTCAAATTAATGTTAATTTTAATAAACGTTAAATAAATCAGCATAATACTAAATAAAAAACAATGTTTTAGTAGAAATGGTAAATTTACTATTTACAATTGCATACAAAAATGAATAAATCAATACAATGATTCATGAGAAATAACAGGTTTATACACTTCTACTGTAAATCTGAATGTTTGCAATTGCTCTTCTGCTTTTGCTTTTCTTCATTCATACTAAACTCTAGTGTACTAACTTGCTATTAGGATTTAGGAATGGCTCATTTTTTGAAGAAACAGAACTACTAAATTTGAAAACTATGCAAGTCTTCTAAAACTGAATTTACAGATTAAATAAATAGACAGGGTTCTTAAACTCTATACTCTGATCAGCAGATATACATGATAAAGTGTTTCTCAGCAGTGTCGAGTACACTAATTAAATTAGTCCTAAATAAGAATATACTACTATAATTTTATACTAGTAAATAAGATGAAAAAACAGAAAAATCCCTTATTTACAATATGGAGTGAAGTAGTTTATAATAATAAAAACAACATTCATTGCCAATTTCTTTAAAGGTTTTCAATAAAAAAGCTGAAAACAAGAACCTCTTTTAAAATCAAAGTAAACAACAATTAAAAGTTGCTTCGGGCAATTTTGTATTATAAGAAAAATAATAATGGAAAAACCAACAAATAAAGCCAAACCCTTTCCTTTGTTTTTAATACCCTTTTAAAGACAGTACACCCTATATTCAAAACACTTACTGTAGGTACTCTCTTACCTGTAGGTACTCTTCACTATTGCCTCAGCACTTTGATGCTTATGTGTATATAGGGCCCAGTGCGATTAAGCTAGTAAGTAATGTCAATATATACAGTATAAAAAATTGAGTTAAAATAGCTAAAACCAGCATGATTTCATATATCAAATACAAGTAGAAAATGAGAACTTCTGCATTTCATAATGTAACTGGACAGCAATTAGTTCACAGAAATATTCATGCAGTAAAAGTGCAAAAAGTCAGACTTTTCATAAATAACTAACCATTATTTCTGAGGAAGCATTTTAGAGTTTGCATTTCATTTCTTGTGTGTGTTTTTAGCAATGAATCAAATCCTTGTCTGTTACTTATGTTTGTTGAAAAGAAGTTCAATACAAAATATCAATAAAGGAAGAAGAGCCCTGAAGCTCATTTTGCAATTGCAATTGCAAGTCCTGGAACAAATGAAGGCCTTTTTCATATTTTTATTTTGTACGGTGCATGCTGAAAAATAAGAGATTGGGCAAGCTATTTTTTTTTTATTACATAAGTTTTTTCTACTAAAAAGCCAAGTCTTTGTGTTGTAGTCCTGGGCAAAAATAACTAAAACATACCCTAATGTAAGTGAGTTACTGAAGCCTATATGACTAGACCAGACTTTCCTTAGTGGATGCCAAGATACAAGATATTTCACTCTGTCAGTGTTGGCCCTATGTTACTCATTGCCAAGGGTTCATGACAAGGATGAGAGGATGCGCTGTGGACCCCATCAACCATTTAAGCTCACCAAGAGCAAGAGGCAGAGAGAAATAATTGCCTGACAATTGAGCATCATGACCTGGTTAGAGCAGCGTAAAGGCACTCAATTTAAAATGTATAAATATGGGAATGCATCACCAAATGTAGATCTACAAATGACATAAACCAAAACAAAATTAAAACAATTTATTATCAATACAAGTTATTTACAGATATTTATTCATAAAATGTTAGAAATCACTTTCTTTGTGTTTTTTTTCTTAGTTTTAGTTTTTTCTTGGGATTTTAATTGATCACATGCTTTTGTCGTGACTGCTTGTTTAAAGAGAAGGATTAAGAGGTTTAAAGAATGTTGAGCACAGCAGTCCCATCCCCACCCTCCTCCTCCGGCATAGTCTTTTACTACTGAAAACATCACATTAAAAAAGGGCCTTAAAAAGGTAACAGTAAAATGGTCATTTTTCACTTGTCTGTGAGCTGAAATCATAATGATCTGTGCAGAATGTTTTCTGGTATGATAATGATGTGTATACTAGGTTTTTAAATTAGTGACAAGACATCATTTTCATATGGGCAATTTATGGTACAGCAGGTAATTATGTTACCTGGTTGCCTTGGTTATGTCTGCATCTTAATAAACATTTAAAAACCTGAAATGCAATAATTTTCACAATAAACACTTGGGAAAAGAGCTTTTCAGCGAGGCTGTTTAGGCATTGTTTTGTCAATATTGTACAGTACGTATGATATATTCTGCTTTTATTTGTCATTAATATCACATAAAAAGCAGAAGCAGGACTCGCTCCCAGTTCTCAGTTTCCCTGAACTTAGTAAATAAGCCAAAGACCACCATTTAATGTTTAGATCATTTAAATTATAGGAGAAGGCGGTCTGAACGATCAAAAACTCAAGACCCTGCTGTGACCAGATAAGAGCACATCCTGCCGAGCTTGTGTTATAAATAATTCCTAATCATATATCTCAAACGCAGGGAGGAGTGTTATTTATAATGTCGCAATTTCCAACTCTCTTTGCACAACCTTTTTCAAGATGACAATGGGAGAGTGAGCACTCCTTCATTACAAACATTTTGTACTGAGAAATGACAAGACAAAAGGGGACCTCACTGACAAACATACATAATTATATATACATATAATACATACACACAAAAATGTAGGCTTCAGATATCGAAAGGTCTTATTTCACCTGAGGAAAGCATGCTAGGGGAGGTGTTTATATACAGTACACATCCTTTCTGTCTGAACGCCCAGTGATTTCCATTGTATCAAAACCACAAAATTCCACAAGTAAGCTATCGCTATGGGCAAACCAGCCTGGACAGGCAAGGCAGGCCTAGTTCATACACCCAAACATCCTGAAAGCACTAATCATGTACATAGGGCTGGTGCTTGGACTTTCACTGTTTACACAGTGAGAGAAAGTGGAAAAAGACAGGAGAGAAAAAGAGAGATACAGAGTGAAGGAGAAGGACAGGGAAGGATCGATGGAGAAAGAGGGAGAGAGCACAACCGCAACAATATAAAAAATAATCAATCAAATCTGTCACTGACAAGGCAAAGAATCAATCTCTCTGTAAAGTTTGTACTAAAAAAAAAGTTTAGCCAGCTGTGGGATTCTAAAGAAAAAAATGTAAAACAGTTGAAAGCCCACCTCCAAACACAAACACATGCCCCACCACCACCCTGCCTCCTTCCCCAACCTTAAAAAAAGGAAAATGCACACACTTCTTCAGTAAGGACAGACAGGAATTCTTATGCCACTGTGAAAGCTGTGCACTCGTAAGTCAACAAACAAGATAAATATCTGAGCAGGCTTCAGCTGTCATGGCGCATGTCCCACATTGTCTGCAAGCCAATAAACAAAACTCCTGATTGCTCAATACTATGCTATAACAAGAGCCTGCTAACACCCCTCTCTTCTCCTCAGCATTTTCTAGCTCCAGCCCTTGAGGTAATGACCTTGAGAGTTATGGAGTAATGGCTTCATTAAAAAAAAAGATGGAAGCAGGTGTGACCAGGTTGTATTTCTTAGTTCTCTCTCCCACACCTTAGGGGATGAATGAACCATTATGGGTTGCACAATTAAAAAAGAAAAAAAAAACTATTGTTTTTCTGAATATGTGTCATGGCTGATTAGGGAGCTGCTGCACATATAAAAGTGCACATCTGTATTCAAAAAAATACAAGGAAGCTGTCTAAACAGCTAAAGTTCCATTTGTCATTTTTGTTGCTTCATACCATACTAATGGACTCTAACAGAACAAAAAAACATCAAACAAATTTGGTCTTGGTTCAGTGAAGTTGCGCTTATCAGTTATGCCTCTGATGGATCTAGCAACAGACACAGGCTTATAAAGCAAAGATTTTCATCTTCAGTCCATCAGCCACTGATTAATGAACTGACATCCATAAGAAACAACATCTACTAAGAAGGAATTGAAATAAAATCTTTCTGCTGTTTTGATGTATTGCTCCTTTAAAAGCATATCCCAGGATTTTCACTTAAGACTTCTTAATACATTTTACTGTATGTGTAATACATTTTTCCTTATGTTTCTGCATGTTTTTTTGTGGAAAAAAGACACACAGTTCAGAATTAATTTCCCAAAACTGCAGGTGAAGCAAATTCTAATTTTACATTTTAACAGTTAAATACTTCTTCTCCCATGTTCTTTAGTTCACAATTATGAATACTTTTCACACTATAAATAACAGAGGATGGTATATAATACAGTATATAAAAAGGATAAACAAACAAATACAATTAAATAATTGGATAATGTAGATAGTGTGAATTATTATGTTAAATGTACAAGGTAGAAACTTTTTGTAACATCATTGTTGACAACATTGTTGAGCTACTATATTTCCAATGCCTTTCAGGGATTAAAACAGAAAGCATTTGCGTTTAAGTCTTCCTTTCATTTCATTACAGTTTAATTATTTTTAAGACAGTTTAGTGCAGAAACCATTTTAATCTGAAAAGATGTATATAGTATATTGTATATATGTGTGTGTGAAAGCTATTTCCTTACAATACAGGGCAATTAGAATGGACATTCAAACAAAACCATTCAAAACAAAATGTGAAAAGTTTTTCACCAACCACATATCACTTAAGACAGCTGACTGCAGTCACAATGTCTGTTACACAATTGCTTCTCAATCCATATATCATTCGCAAAACTACAGTGGTGTGAAAAAGTGTTTGCCCCCTTTCTGATTTCTTATTTTTTTGCATGTTTGTCACACTGAAATGTTTCAGATCATCAAACAAATTGAAATATTAGACAAAGATAACACAAGTAAACACAAAATGCAGTTTTTAAATGAAGGTTTTTATTATTAAGGGAAAAAAAAAATCCAAACCTACATGGCCCTGTGTGAAAAAGTGATTGCCCCCCCTGTTAAAACATAAATCAACTGTGGTTTATCACATCTTTGGAAAGCTGAGTTCAATTTCTCTAGCCACACCCAGGCCTGATTACTGCCACACCTGTTCTCAATCAAGAAATCACTTAAATAGGACCTGCCTGACAAAGTGAAGTAGACCAAAAGATCCTCAAAAGCTAGACATCATGCTGCGATCCAAAGAAATTCAGGAACGAATGAGAAACAGAGTAATTGAGATTTATCAGTCTGGAAAAGGTTATAAAGCCATTTCTAAAGCTTTGGGACTCCAGCGAACCACAGTAAGAGCCATTATCCACAAATGGCGAAAACATGGAACAGTGGTAAACCTTCCCAGGAGTGGCCGGCCGACCAAAATTACCCCAAGAGCGCAGCGACGACTCATCCAAGAGGTCAGAAAAAACCCCACAACAACATCCAAAGAACTGCAGGCTTCACTTGCCTCAGCTAAGGTCAGTGTTCATGACTCCACCATAAGAAAGAGACTGGGCAAAAATGGCCTGCATGGCAGAGTTCCAAGACGAAAAACAACTGCTGAGCAAAAAGAACATAAAGGCTTGTCTCAGTTTTGCCAGAAAACATCTTGATGATCCCCAAGACTTTTGGGAAAATACTCTGTGGACTGACGAGACAAAAGTTGAGCTTTTTGGAAGGTGTGTGTCCCATTACATCTGGCGTAAAAGTAACACAGCATTTCAGAAAAGGAACATCATACCAACAGTAAAATATGGTGGTGGTAGTGTGATGGTCTGGGGCTGTTTTGCTGCTTCAGGACCTGGAAGACTTGCTGTGGTAAATGGAACCATGAATTCTGCTGTCTACCAAAAAATCCTGAAAGAGAATGTCCGGCCATCTGTTCGTGACCTCAAGCTGAAGTGCACTTGGGTTCTGCAGCAGGACAATGATCCAAAACACACCAGCAAGTCCACCTCTGAATGGCTTAAGAAAAACAAAATGAAGACTTTGGAGTGGCCTAGTCAAAGTCCTGACCTGAATCCGATTGAGATGTTGTGGCATGACCTTAAAAAAGCGGTTAAGGCTCGAAAAACCCTCCAATGTGGGTGAATTACAACAATTCTGCAAAGATGAGTGGGCCAAAATTCCTCCACAGCGCTGTAAAAGACTCATTGCCAGTTATCGCAAACGCTTGATTGCAGTTGTTCCTGCTAAGGGTGGACCAAACCAGTTATTAGGTTTAGGGGGCAATCACTTTTTCACACAGGGCCATGTAGGTTTGGATTTTTTTTTCCCTTAATAATAAAAACCTTCATTTAAAAACTGCATTTTGTGTTTACTTGTGTTATCTTTGTCTAATATTTCAATTTGTTTGATGATCTGAAACATTTCAGTGTGACAAACATGCAAAAAAATAAGAAATCAGGAAGGGGGCAAACACTTTTTCACACCACTGTATACTTAACAACAGAGTTTTTCAACACAAAGGGTTAACTTGTGTCGTAGAACCCTGTGAGTATATTCAGACAAACATTTAGACAGAGAGGGAATTCTGCCGGTGGCTGACAACCGCACTTCAGTGCTCCCAAACAGGTGTGTGAGGTGATTCACAGTGTTTAACAATATGTAAGCTCTGTTTTTTCTCATTCTTTGTTTTACTAGCCTTTTACAATATTTTTTAAATTACATCATTCATAAGAGAATGACTGTTGTGTGCATAGCTCAGAAAATTGTTATAATTAAACAAAAAAAGCCAAATAAGCATTTGGTTAGATTATATATCACACACTGAAAGGTATTGAAAATGCACCAAAATAGGAACCACTATTGTTTGTTGTTTTTTGGTGAATGCTATTCACTAGATATACAGTATGAACAGGGCATTAACAATGTTTTAAAATATTTTTACTAATTAAATATATTTTAATTAAACGTAGAGATATCTTTTAAATACTTTATTTACATGTATATAATATAAGGTGTGGACACTCATTACTTCCTGAACAAATAGCATCACAGTCTTCTTAGTTGCAAACTGAATCTGCTGTTAAAATGGTCAACAGCACCTCCTGCTGTTAAAACTAACTTGCTGATTAAGTTCACAGGCCACCTACTGCAGATTAATGACCTAATCAACCTAATATTAAAATCAAGCAAGATATGATGAACTTGAGCATTTCAAAGGCTCAGCGATGATTCCTTCATTCTCAGATGCATGGATACTAATTACCACTAGGATGATGTTATTTAAAAAACGAATACAGTAACTTGCTGCAGGAGCGGAAGTGCCTTCAAGATCTGTTTCATGGCGCCACTCCTGTTTACTGTTTTACTACCTTTATATACAAAGGCACAGCACATTCCCTTTCAATTTACATATCATTATGATTCTGTCTCAGCCTGATAAACATATTTTTTACACATCACTAAAGAAGAAAGATGTAGGTCCTTTTAGGGGGAAAGGAATCCTAAAATGTGGGCAACAGGCGCTTCACACTGAAAAATATTTATTTTAATAATTTGCTGTGTAGCACAGTAATTACATTGTCTAGACAGATTGAAGCAGGGGAAAAAAAAACATTTTGAAACTGTTACTTTCTCTTCAGACACACCACAGGGATAATTTTCTGAGACCTCACTGACAGGTGTGAGCCAGGAGAAAGACCATGAGGCTGCAGAAGAACCTAGAACTACTTGGTCCAAAACTGAAATTGGCAATGAGGAACATTTAGTATGTAAACACAGATGGAAGTAAAATACAAAACTCCGCTACACTGTCAACAATGAAGAACTTGGATAAACTTTTCAATCTCAGTTTCTTTGAGATGCTTATTTATAAAGTCGAAAACATACTTGCTGCAGGTTCTTGCTTTGCCAGCCCCAGAAAAAGAATAGTGATCTGTCACCACTATCACACGCTTCCCTGATAAAGCATGAGGAAACTCCTGACATTCGTTCAGAAAAAAAGAAACAAACCGTTGTTTTTTTGTGTATCTTGACAGCACTGAAACAGCCAGCAGCACATAATCTTAACTTGTACGCACCTGGAGTCTGTGAGACACTTGGCAAGGAACACTTACTGTATATTCCAAAAACAGGCGTTTGGTCACAGGCTCTTTTCATGCAGCCAACAGATTTTTTAAAGAGAACACATGGAGATGTACTGTATTCAAAAGTCAAGTCTTCTTGCTTTTTGTTTAATAAAGCACTTCAGTAATGAAACATGAGGGGTAAAAGTCACTCAATATTCTATTATGCAAACCCCCTGCAAGTGAACATGATTTCTTGTATTTGATTTCAAGACAAAATGCTTAAAAACAATAAAGGTGAGCTTATTTTCAATGTTTCAAAATGGAGAAGATCAAGATTTTAAAGGTCTTCTGTTTCTGAACTGCATGTTTTTGGTAGCAAACCTGAGTCACAATGCATTTAAATAGAGCAGCTTACTGGCTCCCATTCGATGGTGAGAGCCACACCGTGGATTAAAAAAATAAAAGTACATAAATGGAAATCTCCCTACAGTTAGCTCTGAATATATTCATACCCTTGCTGCATTGGAAATGAAGGTTGGTTTAAGGAAAATAAATGCAATTACAGTAAATGCATTTGGCATTTCTGATTATATAAATTATTTTATGAAAGTATTATTCTCAGCCATTATTTCAATATAATGTGTGATGCTACTGTACCTTTTCCATCAAACATTCAAGATAGAGTAAATAAAGTAATTTCTATCTTCATATCTACACTTCATGGATATTCATCCTAAATCTCAGTTGTGTTAGAGGAATAATTTTCAGGTAAATTATAATAAATAGTTATCTTAGTTTCACTGCTGATTTTCTCACAAGTTTTGGCTTCAGGTGTGCTTATTAGAAAGATGACACACTTCAGAACTGTTTGGAAATGACCAAAAAACTGTATTTGCTACACTGACAGGCTAAAAGTAACTTGAACTTTTTTAGTCTTGAATGAAGAACACTATGAGGAATCCTTAGAGGCACTGAAAAAGTCAACCCAACCGACTTATAAAGAATGAAAACTGAAACACGAACCACAGTATGCAAGAGGAAACTACTCTGAAGTGCACTTAAAACTGAGAAGAGGAAGTGCAGGTACTTCTTTACCTAAATGGTTGTGGAATTATGTAACAGGCTACCCAGGCATGTGACTGAAGCTGATAACTTGTCTTCCTTCAAGAAACAGCTGGATGAGATTCTTAGATCAATAAGGTTCTAACTGCAAAAAATCTCGATGGGCTGAGTGGCCTTCTCATGTTTATAACCTTAAGATTGTATCATATGGTAGCTGCTGAGCGGCACAGTGGCACAATGGATAGTACTGTTGCCTCACAACCCTGGGGCCCTGGGTTCAATTTCAATTGCCTCACGTCTCAGGCTTGTACTGTATGTTCTTCCTATTTTTGCGTGGGTTTCCTCTGGATATTCTGGTTTCCTCCCACAGTCCAGAGACATGCTGATAGGTTAACTGGCTTGTGCAAAAATTGGCCCTCATATGAGTGTGACTGTTTGTGTCCTGTGATGAACTGGCACCCTATCCAGTGTATATTCTACCTTGTGCCTGATGCTTACTGGACTCCACCATGCATCCCAACCCTCTACTGGATGAAGCGGTTAAGAAAATGGATGGATGGATCCGTTCCACTTTTTAAACATCAAAATGAAAGTCAGAAAATACTGCTTTACATTTTTCTAAAAAATAAAATACCTTCTGTGGTTGCAGAATATTTTCTATTTTACCCTCTGTACTAAATGTAATCAGTTACCGGTGAATTTTTCTAAAATGACACGGGACTCCTCCCTTGCTTCTTTTGTGGGTTACTTTTCATAATCATAGCAATTAAACTGAATGAGAGACCACATTTTATTTACCCTGGAACAGAAGTCCCATTCTTTTCAAATTATTTATTGCCCTCTGCTATCATATTATCTCTGTAAACCGCCTGTGAGTTTCGTCACAAACCTCTTCATTTAATTTCCTTTAGGCATTTGCGATTTAAGGCGGCATCAACACAGAAACATTATGTGTCCTACCGTACTGTTCATGTCTTTCCTTTTTAATACATCCCCACACCACATGCCTTCAGAATGGGACGAATACTTACGACATGAGTGACCTTTGGGGAAAGGTGAATTCCCCGTGGCAGACGCGATCAATGAAGTTCAGTGGGACCCTCTGCATCTGCTCACAGTTCAACATCATGAAATCGTACTTGCAGATGAGCAGAGAATTATCTGTGATCAGCACGATACGCTCCTTCTCATTGTTCCAATGATCGACCCTATAATTACAGTATGTGAAATGAAAATTAACTTAAATTAATCTCAAACACAAGAACTTGTGTTACCTGTGTGGCCCAGATTGTAGTAAAACTTTACATTATTAAAGCATTATTAAAGCTGCTTAGAATTTTTTACACACTTTATGTTTTACTTTATTAATACAGATTGTTAAGAAAAAAGAGAAGTGTTCATAAAAAAGTATGGAGAGAATATTAAAATATAGTAGTAAGATAACCATTTATGCAGACTATATGGTATTGAGTAGTCATTGAAACATATTTAAACTTTATTAACCATATACTAAATACTGTATCATGGTATTAAAATATTATTGAGCAGCACCTTAATATACAGTAAGTGTGACCATATTTACAGTGATTACTCCATACTTACTCCACTTGAACATTTATTACTAACGCACCATCCACCTCTTTCATTATTTTCTATTTTAGTCTGTGGAAAGAATAATTGGTCTTCTACAGGTCTTTTCTGCTACACATTAAATTAATACAGGCTGGTTTATACACTTCTAATTCAATATATAGAAACACTGAGTGTTACAATTATACAGCAATACCATTTTGTGGTAAACATTTTTAAATCCAAGGTGTACCTAACTATCACAGCTTTACTCAGCAGAAACTGTGTTAGTATAACTACAGGGTTTTATAAAAAAAAAAGATTCAAAGCACCTTTTCACATACAGTACTTTTTTTTACCTGAATAGAGTATGGATCTTACCAGAACAGATAAACAGACCAACACTGACAATCATTGACTGTAGATTCTGAGTTTTTAATGACAGCAAAAAGAAGTTCAATAGAAGATTATTGTTTTGTTTAATTTCTTCCTTTCAAAAGATTTGTTTTCCAATGTAACAACACAGAAGCCAAGTAACACTCCCTGTAGCATATCTTAGTGCAGGGGTGTTCTGTAATTGAAGGGCCTCTGGGTTTAGCAGTGTTTAGCCAAACACAACGATTTACGACTCCACCTTCCTTTAACAGCATTACAGAAAACCTTTTCTCATACAGCCAAGTAAAAATTCGTATAACAAAAGCACACCAAGGTGGAGTCAGTATTTAGGCCACAAGTTAGGTGAAGGGTGTGCTCACCCAATTGCTGCTTTACCCCTTATACATTTTTAAAGCAATTTATTCTATTCATTTGCTTTGGTGCCAAACCACATGAATATGTGGGTCCTATATGGGACCTGACAGCCTTTGAGTTACCACTTTTGATTCTAACTTGACAACACTGTCTGGAAATGTGAATTCTACATTATTGTAAAAGGAAATACATGATAAAATACACAAATTAAGTGTTTGAACAATAACTAGGGTTAGATTGCTCTTGTCTCTGCCATTCTTAAAATAATGAACAATGACAAAAGATGGTGAAATTCAAAAGAAAACAAGAGGTCAATAAGCTGTAAAAGATTACAAGCGCAAAAAAGTTAAAAAAGGGAACCAATGCTTATGTCTCTTCTTCTTCATTTATTTTCCTAAAATACACCATTGATGTACTTTTTAACATTTGTGATTGATCTATAAATATGCAGATTGATCAGTACAAATGTTTACTACTTGCCTTGGGGAACAGCAATCTTAAGATCTTTTGCCCAACTTCTCTCTCTTTATTAATGGCAGACAAAGGCTCCCTGTGCCATGTTGTACACAGGTGGGCAGCAAAAAAGCTTAGCCATACAAATCCATAATCCACAGGCACAAAGGCAAAAAGAAAATATTTTGAGATTGTTCAATTATTCTGTTTGGAATGTGGAGTGAGCCCTGTGGTCCAGACCTCACCTGTTCCTCAGCAATCTGTAACTGGGATTGGCAAGGTACTAAAGCTGAATGGGTGACCACTGTGGCCAAACAGGTGCTTGTAACCTTGCAGTCTGTCAGAAATGTGCAATGGATGGCTCTGGCCAGGTTAGAGGAAGGAACATACAGTTCACATCCCTCTACTGATTTACAGTATATGAGTGAAGTGTATATAAGTGAAGACAAGTCTATGAACAACTGATAGTTCTACTTAATAGAAATTAAAAGGTTTTCTAAATAACACCTTAATTTGCAAATAAATAGATTATTCTATACAAGCATCACAGGATATAATGTGAATATATTGTAAGAAAAATGAGATGGAAAGTTTTTGCTTTTTTAAGTGACTATAACTTATAGTATAAGACCTACATGAATTGGAGTCTGTGCACTTCCAAGCTAAACACAAGCTAATGGTTCTCACAGCTATCAATGTTTACTGATATGATGAACAGGAGGTTCAGCGCTGATTTAGAAAAGAGGCGCGTCCCTCACTGATATAACCGTGAGTCTGCAGACACCCAGGATGTCACAGAGGTCCATGGTTTACTGGGAGCTGAGGGAACTCGGCCTGGCTAACCCTAACCCTGCCTGGGGAATCCCAGTCACAGTTGGCTAGTAACATGACCCATGCCCAGAAATGCCTCAATGTCTATATTTGCTTCCAGAAAAACTGTTACCAGGATGAACACACATTAACTTAGGCTGACAGGTATACTAATAGCATTTACAGGCTGTTTAGGGACAAAGACACACAAAAGAGATACTCCCTTAAGTAAAAGTGAATTCCTTTTTTCAACAGCTTCTCTGTTACTTTCTGTGTGCAATTTGTCTTTTTAATTGATCCCATGAGACCTTGAGTCATAGCTTGTTTTATTTGTTTTTACACACCACCTCTTTATTTTACAGCTAATGAATGTTTTTATGGATTCTTTTAAGTTGGTGGGGGGGATCCATTTCATGCTAGGGTATGTTTCAACACATTTGCTCCAGAAAATGAACTGCTTTGACTGCTCTGAAGCCTTAAGGCAGTGTGGATACTTTACCAAACAGGCACAATGGATCCAGGGGCCAAGCTTCACTGACTTTGATCTCACAAACAGAATGACCTGACCTTGACCAGGGGAGGACTGCTTAGAGGTCAACCAGTTTGCATGTGACAAGTCAGATGTCTGGTTATAGGCCTTGCTGGAGTTTTTTTTGCAAAGAACAGTCTCTCTTAATTTACCCAAAGGTCAGCTGGCAAAAACTGGTTCAAGGTTCCAAGAGGCAACAATGGCGATACTTTCTGTGGTTTATATGAGTTGATATTAGATGAATTCTAAAACAAGACAACAGTAAAATGACTTGTCTGACTGTATAATTATATAATTTGGTCATGTTTTTTTAATGTTTAGTGATTATTATGATACATATATGTTGATTATTAATACAAAATGTTAATAATTACTTGAACATAAAACTGATTTTAAAATCTAATATACTGTACAGTAGGTCCTATTTGTGGTACTTGTAAAGCATATATTAGGCATTTAATGTATAACTGACAAAATGTTTATATATTGTGTATCCACAATAAGTTAAGTGTTAGTACATTACACATAAAGAACAGACTCATAACATAAATCTAAAATGTATTTGAAAATGCTTGCATGTAATTTTTTTAATGAAACATAGCTAAAGAGTGCTAGTCATTGACCAAAGCATGCCTAATACAGAACTTATTAATAAGACATATAGGTTTGTATTAGTTCATTTAAACTGATAAAATGCCTATCAACCTAGGCTTTTTAGAAACTGGTCAATTATTTGTTTAGCACTACTACGTAACTCATAACAAGCCAACACAAGGTTTATACTGTAGGTTACTCCTAGAATACAGAATTACCCAATAATTCAAGAGCAGCTGCAATATGTATTTTTTACACTGAGAATACAAAGAGGTCAGTTGTCAATGCTACAATGCTAACTCAAAATATAAATTTGTTAATAATACAAGAACATTTACAAAGGAGAGGAGGCTTCTCAGCCCACCTGGGCTGTTTGTAAGCTAGTAATTAATCGGTCCAGTGGTCTCATTCAGCTGTTTCTTGAAAGACGTTAGGGCATCAGCTTGAACAACATAACTGGTTAGCTTGTTCCACATTCCTGTTTAAAAGAACTTCCATGCAGATTCCACTTGTATCCTCTATCTGTGTTTCAGTATTCATTTCAATGTCATTTTTAAGCTTCAAAAAACAAAATATACTGATGAGTTGTAAAAATAATAATCCTTCAGTATAAACAACTGTCACGTTCTTTGTATCAGAAAGGGCTGCAGTTACAGACAGTTTGCCAGTAGAGGCCGCTTTGCAATGTGCATATACTGTATATCAATACAGTATATGAATGCCATTCTTTTGTTACAGGAACTCAAAAAGGTCTATAATAAAGTCTGCTGGAGTTCACCTCTTATGACCACTGTGCATTTTTTGTGCATACAAACCCTTTGGATTGCCTATGTTGAAGGTAGGGTCTGTCACATTCTCCAAAGTGCCAATACTTTCTCAAAATTATTATGGTGCTAACATGCAGTGTGCTCATAAAAATAGCTTTCAGCTAAAGTGGTGGAGACTAAAATTGTATCTGTTGCCATTGTGGAATTCAAAGCTCAACACTTCTACTTGTTATTTCCAAAGTTTTTAGTTTAGATGTGACAAACAGCAAACTCTAAACCGCAACCACAATGTTTCGGCAAGGACAGCCCTGACAATAAATGTTACAGGTTCACAGCTCAAAGATACTGACATACAAACCACACTGTACAACCAATAAGAGGAACTTCACTTAGAGTATGTCTGTTTCTTTCAGGTTACAAACAAACACTCCATAAAAAACACAGGACATATTAAAAAACATAAGTCTGCTAAGTTAATATTTACATGAAAATGACAAGATGATTCATGAGTACGCAGTTTATGATCCATATAAAATAACACAATTAACATCTTCAGGATGAAGAAGCAATATTACCAGCTATAATGTTTCTTCCATACAACATTCAGATGAATATTGAAATGAACAGAAACTGTTTAGATTTAAGATTAGATTCTGATAGCAAAGAATTGTGGAAGTCTGGAACAGGGTACCCAGCTACATTGGTCCTTCTAGAAGGATTACAATTGGATCAATTAGCTAATGTAAACCATGCAAGCTCGATGGGTTTCCTCCCATTATTAACACATCTTATGTTCTTATGTACTTAAAGCTTCCAGTTTCTTTAAAGCTTTCAAACTTTAGAAAGGAAGCAACTCTCCTCAGTGTTTTCACAGGAAACAAAAATCATGCTGCCTGTCTTCTCCCTAACAACACTGTGCATGTACAATATCTAAAAGGTGCACTGTAATTTTTTTCTTTTATACTAATGCAGATTCTTCATACCTCCAATAAGCATGTGATTTCCATTTGATTTCTGTACTGATGAACTTGTTATTAGAACATCATTTCTGTTGTTATGTGACTTAACTTGTGTATAAGAGATATCTCCTTTCACCTAGCACTTTGAAGCATAATGTGTTATGAAGCAAATAATGAGCAGTAGAAATCAATCATTAAAATAAGCAGAGAAAACAATTCTGAATATTCCCAATGTGTGCATTATGTTAACGCATCCTACATTTTAGTTCAATACATAAGTGTTTTCTATCCCACAATGTTTTGTTTAGTATTTTTTAATGCATTACCGTAATACCTTTCCGGTAGAGCACACTGTCTTTCCACCATATAAAAACCTCTTACTGAAAGAAAATCTTGACTAAAGGTGATATTGCAAATTATGGATGACAGTTCAAAATGTTCAAGGGAGAACAAAAATATGTGAACTCCAGGTCCTTTGTGTAAGAGTTTAGAGTTTGACATAATTAAAAAAATTAAATATTAAATATTTTAAACTTTTTGAATTACTAAGAAGAACTGTTAAAAACTCACTCTGCCATGAGCCAGACACTCTGAATACTGCCATCCTGTTGCTTGTCAACCAGTGACTTTATATCCTCAACTGCTTGATCAAGGGCACCAGGCTGGGAAGGAAAAACAAACAAACATGTGAATTAATTAAAAGAGACAATCCTGAGGTGCCTGGACTGGG